>NC_066382.1:6430277-6736481 GCF_013377495.2 Cygnus atratus | reverse complement strand
AGACTCTTGCACAAAAAACTTTGCTCATCACTATATCTCCATTAATAATTACCTTTGGAGAACTATCACTGAGCTGGTCTTTAATTCACATCCCCTCTTAATGCAATATAATACACATTTTTAATCAAAATGTCAAGCCCATAATAAATCAGATGCCCAGAAGAAAAAGCAATTTTGTTCTATCAACATAGTTCCTCTGTCAAGTAGGCCTGTAATCATGTCAAGAAAAGATGACGGGTGAGTTTGAAAAGACCTACCTTACAAAAAATGGTGTTTCTGGACAGTAATTGTATTTCTGCCCTATTGCCCTTTGTTAATATACAGCCAAAATGAGACCACGCCATCATTTCATCCAGGGTTGATGGATGTCCTGGTGCTCACGTGTCCTCTGTCCCTGACTGTCTCCTTAACCTCACTTAAATGCTGAATTACAAGGTGCTGGCCACGGATTTCCAGCGTCTCATGGAGGCTGGTGTTGGGCCGGACAGCACCTCCTCCAGGTCCTTGAGCCCCCTGAGCAGCGCTTAGCCCCATTAGCTTGAGTCTGGGGGATGTCGTGGTTCAGCCGGGTCTTCCTTGCCCATCTTCTGAGCACCTCCTCTTGATCTGCATCTCGGACACCCGTGGCCCAGAGGAGCTGCAGGCTGTGGTGGCCACCGAATGGCTCAGTCCTGGTGGCTTCAGCAAGCCACGAGGTGGCAGTGCTGTCTCAGCCACGCGCGGTGGCGTCGCCCCGGAGATGCCCGAGATCCCACAGACCGCATCTCAGGATGTCCGACTGCACGTCTGGGATAAGCACGTCCTGCCACAGCACCGATAAATCACAGCTCGAGAGCCAGAATAAATCAGCTCCCCGGTAGGTCCACAGATGCGTTTCCCTGAGACTGGGAGCAGTTTGGCACCCCCCATGTGGTGTTCTTTCAGTGAGGGCCAAGCCAGTGGGAGGTCTGAGGGGTAGCAAAGCCCTTGGTAGGTTATTTCTGGAGTGACAAGAAGCCTCGTGCTCGTGGTGTAGCACTGCTGCTGACAGGCTCTGGCACACAGAAGGGGTTGGAATAACGGAGGGAAGCCCCAGGGGACATGAAATGACTCCATGCCCAAGGCAGACAGGAAAATAGGTGTATGTGGGAGAAGCTAGAGGATGAAAGTGCTCTGCAGAGCACTTGGTGGTCCCACATCCAACCCCAAAGAGGACAGATCTGTGCCCTCCTTTGCCTTCTTGCTGCCCTCTTGTCTGGTGGTGCCAGGCAAGATAGGTCAGTGCCAGCCCAGCCTTGCAGCACTTCATGGAAGAAAAATTACCCCTGCAAAGCCTCCTCCCTGTGTTCCCAGTGCTGGCAAGCACACATGAGTTGCCTGACAGCAGACAACAGGGAGAGATGCTCCTCTGCTGCCTTCCCTGCTGGGGATCCCCTGCAATGCTGAGCAGTGATGGGCAGGAGCTCTCAGAGGAAGATAAATCAGGTAGCTAGCACCCACCTGTCACTGTGCAGGAGGCAGTGACAAAGACAGGTGGTGGACAATCATCAGCGCTGCCAGGTACCGCACACATCACCACTTTCAGTCACTGGCATCCCGATCTGCCTCCCGCACCCGCCGGGTGTGTGGGACTGCTCAGAGCATCTGTGTGTCTGCAGTCACTGATGGCTTCACAATGCCTGAATAACCAAGCCCCTTCCACTGGAAAGCTGTGATTTTGCTGTTGTTGAGATGGCCTGTCCCAAAATGCCCAGCCCTGCTGACCACCAGATAAACTTCCTGCAAGGTGTTACAATGTTGGCATGGATTCAGAAGTGTCCCAGGTTTCAAACAGTGAAAAAAGAAGCCAAAATCGTTCAGGTGCCCTGGAAGGATTTCCTGAGATGCCAGCTGAAAATCAGGCTGCACGGGTACTTGACACTCAATGTGTAAAATGTGTTAAATGCTGTTCCAGGAGAACATGACAGATTGCTTTACACAGAGTACGTGCGAGGGACAAAGACAGGTATAGGCTTTAAAAGCCAGAATTTCATGCTCTAGCCCTTGCTCACTGTCTCCTGGCATTGGTGCACATCCTTGTTGGCTCATGGGATGAGGGGAGATAGATCAATGCTGAGCTGCCCTGGGCAATGCTGGGAAAGCTTGTCCCATCCCTCCTCTTCTTGGTCTATGCTATGGATGTCAGTGTTTTGCATTACTAGACATCTACCGGTTAATTTGGCTGATTGTTTATCATTCTTTAATTTATCTATTATTTTTTTATTCGCTTGTGTAACAAACAGTTTCAGACCGATCACTTTGGCATGTAAATGAGCTGCTTTAGTGCTTGTCACTGAAATTTGTAGATTGGGAGAGTTTGCAGTCAAACACAGCCAGAATCTAAATAACATTTCAGGCAATAGTAGCTGGGAGAAGACGGGCAGGATGTACCATAAATAAGATGGGATCAGAGTAGGGTGCCCAGAGCTATAGTCAACATGCCAGGAGCCCCAAGGCATGCAACAGGAGTACCTGCTTTGCAGTGCCAAAGTGTGTCTGGCAGGGCTAGCACTGCTTTGGGGCTGGTTCCCCAGGGAAAACAGAGGAAGCAAAATGGTGGGAGCTGGCCTGTGACCAACCATTACTTGCACTGGTCTCTGAAGAGGGCTGGTTAGCCTAGCATGATGAGGATTATGCACACACGGGACAATAAGTGACGTTCACCGGGCATAGTGCTATTAAGTCCCATTAGGGTTTGTGAAAGGACCTGAGGGATCTCATTCCCAGCTGCTTGCTCATTGCAGGAGTATTTCCAACACTAAATCGAGGTGATCATTGCTTTGCCTACCTAATTCTTGAAAACCCTGCAAGGACAGAAATCACCCACCTCTCTGGAGACATGTCTCAAGACTGAACCACACAACAGCGAGGAATTGTTTCCTAATGTCCATCCTGGATCTTTTAAGATCCAATTTGTGGCCAATTGTTACACCATTTAGCACTGATGTGGAATGTTTGGCTCCATCTTTCTTGCAATTGCTCCCAGGTAGCTTCAGTTGTGGTTATATCCCACCTTATCCTCCACCTCATCTGGCTGGCTACAGCCCAGAACGGGTGCCCTGCCAACCCCCCACCCCCCAGCTGGTAATAAGGATGAATAATTTCCCTTGACCTACTGGCCACAATCCTCCTAATGTAGCCCAAAGTGCAGTTTGTCTTATCTGTGGTTTGCTCACGTTCAGCCTGGTGTCCACTGCTTCACACACCAACCCTTCCCTGCTCCAGCAATGAGTTCCCAGCTTGTAGTCTGGGGTTTTTCCCACCCCATGCGCAGAAGGTGGTGCTTATTGTAGGCCAAGAAGAGAGAGCCCACAGTACCTTCTGAACATCCTCAAGGATTTAAAAACTGGCTTGAGAAATACAAACCCTAGTCCTTCCTTCCTTTTTTCAGCTATTGGCTTGATGCTATCGACTCAGGAGACAAGGCTCTCTTGGAGACTCCCTGGACAGTGTGATGTTCCCTTCCAAATCCAAAGTGATGGACATAACGGAGGGGTGTGTGTAGGAGGGGCACCGGGTCCTTGTCCCTGGGCTTTGTTTTGACTCCCCAGTCCTGACTATGTGGGGTTTGCACTCTTTGGGGCTGTCAGGCTAAGGCAGGACGGTCCTGAATCCTTCCACAACAGAGATGAAGACGGGGAAATATCAGTTGCTTGTCTGGCTCTCACAGAGCCTGATGTGCCCTTATGGAGGGCGATGCCTGGGTGAGTCTGACAGTGTCTGAAAATACACCAGGCACAGACATTTTGTCCCAGAGGAGCAGGGATCGCCGTGCACCTCTTTGCAGTGACACCGCGATTCCCACTGGGTTGAGGTGCAGCGTGCACCTTTCCTTGCACCCCACTGCTCCCTGTGCACAGCCAGACCCCGCTGCTGCCACAAGCTCTCCTGCCCATGCAGCAGATTATTGTGTGCCCTTCCCAGGCTCCTTTCTATGCCAGGGTCTGGCTTTCCTAACATAATGCCTCGAAAACGGAGTGGAAGTTTCCTGCAGGCTAGTGTGAGTATTAACTGGGTCAGTGGCAGCTGGAGGTCCCTGCCAGCTGGAGACTATTACAACTTATTTCTATTACAACTCGCTTACCACAGTAGCTTCTCCAGGAAGCTTCCTTCTAAGTGACCTTGGCTGCTGGATCGATCTGAAGTTACAAACTCACTTCTCACGTCTGCTCAATTTGGAGGGTGTGTGATTGCTGCTTCGGAGGCTTTGATTGCTTTTGCTTCTGGCTGGTGGGACCCCGGCTGGTGCCTTGCAGGCACCATTAGCAAAACTCCGGCTTAGCAGATTTGCTGAGGAATATCCCGACCAAGCCACAGCAGGGCAGGGCAGAGCAAGGCCTGGTGTTTTCAAAGCAGCCTGTGATGGGCTGGAGGGATGCCTCCTTGTCATTGTCCCCTCTGGGCCACAACTGAGCTCTTCTGTAGCAGACACAAGGCTTTATTCTGGTTTATTCTTTATTTTTATCTGGGCTCTGGTTCCCCGGGGCAAAGCAGCACCAGTGTGATCCTCACGCGTGTTGAATCCTGTAAGGCTCTTTCATTAGCTTGACAGCTCGTTAGCCTCTGCAGGCAGACCCCAGCCTCTCTGCTTCTGCTGTGCTCCCTCCCTCCTCTGCACGACCAGCCCCATTGCTTTCCAATGAGGAGACAGCCCATTCCTGGCCCAGGAGGCCACTTTTTCACTTGAAATTATATTAACTATTCTGGATCCCCTCCCACAAGCATTGCCTGAGTCCTCTCCCCTCCCTCTGCAGGCAGAGGTCAGACCTGTGTCCTTGCTGCCAGCTCAGAAGCAAATCGATTGGCATCTTCCAGGATGCGATTGCAGTCCTTGGTGAGCCTGCGTGGGAGGCAATCGTGTGGGCCTGGCACGGACGGTCTGGCCTGGAAGTTATTCTTCACTCGAATTCTTAATTTCAGAGTTGCACTGAGGGATGGGAAGACTCCTGGCTTCTAATTAATTACTGAGTTCCCCGTAATTGATGCAATTTACTGCCAACCTATCTTTTTTATTGCACTGTGAAGAAAGTCATTCTGTAACACTATTTTCTCGAATGCCCTAGTGAGTGGCTGTAAGACATGCCCTGAAACTCATCTCCAGGCTCTGTATCTGGGTAGAAGTTTGTACCAGGAGACAGAAGAAGCCTGTGGTCTTGTGCCCTATCACCAAAATGTTCACACAGGAGGTACCAGGGGACCCACACATGGCACTGGGGGAGCATGGCCTGGTAGAGGGCCTTGGACAGTGGGCCTTGGTCTTGTGGAGCTGAGCCTGGTGAACACAGATTCCCTAGCACGAGGACGAGCACAATCCAACACATGTAAGACCCTACAGCTGGGCATTTTGCATTACATGGAATAGATGTTGTAATTTACAGTTCAGATTCATCCTGTAATTGGACATATTTATCCACATTAATCTTCACGGGGAGGTGCTGCCGTCCTGCCTTCTGGTTTCAGGATCTTGGGGATGGGCAGATCAGGCAACAATATTTCTTGGTAGCTCTAATCCTGGTAAGCCCTGAGCTGTTCAAATTAATTTATTTGAGGAAGCCAAATGGAGCCTCTCATTTGCTGCAACTGTACAAGTTTAGCACGTTGTGTCTCCTGTTCTCAGTCCTGAGCTGGGCAGGCTCCCAAATCCACTAAAACTGCACACTGGTAGGACCGGTGGAAAATAGTCCTTGTCTTTTCTCAAGCAGTGACTATCCCGCTTTGGTGCAACGTCTCCTGGGTAAGGCCATATCCTTGTGCACGGAGCCATGCTGTTGTGTCTTGCTGGGGCTTAAGAGGGGATTTTACTGAGCCCTTCAAATTGTCTCACTCACTAATTAATGACTGGGTTTCAGTTTCGGAACATGCACTTAGATAAACTGCATAAGTGCATTTCATTAATCTTAATTAATGATTTAAGTACTCAGAAGCCTCTGCTAAGGCCCTGTGATTGATGACAGCTAGCTGGCTGTATCATCGTGCTTTGGTCCTTCGGCATCCTTGACTGTGCAGTGGGGATACGGGCACTGATCCTCCTTGCTTTCCCCTTGCCTGCTGCCTTCAGATCCAGAGGTCACCTTTCAGAAATCGTTTAGTGACAATTCACACCTTTTGCTAGACAGGACATCCTCCTGAATTTAAACCCAGCATGTCTCTGTGCAACCACAGAAGCAATGCATGCCAGTTACTAGGGTTGATAAAAAATAGGCTTTGCAAAGAACAGCTGTGCAAACCGGACAAAGAATTGCACTTCAGGCCCCTGCAAAGCAGTTTCCTCACTGCTGCAAGGGTGATGGAGCACACAGGGTGCAAATACGTTGTATGCCATCCTACTGGACATGGGTAGTGGGTTTGCGTGGCAGGGTTTGTGTAGCAGGGGGCCATAGGGGTGGCTTCTGTGAGAAGAATCCAGAAGCTGTCCCATGTTAGAAAAGGGGCCTGCTGCTGGCCAGAGCCGAGCTAATAAACAATGTTGTTTTTGCCTCTGTGAGAGCGTATATAAGAAAGGAAAAAAAAAAAAAAGGCAACAGCTGGACAGCTGGGAGAGAGAGGAGTAAGAAACATCCTTGCAGACAGAATCGCAGAATCACAGAATGTTAGGGATTTTGGAAGGGACCTTGAAAGATCACCTAGTCCAATCCCCCTGCTGGAGCAGGAACACCTGGATCAGAGCACACAGGAATGCATGCAGGCGGGTTTTGAATGTCTCCAGAGAAGGAGACTCCACAACCCCCTGGGCAGCCTGTCCCAGTGCTCCGTCACCCTCACTGGGAAAAAGTTTTGTCATATTTAAGACACCTGATTGGGGTGGTTCATGAAAGGCAAGTCCTGCCTGACCAACCTCATCTCCTCCAGTGACCGGGACTTCAGCAAAACCTTTTGACATAGTTTCCCACAATATTCTCCTGGAGAAGCTGGCAGCCCATGGCTGGGACAGGCACACTCTGCTGGGTTACAAACTGACTGGGCGGCCGGGCCCAGAGAGTGGTGGTGAACGGGGTGAAATCCAGCTGGTCACCAGTGGTGTTCCCCAGGGGTCGGTGTTGGGGCCCATCCTTGTTAATATCTTTATTGATGACTTGGATGAGGGAATTGAGTGCACCCTCAGTAAGTTTGCAGATGACACCAAGCTGGGGGGACGTGTCGATGTGCCGGACGGCAGGAAGGCCCTGCAGAGGGACCTGGGCAGGATGGGTCGATGGGCAGAGGCCAAAGGGATGAGGTTCAACATGGCCAAGTGCCGGGTCCTGCACTTGGGGCACAGCAACCCCATGCAGTGCTACGGGCTTGGGGCAGAGTGGATGGAAAGCTGTGCAGAGGAAAAGGATCTAACCGCAATCTAAATGGTCCTTTGTGGGATGCCCCCACTCAGGGCGAACTCTCAGTCCAGTGTCCTAAAACCAGGCTCTGGAAAGGAGGAAATGTTGCTGTCTGATTGTGCTTTGGGGGTGGTTGTTTGGATCAGACTGAGAATGGATAAATAATCTGCATGCAAAGTGTTTTCCTCACGCACAGCTGGCTCACATGACAGATATAGGAATCAGGCAGCCAGGGAAGGTTTATTATACCTGGGATTATAGAAGTGTCTGACAACTGCTTACTGTAAGCTGGCCAGAGGTAAAGGATGCTCTGCATTTTGATGAGAGTGAGTGAACAGCAGCAGCAGCCAGGGGACGGGCTGCTGCAACCTGCGTTTCCTGAGGATCTGTCACAAAAGTGACTCGGGATATTCCCTGACTGAGGAGGAAAGGGACCCAAGGGCAGATTTCCAAAGTTTTCCTGAAGTTAGTCATGAACATGAGAACCCTCCTCCATTAGGAAAATGAGGGAGAGACCCCCATTAAAAATTGCAGCAGCTTACTTACAGTTGGCAACAAAATGCTGTGCAAGCACATCCAGGCACATCATTACACCAAGTCCTGACTCCGCAAATCGTCTTCCCTCGTTGCATTGCACAGTGGGACTCCCGGCACAGCCTTAGGACAGGTGCAGCCTTAGGTTGGCTCTAGTCCTCTGCTTCCATCCCCAGAGACCTTGCTTTTCTCCAGAGCTGAAGTTATCTCGGAACAGGACTTTTAGTGCTGCTCCCAGTACACCCCATGAAAACGCTCAGGCTGGTTTCCACACCTACGCACCAAGCTCCTGCCTGCATCCCTCGTTCCTCCCTGCCTTTCCCAGGGCAGTGACCCTCCTGCAACGGACAGGGACGCAGCCTCTGCAATGGCAACAGCTCTCCTCCAAGACAGGGAGGAGAGCCAGCTCCACCTGGGTGGAGTAGCTGGAAATAGCCTTTTGCGAACCATTTTTAGCAGTTCATTTAGGATTGTGTTTTGCCAGCAAAACCTCCACATGCTGTTTATCTCTCTTAGCACAAGGCTGTTATTATTGCAAAATGAAGCAGCGTGTATGCAGCTCCTCGGCAGCACAGAGCTGCTCATGCAGCAGGAGGGATTCAGGCGAGCACAGAGAGTGGCTTCAAAGTGCCATTATTAATTCACACTCACATTCATTGTAATAACACCTTGAATCACAGCAAATTCATCTGGTGTTAACCACTTGGTGCAAGCAAGGGTCTTTCCAGGGGAAGAAGCTTGTACAAAGGAGCATGCTGGCTGTGCAAGTGCAGCTTCAGGACTGCTCATCGATGCAATCAATGCTCATCAAAGCACTGGCTGTGCTGGGCTCAGGGGCCTGACCCTGGTGGTGCTGGTGGCTTTGCTTGTTATCAGCAGCCTTCACATCTCACAAAGTTTCATAGAATCATAGAATGGTTTGGGTTGAAAGGGAGCTTAAAGACCATCTAGTTCCACGCCCCTGCTATGGGACCAGACCAGGTTGCTCCAAGCCCCATCCAACCCGGCCTTGAACACTTCCAGCGATGGGACACTCACAGCTTCTCTGGGCAACTTCTTTCTCTTCTGTCTTTCCAGAGAGTGGGCAGGGTGCTTTGAAGCACTGAGGTGGTTGCTGTGACCCAGTAGCCAGGGATGGCTCAGACGTGGAACTTCACTGGGAGGCGAGTGCCGCACCTGGACCTCCTCCAGGCTTTGAGCTTTGCCCAGCTCTCTGTTCAGGGACTGCACCAGAGGCACAGCTTCCTTTTTTTTTTTATTTTTTTGCAAAGAGGGGGTAACTTAACACAGTGTGTACTTCACCCCGGCACTAACCCTGCGAAGGTGCCGTAAAAAGATCTACACTAGGGGAAAATGTGCCTGTGACAGTGGGTAAGTTTGGCACAGGTATTTTTGCAATCAGCTCACTGTTTCTTGCTTCTCTGCCAACAGGGCCACAGCTAAGGAGAGCAAGTTTTGATGACCGCTTACAAGTTGTGGAGAGAAAATGCAATGGCAGGCCTGCCTGCAGGGCATGGCAGCTCTGGGAGCGCTTCTTGCCTGCTGCTGGGGCAGGGTTGTGGAAAGCAGCAGCAGGGTTTCATGCCACCCTTCCAGGCCAGCAGCTTCTGGAAGGACATTTCGTGCCCAAAATGCCTTCTGTCAAAATGCCTTATCCCAGGCAGGCTGCAGCAGAGCTGGGTGCGAGGAGATGCTCTGGACTCAGCACAGCCAGGCGGGGACAGTAAATCCTTCTGAAAGCGCTGGCTGATCAGAATATTTGCATTGTTTTTCTGGCCTTTTCAGATGTACTAATGAAGTGCTTTGAGGCATAGCGTGAGTGAATGTGCTTCCTCAGCACGGTTACTCTGGGCAATGTCTGTTAAAGGAAGCCTGCTCTGCATGCTTGGTTATTAAGATACATTATTTACAGGGAGACAGAGAGAAAGCAAGACGTGCAATCAGTAATGACAGTGTAATGCTGCATCCTGGCTAAGGTGGGCTCATTTCAGAGACATACATTTTAACAAGGCCAGTTGCAAGGTCACACATCAAAGGCTGAGGCAGGAAGGTCACAGTTATCAGATGGGGTCTGTATCCTGGGAAGCAGTGCCCTTGGAAGAAGACTGGAGGTCGTAGCAGGCAGTGGCACCATCAGAGAAGTGCTGTGGCTGTGGGGGCAAACACAGAGCTGGTGTGAGCAAGGTAGAGGGGTGCTGAGGCGTGGAGGGGAGCAGCAGAGGGACAGGACCTCCCTGCCTGTCTGTCCAAGCCCTTGCAAAGATGTGATGTGGCCACTGGCTCTCTCAGAATTGAGGAGAGGGTGTGGGAGAGCAAAACAGAGCCTGTGTCTGGGTTCTGGAAGCAAAGAAGATGCTCATTTATCAAAGCTTGTAGCAAAAGGCAGACAGGAAGAGGCACAATGACTTGGAACTAAAACGTGCCCAGGAAAACAAAGCATATGATGCAAATATAGATATACTTATCTTTAGATATATTTAATATATTTAATGTATTAATATATTTAATATATTTAATCTAAATCCCTGTTACTGTTTCAGAGGATGAATGAAGCTAGATAGGGCTGTCACCAAGAATCACAGCTAGCACAGCCTGTCAGAGATGGGACCTTTCCCCTTGCTCTGCAAAGGTGCTCAGCACTCCCTGCAGGATGTGTGCACAAGCTTTGTACTCAGAGAAACCACGATGAACCTTGAAGACCTCCTTGTACTATTCCTTCAGGAAAATGGAATTTGAAGGCAAATAAGATGCCTGGATGGCAAGGCTTGCTACAGGGAAATGCCTTCTTAATCCTTTGTCTTCCCTGTGCACACAGAGGCCATGTGCCATGCAGAGTGGAAGGAAAATTGTGTATGGCCATTGGAGCATGGAGGCCGCACTGGGCATGAGGTTGGCCACCTCAAGGGAGATACAGGTGATGCTGATCAAGGACCATGAAGCTCTGGCTTGACTTGAGCATTGACTAGACGTGCCTGGAGTTGTAAGTACTGATTCATACAGAGATGCTTCACTGCGGTATAGTCCCTCTGACACTGAGGAGGTTCTACTTCCCTTCCCTTGTGTGGCATCCACATGAAGGTCACTGCTCTCCCACACCTCGATTTCTCTCTGGACAAACTCTGCGGAGGTCCAGATCTCACTGTACAGGGATGTGGCAGAGTTCCTCTGCTGCACAAGTGTTGGTTTTCAAGGCAAGCTAATTCTGGAGTCACTAATGTAATGATGATTAATGACATATATACCACCCTTTCCTTCCTCCTTTCATCGACTGGGAAAAAAGCCCGGAGCAGAACCGGAGATTAATTAATTCTCTCAAGTGGAAGGGAAAGTAATCAGACTGAAATCAGATTGAATTTAGGATTCTCGGGTGAGCAGAAGGATGTGCCAAGTGACATGTAAATGAAAGCTGACCCAGCACTTGTTGGGTCAGAAGGGACACAACTGCTGAGCAGATTCCCCAGGAAGGGCCAAGAAAAGTGTTAGAAAAATGGGCAGGCAGTGCTGCAAGGGCCCTGGCACCATGGTGCTGAGCCTGGGGCATCCAGCCAAGGCCCTGAACCAGAGCAGGGTGAGGCTGTCAGTTCTGCTAGCTTGGCCAAGCCTGGCCACCTGTATCAGGCTCCTGCAGCAGCCAGACACTAGCTCCACCAGGATGCTCAGGGCTTAGCCTCTGCTCTGCCTCTGCCTTGACTCCAAAGTCGTGTTCCTTTTCACTGTAAGCTGATTGCAGCATCACCAGAACTGGCTACGAGCTGCTATAGAAGGTTGTATACTCCAAATCTCTCTAACTGTAGATTGTTTTCTTTGTGCTTTTCATATTTGCTCCACCTGTGAATCCCTGTGTAGGGCTAATCAAGACTGTGAGGGTTAATCTGCCATGTATTAAAACCTCATATCCTCCAAAGAACATCTATTTCACCTTGCGAAAATATCTCCTCCCCTATTTTCCTGCAAATCAGTTCACTAGCAGAGTAGAAATGAGTCTTACAGCTCATCCAGGCTTGGGGCTCCAGCAATCTCCCATGTATTTAAACATGACTAATTAGCTTGTGCCTACCATATCAGGGATTTAAAATCTATATATCCTAGTCAAATACTGGTCAGGCCCCCCAGATTCTTAGTTTTTAAGAGCATGCACACACAGCCATCAGCAAGTTAGATATTCCAGAGTGCCTTTCCCTTTACAATCCAGTACAATGTTGACTCATATTAAGAATCCAAAATCTGTAATCTCTGTGAAATAGTCAGTGGTACTGCTGAGTGAGGGGATACAATGCGCACAAAAAAAAACCCAAACTTTTGACGTACTGCTTCAAAAAAGACTCCTAAAGAAATTGAACCATCTTAAATAAATGTTAATAAACAGGCATTTTGCATCACAAATAGAGTTTGGGTACATTCTGGGATGGGAGCATTCAATGTGTCCATAAAGGACCCAAGAAAGTTTTCTGGTGTTTTGGCCAATGCTGTATGAGTCAGGTCAGGCCAAGCTGAGTTGGCACCACACCCTTCAGAGCTAGAGGCTGTCCCTAGACTGGTCTACATTAGCAAGAACATCAAGGAAAGTTATCATTCCCTCTACTCTGCATTCAGGTAGCCGCAGTGGAGCACTGTGTGCAGTTTTGGCCACCGTACTGCATGGCAGACGACAAGTCCAACAGAGGCCACCAAAACAGTCAAAGGCTGGAGCAGAGGACATAAAAAAGACACCGAGGGAACTACTGTTCCACCTCAAGAAGGGTGAGATGGGGGAGATACTGCATCTTTTGATTCCTTAAGTGCAAATTTTTAAAGGAGTTAGAGATAGAAGTGTAGTGTGAGAGGACGGGGGATACAAAGGTAGCACTCGGTTCAGTGGGACATAATCAAAAACTTCCCTGTGAGAACAGTGCGTCCTCAGGACAAGTGCTCAGGGAGTTTGTGGGATCTCCACCCTTGGAAGTTTTCACAACTCAACTGGACAAGGCACTCAGCAATGTGATCTGACTCTGTCACTGTTTGGGAGGCAGTAACACCACCTTTACAGCCCCAGTTTGCTGCTTGTAGGATACAGGTGAGGTCTTGGAGCCCCTGTAAAGGCTCTTGGACAGCTCCATCTCCGTACTCAGCAGGAACAAATGCAGTATTGGGAAGTGTTGCAAAGAGAGGCAAAAGCAAACCAGCAGCATAATTACTGCTTCTGCACGATCAGCAGAGACTTGTTTGCACAGTCATTGGAATATAATGTCCTGGAGACAAAGGTGTGGGAGTTCACTGGGACAGCAGGTATGTGGGAGCACTCTGACCAGGCATGAAGATGGCATGGTCTTTTGTAGGCTGGTACAGTTAAAACCAAGTCTGAGGCAGACCCCTTATGTCACATTGCTTGGCCAACCACCATCAGAAACTTATGCAATAGTTAACAAATCATTTTCTCCCGTGTTCCATGGAAAGAGCTGAGAGAGCTCATCTTCTGAGCCAGATCCTGCTCTGCAGCTCACAGGCTGGCTCTGGGGGAGGCGATTGGGATGCTCACCATGCCATGCCATAGGGGCAGAAAGTGACAGAGCAATTGCCACAGCATCCCTGACCTGACCTGGCAGATGCCAGTGGCTGTGGCAGACACAAAGCTCATGCTAGGGTGAGTCTTTGGGGCAGCCGTGATGGTCCAGAACCTCTTCAAGGGACGTGGACTGGTCTCTTTTGCATTTTCTAGGCTGTACTGCCAGGACACGAAGAGGAATGTGCAGAGGGAAGTGCAGGATGAAGCTGGGCTGGTGGAGAGAAGGAAAGGAAGGCTGTCTTTGGTCCTTGCGGAGCACCCAAGCCTCTTGTCAAGGGAAGGGGCTCCCCAGGGACAGCAGACCTGTGCCCCCGGAGCAGAAGCACCAGCCCTCCTGGCTGCCTGCTCTATTTGATCAGAGGCAACACATATCTCAGCAAGGAGAGCTGGGGGGATGTGTCCCTGAGACTGCCTGAAATCCACATCTGCAAGCTCATCTAAACCCAGCTGCGAAGCTCTCTGAGCTGGGCCAATTCCTCCTCTATGACTCTGTGCTGCTTCCTCTCTTCACGGCCACTGTTTTCTGCATCTCCAGCACACTGCAGCGTGCCGATGCCGTGGGCAGGCAGGGCTGCCTTCCACCGAAGGCTCAGGACAGGAATAGCAATGAGTTGTTCCTGGCCCCCGCAGAGCTGCTTCTGCCTGTAGGAGCCGTCAGCACGGCGGGGCGCAGCGGGGCTGGCAGCAGAGCGCTGCATCAGCCTCCAGGCTCCCATCGGGAGGGAGCACTGCCCGTCCAAGCAGTCCAGATGCTCTCCTCTGAGGGCTTGGTCCCCTGGGGCTTGGCGCGGGAGCCCTGGCCCCACTCACGAGGAGGGTAAGTTTATCATTTATTATTGATTGTCAAGTGTGGGGAGCGCCTTGTGTGGCGCGGAGGACACAGGGAGGCACACGGCCTCTCCCAGTGCTTCTGCAGCAGTGCTGCTTTGTGATAAAAGTTTAATAAATTGAAAGACACAGTTTCCATTCCATTGGTAATTAACTTCTGCTGCTGTGTTCCCTCCTAATTGTCTCTATTACTCCAGATAAAACTGAGATCAATAGAAACCAAAGTCTGGAGACTGGGAAAGTTGCAATTAATTAATTATCTGTGTGCATCCTCCATCTGCTGGTAATCAGAAAAGACTGGCTGGTCCTCACAAAAGTCTTGGACCCCTCCATGGTTGCTGGCATCCCACGGGGATTTTGCAGTGGGCTGAGCAGTGCATCTTGGAGCACAGAATGCAAAAGGACAGCCCACGCTGTACCACTGCACCTTTTCCAGGTGTTTTGCCTGTCCAGGATGGTGCATGATGGACTCCTTCTCCCAGGGTGGAGGCTGCACGTCTATTCCTCAGGTTCTGCAGGTTTTTTTTTGCTGGGACAGAAGCAGTAGGAAACACCTGGGAGACAACATTGGCATGTGGCCAGTCATGGACAGGTGGTGGGTCTCCATGACTGTCCACACATCTATTGGTCATGCTACCTTACTGTTATACACTCCTGGAAAACTGCAGTATTTCCCTCTGTCATGCACTGGCACATGCTGTCATGTTTGCAGGATCCAAGTGAATCTGAGCATCTTTCTCCATGCTTCAAACTGTCCCTGGTTCAGGTTGTAGGGGCAAGCTCTGCAGGAGAGGTGATGTATGGTTCCTTACCCCAATATCCCACCTATGCCCTCCTCTCAGAACTGCTGTCTGTAGTTTTGGATAGGATTTTTTAGGATGTGGGTGCTGCTGAATTAAGAATTTGAAAAGAAGTGCTGAATTGCAACGCATCCCCCCGCGCTTCTACCAGGTGCCATGAGCCTGGCTCAGCCCCCTCTTAGGATTTCCATATCCTTTGCAGGATGTAGTTGGCACAAGGCTGCTTTAGATCAGCTTCTCTAAAACCCTACAGGACCCTTCCCAGCACAGTAGCCCCTTGTCCATGGGTGAGAAGAAAGGTTCAGGTTCACCCAGGCCTTCAGCAATCTCCATGGGCACAATCTGTGGCCTTGACCTGTGCTTGGTGCAGAATACAGACAGACAAAAAGTCCCTCTGCAATCTCTCTCTTTCTTCAGCAGAGACCACAGCAAATACAGTCTGTATTTGTAAGTTATATGTAAAATTATATGTATAATTAAATATATGTAAAAATTACATATATGTAAAAATTATATATATGTATAACTGCACAGCCCAGGCTACAGGCTGATCATAATGCCTTTAAGGAGGAGTTTAACTCTTCATTCAGTTCTTTGCTACTGATGTACAAGGCATTCAAGTCACCCTTTGCCCTCAGAGATTCCTCCATCAGAAACTAAGCTGTCAGCAGAAAGCAACAAACCCAGGCCAAGGGATCCAAGAGGGACTGGACAACCAGAGTCAAACTCAGCTCCCTACAGGCACGATAACGGCGTGTCTTTGCTCTGAAGCACATTCACTGCACATTCCCAAGACTTACAGCACGTGAAGGCAAAGACAGGATGCTATTGCAATTCTGTGCAGGTATCAAGGAAGAGAACTGAGAGCAGGCAGTATCTCTGGAGAAAACTCCTGCTAATCCTAGGAGAAAGAGGATAAAACCTACAGTACAGAGAGAAAAAAGTCAGCCTCTCTGCCTCTCTGGTTGGGGAAGCTTCCTTCCTGACCTCGGTTATGCTGATAGAGAAGTAAGGCCTGGCTGGTCTTATCCTGTAGGTTATTCCAGCTGTTTCAGTGCTTCTGCAGAGAAGAGAATCAAAAGATGGAGTTATGGGAAAAAGTATTAAGGAGAAAAATCCTTTCTGGCTCTGCAGGTGGTCAGCAGGACTGAGGCAAGGACAACCACCCTGACAAAGAGATGCGAGCAGACAGTGATGGACCTCTCTGGGGGGATGCTGTTATTCTGGCTGCATGAGTACTTGCATTTTTAACACCCAGCTCACTTCTGCCTTGACCCTTCGTTATGGTATTAATCTCAAGCCTCTTTGTCCCCTTCCCCCTGCTTGGGAAACCATTCCTCTTTGTGTGTTTATGAATCTCTTAATTTTCCGTGTCAACGTGGTCACAGGCAGTTTATGCAGATTTTATATGATAAAAGAATCGTCACTGAAATCAGATAATTCCTTTCTCTTCTCATTATTTATCACCCAAAGCATATTTAAAAGATTGTGATCTCCTTTCTCAGCCCTGCTTGTGTCAGGCCAAGCTCTCTGTGCAAAGCAATGCCTCCACTCCCCAAATCCTCCCAGCGTTTGTCGCAACTGTCATTCCTTTCTGGCTGTGCTTAGCTGAGCTGTACACAATAATGTAAGTAAGATCTTAATGCCGCCTTGTACGTCCCTGTCTCTGCTGCAAACGCTTCGTCTGGTGCATTGTATGCCCGCATTAGCCACAGACTATTGGGAATCAAATTAGATTACAGGAAAAAAGAGATATCAACTACCCTTGATCTCTGAGGTTTGAGACCAATTGTTTGTGACTAAGATCTTCACTAAGCCCAATTTGAGTGGCACATATAATTTGCCTGGAGTGAAACAAATTAATGGAAAAGCCTCTCAAATGAGGTAAATCCATTTGGGGGTCTTGGTCACACTTGTTAGTCCATAACTGCTTCTGCTATCTTCTAATACGATAAACTATACTTTTAGGGCAGACTAAAAGACTAAACTATTTTGCAAACAATAAAATAAAATCAAATAAAATAAGTAGTGTTTAAAAGTTTGTGAAACCTCTGCATTACTATCAGCTGTATATTGAGCTGGAGAAATAGTAGAAATGCTCTTTTAAGCACTGTACAACAGAATTGTTAGGTTTTAAAATGCTAGTATGGTTAAATTGTAAAGTGAACGTATCTTAGAAACAAAAAGAAACTACTGTCTAAATGAGGAAAACAGAAAAGTGCACAGACCCTGGCAAATTAAGTGCAAAACAATAATGAATCAGATTAAGTATTTTTGAAGAACGAATTGCTAGCAGCTTAAAATTTAGGAATGCCATTTCTCCTACACTTTATGAGCCCATATCGTCAGGAGGCTGGTGGGGACGAGAGATGACAGTGCATAAAAGGAGGACAGGAGAAACAGACAGATTTACAGAAAAATGAAATTAAATTTTGCAGTGGCATTCTGCACACCTCCCGTCAAGGAATGTCCCACACCATAAGGGCTTCTTTCAGGGTATAAATCTGAGAAATTGTCTCAAAGAAAGGTGTCAGAGGAGTGTTTTTAGAACAAAGTGAGCACCTGCACAGTTACAAATGGCCAGGACCATGTGGGACTCACACAAGACTTCTAGAAGAAATCAAATCAGCAACAATCTCCAACGTATTGCTTAAACTGGTGTGGAAGGTGACAGATGTGACAGCAATCCATAGAAAAAACTCTGTGGCCATCTGGAAAGCACATGGCCATCAGGTCTGAATGCCACATCAAGCTATTGGTGCAAACTAGAGTGACAAACAGACTTAATAGACACCTGGATAAACATAATTTATTAAGAAAGTGTCCTAAGACATTATGTAAGGAGTATTCAGGTCTCTCAGATCTTGGAGAAATCTTTGAATCTTTGAAGAAGTCAAAAAGGACATGGAGAAGGATATGGTTGACATCACGTACTTGGATCTCAAAAGGCTGTGCTTAAGATCCCTCAGCAAATGTGCTAAGATATCATGGCATGGAAATGGAGTCCTTTTGCGGACTGATAACCAGTGAAAAGGAGATGAAAAAAAGGCTCTTAACAGATGTACAGATGGAAGAGCTAGAGCCCCAGAGGTTTTACATCGAGGCCTAGACTTTTTGACATGTTTGCAACATCCAGAAGAGATGGCAAAAACTGAGGCAGCGATGCAAATCTGTTCAAAATATTCGGACCTGACTGATGGAAAATGGAAACTGATCCGCACACAGTAATGGACTCCGAATTAGCAATTAGTACACAGAAAGGACTTCGCAGACATGTGGAGCTCCCTGAAAGTACCACGAAATAACTCCCAGCAGCAGGCTCTGGGCTATATGCACTGCACAGAGGCTGGCAGGCTCCGTGCTGGCCCTGGGCTTGCTCTGCACTCCTGCTTGTGCAAGAAAGGCTGGGCAAGTGGCTGCGGCCTCTCAGATCCCCCCTTCCTCCCCCCTAAAGTGGGAAAAGGACCAGGATAAACACAGGCCACAGGCAGGTTTCTGTCCAGGCCAAACCCAAAGTGAGTCTGCTTGAAAACTGTTTCCCTGGAGAGCATGTTTGCTGCCTGCAGCATCACAAAAAATAGAGAGGGGTTTGGAATTTACTTGCAAACCAGGAGAGAAGGCCTTATTTCCTCTGCGTTTGATTTGGCAGAGCTTTACTTACTGCAGCCTGTCTCCTCACCTCTCTGGGTGCCTTTAGGGCTTCATTAGCACGAACCTGGGCAGCAGCTTTAGCTGGGAAAGAGAACTCCCCCCCCCCCCATTTTAGACACGGTTGCCAGGGTTATCTTTCCTAATTTGAAAGCTTGTGTCTTTTGTTCTCATTTGTCAGCTGTGCCTCATCACTGCTCATAGTCTCTCCCCCAGATATGACACAGGTGATACAGATGCTGTTGTGGCTGCCTGTGTCTGTGACACCTAGACTGCATCATTGCCAGACATTGAGTTCCCCCTTGTTCTTTGTTTCCACTTCCCCTATGCATGTTCCTCTCCTCCTGTCTCACGCCTGGATCACAACCCCCTAATTACTCCCACTGCCTCTGAGCTCTCTGTAAAAAACCCTCCCTATGTCTTCCCTTTCTTCCTAATACTTTCTCCTTCTCTTCTCATATCCTTCCTTCCCACTCTCCCTGACAATTATTCCCTTTTGACCCTGGAGGCTCTGAAGGCTTTGCATGGCCTTGACCCTTCCATCCCTCCCAGCTGGGTGTGCACATCCCTCTGGGCCCCTCCTCCCTCCCTGCTATCTGTAATGTACGGGTGGCTCATTAAAGAAGTAGAGCTGCAGCCCTGTCCAGAAATACCATGTAAAGTATAAAGTGGATTTTGGAAACAACAAAGCCCTTTGTTTTGTTTCAGTGCCATAAACTTTACTTTCCCTTCCCCACTGCCCAGGCAGCACGCCCCACGGTGCTCGTGGCATTCGTGTGTGGAGTCCTGCACCACGGCCACCAACCTGCATGGGGATGCCTCGCCATGGGGTGCCACCTAGGCCATGGGGCTTAGTGCCAACTTAGAATGATCTCCTTTTCACAGCCGAAAAACCTCTGTAAGTCATCAGATTTTGTAGGAAACGCTAATAAAGCCACAAACTCTGCAAGGAAAAGGGTTGTACTGACAGTCAGCCCCCATCCTCTCTCCTCCCAGACTGAACTCTCCCAGTGCCTCCCAGGCACAGCTGCGTCTCCCCTGGCCAAAACATTTTCAGCCCAGGAGAAGCTGGGGACACATTGGTGGGCAGCGGGCACCTGGTCCTGGGACAGCCACTTCTGCTGTGCCACCAACGTGCCACCAATTTTTTCCAGTGCCGGGCAGCCTGGAGAACTTCAGCTGCACCCAGCCCAGCCCGCCTGTGCTGGCAGGGAGATGAAAACTCGGCAGCAAAACCAAGGTTGTTTGTTCACAAATACCCTAACAGTCTCGTATCTTGCAAAGGAGCTGAGCAGGGGGTGGGTGGGGGGAGTACTTGAAAAGCAAATGAACTTATGTTTTATGCTTTTTAAGATGTCTAACAGAGTACAAAAGTTCATCTTTAATAGGAGGGCAACACAGAGTGCTTAGAGCTGCAGTTTGACACAGATACAGAGCTAAAATGCCTTTGAAGTACCTTCTGATTCCTCATTCTGCCTGAAGTAACTTTAGATTTATGCAGCAGATGGGAAATAGTCCCTCGTTACGTGGCTCTCTACTCCAGCACTGACTCCAAGATAAGGCAGCCTTATTGCATCCGCACGCCTTAGAAGAGCTCTTAGACAGTGCTTTAGTCTTCAGGGGCCTGAGTCTGTAGTTTGCATATTTTTTTCTATTTTTCTCTAAAATTACTCTTGATAAGTCTAACATGTTTTGAGCATCTTCAAAGGAGAACGTGGAGGAGAAAAGTTTGTCGGTGCAGTAGAGGTGATTCATTTTAATTCATTTGAAAACAGCTCTGTGTGTTCGGGGAAAGAGCTCGTGGAGAAGCAACAGGGAATGGCCTCAACGTGACCCCAGCCTCAAACACGCCAGCTTTGAAGAAGTCTCTGAAAAAGCTTTTGTGCCAGTCCCGTGACTGCAAACCCCAGCGCAGCCTGTGTTCCAGGAGCTTCAACTCCCTACCTGCTCTGTGCAAGGTGAGGCGAAGCCCCTTGCTCACCCCTGCACATTGGATGTGCTTCTCTCTACTGCAATGAACCCTGCCCCTGCAATGAACCCTGCCCCGTCTGAACCCTGCCCCTGAAATATTTTCCTGTGCCAAAGCTCTCCCCCAAGGAGGGCTGCTTCATCTGGCACAGCCAGAGCAAAGCTGACCAGTGCCAAGGGCTGGCGCATTTCCTTGCCCCCAGCTAAGCACAGGCCAGCCCCAGGGTGCCCCCGTAGGGTGCCTGCTGCTTCCAGGGACATTTCAGAGCACTTCTGAGCTCTCCAGAGCTCGGATCGGATTGTGGCTGACGGATGCTGGATGGGACAAAACAAGGCTGCTGTGCCAATTGCCACCAGGAAGCCTTGTATATTATATCGCAAATTAACCGAAATAATGGAGGTTGTGCAAACACAATTTATCCTAGCAGGATTCACAGCTGTGACTAAGTTCACTTCGTTTTTAGCTTTGAAGTTTTCCCCACTGACCAAATGCAGAGGGTTGTGTTGTTTATCCTGTCCAGAAAGGCATCTTTTTACAGACACCTTGGTTCTTCCTTTTTCAGGTTGCTTGCAAGATTGTCCAGAACATGCCATGATAGCATCACCCTCCCCAGACCCCATGCAATGACTTCTGAAGCCTCCTAGCCCATCGCCCCTGTGGACACCAGTGCAGACACAGTCTCCTCTCCTGGCCCACCCTGCAAAACTCCAGCACGTATGACATGGCATCGTGCTCAGCTGCCTTGCCTGCTCATTGCTGCCTTATTCCTGCCTTTGAGTCTAATGCTGGAGAGCTGCTGAAGCCAGGTACCCTGTAGGTGTCCCTGAAATTGCTTGTGTGAGGGGGGAGAGCATGGGGGGGCTCACATAATTGAAACAATCCTTCTCTCAATCACTGTTCTGGAATGTTTATGCCTCACACTTTGCCTCTGATGTTGAGAGCAAGCTGATAGCCATGGTATTAATAAGTTGTTTGTACAATAATTGCTGCTTAAGATAAATGATTCATAAAGTCCTACCATAGTCTTGGAAATGGTGTAAACAGGGAGAGCTGCTGGAGGACAACAGTGGGATGCTAATGAGAGACCACCACAGGGAAGTAAATGTATGAAGACTGGGGAGAAGGGGGATTAATCCAGCCCCAAGTGCTAGAGAGCATCCCACTTCCAGTGCTCACCTGCAGCACAGAAGCAGAGCCTGAGCTGTCCAGCCCAGTGGGTCGTTAGACCTGAAATAAGACGTTTGCAAGAGTCACTAGAAACTAGAAAAAGCCTGGGGATGAGGTGAGCAGCAGGTGTGTGCTGTGCTGGCTCCGTTCTCCCACCCATCTCCAGACCCTCTCCAGTGACAGCTCTGCCAGGTGCTGCGAGCAGGACCCATAATGGTGGAGCTGCCAGTCCAGGAGGTTAAATTAGAGCTGTTGTGAGCTGTTGTTTCACTGGGAAATCACAACATGCAGTTTAGAGCCGGCTGACTGGCACCAAGCAGGAACCAGAGGGACCTCTGGAAGTCTTTAGTCCGATCCCTTGCTCCACGGAGAGGAACTGCAAGGTCAGACCGGGTTGTTCAGGGCTGGCAGGAGCTTTTAGAAGAGGCACACAGGCACACGGTGGGTACCTGTATCCCTGCTGTCACTCGTGTACCCCCCGAGGACTCAGTGCCCTGTAAGGGCACTTGAGGTGCTGCAGCCTGAGTCAGGATGCAAGCAGGGATGCGAAGCCACGGCATCTCTTGACTGCAAGGATCATGCAGACGTGACCAGGGGCTGGAGCCTGTGCAATGCAACAAATGAAGTCACTTAAATCCTTTCAGGCCAACTCCCGTTTGTAAGGGTTCGTGCTGTCAGGAGAGCATGTGCAAGCGAGTGCTGAGGAGGAGGAGATGGGTGAAACACAGGGCTGTGCTCCTGAACTGCTCCCAACTCAGCTGTGGCAGAGGGAGATGCTGATGGTGTCAGGGCACTGACATCCTCCTGCCAGCATCATCCCACCAGGTGCAGTGTTAAGAGGGGACAAGAGATGACAGCAGCCCCCACCACTGCCAGCATCTCTGCAGAAAGGCCAGGCAGCCTAGTCCCAGACTGTCCCAGCTACCTCCACCCTTGGGGTGAAAGTGGGAGCCTTCCTGCAAGACCAGAACCTGGCTGAACATTTGGGGATCCCCAAAATCGATTGCCCCAACAGCTGCCGGGACGTGGCCAGAGGAGAAGGGGCTGCACATCATGCCTGGCGCTGGCTCTACTGAACCCCAAGAGCCTTGGGACAAATGAAGAAAATGACAGGCTAGAAGGAAATTAATAGAGCAGAAAATTTGAAATGATGTGGAAATAATTCCTCTGGCTTAAGGAGAGCTCCTCGTATGCTTAATTTCAGAACACAACTGTTTGCATGTTGCTAAATTACAGTATCAAGGCAAGGAGCCGTGACTGGAGCTTATGGAACAAGGGGACATTTCCACTCGTGTGGAGAGCTTTCCCACCTGGAGCAAGGTAAGGGTAGGGGTGACCCTAGTTTGCTGTGGGGTTGGGGCATGGGGTGGTGGAGATCTGGAAGAGATCTTGGAGATCTGGAGATCTTGGAAGATCTGGAGTGCTGCTTATGGCCTTCATGAAGATTTGCCCTGTCACCTTTTCATTCCTAGCTTGGCCCTGCCATAAGCAGCTGGGACAGGGAAAGGGAATGGGGGGGTCTCTGAAGTTTCTGCTGCCCCCAACCCCACAGCATTTCCAAAACTCTGCTCCCTTCTCATCAGAGGGATTTCTGTCCCCTCTGTTGTGCCAAGCAAAGAGGCTGAGGCACAGCCAGGCCTGGGACCTGGACAAGCCAGCAGGGACAAGAGGTTGTAGCAGTGATGAGAAGGGAGGAGGAAAAGCTTCTGTTGAATGGAAATGTCCTGAATCTGCCCTGTGTGGGGGGTCTGGCACCAGCTGCGAGGATGCCACCAATGCCCTGACTTAGTCCGCCACCCTGCAGCTTCCTTGGCTCACACCTGGGACAGGCGAGGGCTGAGCTGGCCCTGTGGGGACACCCCACCACTTTCAGCCATCTAGGAGCAAATGCCTGATCCTGTGCAGCTCAGCCAGAGAGGGAGAGAGCACAGGAGGCTCAGCTCTGCCGCTGTGCCAGGATCCGTGGGGCTGGGGTGAAGCTCTCTCCCCAGGCTGTAGACCACAGATGGGTCCATGCTCCCCATCCGGAGAGCTGAGGTCTCTCAAGCAAGAGCAGCAGAGATCAGAGACTGCTGCCGAGGGAAAACATGCATCCATGGAAATGGATCCGTGGTGCCTGCTGCGCCCCATCCCATCCTGGGGGGGCCATGTCCAGGGGTCTGCAGCAGCCCCCAGGCACAACCTGCCCCTAGGTGCCAGGGGAAGGCGCAGAGCCAAGCGGGGTGGGCGTAGGGAATTTGCTCTCTCTGATGCTGGAAATCCGTGGGTAAGTCCCCAAGGAGCCCTGGGAAGAGAGAAATCAGCTTCTTTCCTGACAAAAGCACAGAAGTTTTCAAGGTGCCCTTTAGGCTTCACAGCGTTCAGTGAGATTGATCTGTGCTCAGCCCCTCCAGAGAAAATCACCGGTCTGTATTTTCGTCTTCCTCACACACAGATGGGCAGGAGCTGCCCACACCTCCCCGTCACTGCTGGCTCCAGCACATTATGGGGCCAGCACAGCATGGGGTGCTGCTCTCCCCAGGGTGCTGCTTTCCCCCTTTGCACAGGAGCCACAGGGTGCCGGAGGGGCATGGGCAGGCAGAGACCCAGCCCTGGGCACGGTACCAGCAGAAGCCTCCCATTCGGAGACACTTTTGGTTCTGCAAAAGCAGCTTTTTGCTGTGTGTGTGACCGCATGGACCTGTGCCCCCCTTGCCGTCCATCCAGATGCCCTCCCCGGCCCCACAGATGCCCAAGCGCCAGCCTTCCTCTCCCCACGTCGTGCCCCCAGTGCAAGGCAGAGCCTGGTCCTGCCCCACAGCAGCAGGGTGCTGGGCAGGTCCTGATGGGGCCATCCCAGTTGGGAAACTGGGGTGGGACACCCTCTGCCCCACAGTGCTGGGCATCCGGGCAGCACAAATGCACAGGCAGTTCCCACGTATCACGGGGACATCCCAAAAGCCCCGAATCACACAAGCATTGCTAGAAGGAATGCCAGCTGGAATAGCCCATGTCCTCTTTCTGCTGAGCTAGAGCACTCCTGGCGTCTTTTCTAACCAAGCTGAGTGGAGGTCCCAGCTTCCTCGGGAAACACCCAGGATTCCCAAAGGCTGCAGCCATGTCCTAGTTTTTCCCTGCGTGCCCTAGTTTCATCCTGCTCACCGCTACGCGCCGGCAGCACTGTGCAGTCAGCTTGGTGCCAGCTGGGGAAATTCCACTTTTATTACAGCAGATGGAGTCCAAAGCCCAAAGTCCAGAAGAAGCACATGCCGTCGTCCTCCACCTCTGCGTGGCAGCCCCAGCACGGGCCATCGCAGCCCCTCGCCATCCTCATGCTCAGGTTAGCCAACTCTTGCCATACAGACTGCAGCAGTACAGGACGGTGAGGATATTCCCTGTTCCTCAGAGCCTGGATTTCCCACCTGGATAGGACCTTCTGGGCCATCTCCATGTCACACTGAACTTTTCAGGGTCCCAAAGTTGTCCCTGCTGCTCTGTCTCTACCTGGCCAGAGGTCATAAGCCACGGCAGTGAAACACAGCCCGCTGCTGGCCCCAGCTCCCTGCAGGGTGATGCCAGAACCAGATAGCCCACAGGCTAGCAGAAGGGGAGCCTGGTGGTATCTGCACTCCTGAGCCGAGCCCTCATTCAGAGTCCCAGGGCTCCGACCAGCTGGCAGCGCAAATCTGGGTAGCTGTATGTCACCAGCAGCAGCCCAGACATCCTTCGCCATCCTCCTCTGTGTACCTCTGAGCTGTCCGAACCTCTGTGCAAGCACCTTTCTAAAGTCTTCATGTAGCCCCTAGCACACAGGAGGGATGACACGTGTTGTGGGCCTGCACCTAGACATCTTCCACTTTATTTCAGTCCTGTACTTGGGTGGCCATGGTTCGCCTTGCCCTAGTAGCCACTCGCATCAATGGTGCATCAGATCTCCTTCCCCTCCAGCACTGGTGTCTGGCATCCAGCGAGGCTCTGCTGGCAGTCACACACTGTACACGGGGTAGCCCTGGTCCCTCTCTCCTGCAGGTTTAGCCTCCAAATTGGGCTTGCTGGGGAGACCTGGCTGAGTATGGCACACGGACTGTGCAATGGCAGGTGAACTGCACAGCAAACACAAAGAGGAAAAACCCGTCGAACCTTCTGGACATTTAAATGGCCCTAAACTACAGTGCATGATCTGGAGAAATGGCACAGGATTTAGAAACAGCTGGGGGTGTTACCATCCCTCGGTAGACGTAGGGTCTGCACCCCTCTCAGACAGGAAGAAGCTCCTGGGATGCTTCCAGTCACCCCAACGCAGAAGCAAAGTGACATCTGGTGACACAGTGAGAAAGTCCTGCACACGCAGCCTCCAGCTCACCAAGGAGTGAGACACAGCAGGGCTGAGGAGGGCCCTGAGGAGGCAAAGCTGGACCTGAGTCACCCGGAGGGACCCTGGCTCGTGGTCAGAGGCCACCCTCACTGCTGGGGACCTCCCAGAGCAGGTGCACTGCAACCAGCGCACCTGCTGGCAGCTTGAGCTGGGAGAAGACTGGACCATAAAGATCAACCAGAAAACCTAAGAACAATAAATTCAATTGGAAAAAAGAATCAATTAACTGCACCAGGTGGGTGAGGTGGGGATTATTTGCTTGCTATGGCATAGGTGAATGTTCAGCTGGCCCAGCATCGCCCACCAGTGACTCCAGTACAGTGGATAGTGCACTGGAAGAGCCATCCCCAAAATCAGAGGGGATGCACAGTGGCCTGGGGCAGCCAGGCATGCGAGGAGCAGAATGGAGAGGACAGCAGAGCAAAGGCAGCAGTGGCAGGGCAACGATTACTCACGCTGCCAGAGCAGCAGCTGCTGGCTTTGGCGTGATGGCGGGGGCAAGGATGGGCCCGTGGTGCTGCGGGGAGGAGCGTGTGTGTCAGAGAAACCCCTGGCTGCTTGCTGTGTTGTGCCAGCAATAGCGTGTAAAGCGCTGTCTGTGCGAGAGGATTCGCGTGTCGAGTGCTCCCCGGGGCCGTGGGATCGCTGCTCACCGCTGGAGGCGAGGGCAGAGCTGCAGAAAGGGTCTGGAAGCAGCACCTGCTGCACTGGGCAGAGCAGGGGAGGCACGGCTATGCAGCCCACCCATGTTAATGGTGCCTAAGTCACACCGCACGTGGGCAGACAAAAATTTGCTCTGGAGTTAATTGCACCTGGGATATCAATGCAGCCAGCTGCACTGCAACCTCCAGTAGGTCAGCGAGGCTCTGGCAGGGAACGGTGCGGTTGGTGCATGGCTGTGATTGAAATCAACACGTAACGAAGGTCAGGCAAAGCAACAGCACAGATTGTTCCAGTAGGGGAAGAGTGTAAAAGCACGGCCCAGAGCGTCTGAGTTGCCAGTGCTGTCATGAAGCTAGGCTCAGACAAAGTTTGGAAGGGCTCTCCAGGGGTCGACAGTGCAGCCCCCAGCTCCAAGCACGGCTGACTTCAAAGTCAAAATCAGGTTGTCCTTGGACAACTGAGTGCTGAAAGTCTTCACAGAAGGATATTATTTAGCCATCACCAGTACTGCCTGGGAAGTTTTACGCGTACACGTAATTAACAACGTGGATACAGTGCAGGGATGCGAAAGGCAGAGACAAAGTTTTCAGCCACGAGCTCAGCCAGGCTTTTCCAGGTACTCAAGCATTTAATTGTGCAAAATGTTGGTGCCTTTGATGCCTCCTGCAACTGTTCCTGTGGGAAAGAGGCAACCAAGTTCCTGCCAAGCGTCATCCACGTGCTCATCTATCCGTGTGGATGGAGCCAGGGAGGAATGGTTCTTGCACAAAGGAAGCTGAGGTACGTTGTTATGCACAAAGTTTTATATCCGATGGTACACATCAGCTTCAAGGTTACCTTACCGCGCAGGGACAGAGAGAGACAGAGACACTGTGGTCTCTGCTGTGTCCCCTTCTCCCTGCCCCACAGAGCAGCTCAGGGGAAGCCCGTTAGCACTCGCATCGTCCCAGATAACTGAAAAATGTGAACAGTAGGAATGTCCTTGCTAGGTACAATTGACTGCCTGAAATAGCCCAGCTGAATTCTCAGGAGCCAGGCTTATTTCGCAGGCCTGGTCATTAGGAAAACCATCAAGATCGTGCTAAAGAGAGAATATTTATCAGCCTGATCAACATTTGGGAGCTGAACCTGTGCCCCTGGAGCTGTGCCATTGATGCAGGAAGTGCCTGGCCGTGCGCCCTGCCCTGTAACCCCTGCACCAGGCAGGGTCCCATCACCCTTTCCCTTCATGTTGCTGCTCCACGTCCAGCCCCATCACACCACCACGTCACGAAAACACCTCTGGCATCGGAGAGCACCGTGGCAAACACCAGGCTAGGAAGAGGAAGAAAGCCAGATGCTGGCAGCAGCGGCGAGAGCAGGCTGCAGGGAGAGGGGCTTGCTCCAGAGCAGCAGGAGGTGGCAGGGGATGGCAGCGGGCAGGGACGGGGACGGGGACAGGAGGGAGGGAGCGGATGGCCAGCAGGCAGGCAGGAGCAGCAGGCAGGAGCCGCGGCAGGCAGCGGGTGGTTAATCAGCCGTCTGCTTCCGTGACTGAGCTCGGCGTTTGCAGCAAAGAGCTCCGCGGAGGAGAAAGCCTCTCGCTCATGAAAGAAACATCAGTGCTAATCGAATCAGGGTACAGCCCAGCAGCACGCGACAGGCCACAGCGGCTCATTCATATTTCATGCTTTGTTCCACTTCGGCGAGATAAAGCCCAGTGCAAAAGGTGGGGGAGCCCTGCCCAGCAAGGGTGGGAACCCAAAGAGCACGGAGGGAGGCCAGGGGAGGGGAGAAACCAAGGGCTGCAGCAAGGATGGGCTGGCACAGGGGTGTGGGAGCTTGGCTGGGTCTTGCCAGGGCGTCTGCAGCATCCCGGGGAAGATGAAGTCAGCAATCACCTGCTCTCAGGTTCTGGCTTCTGGGGGTCAGCAGAGCAGAGAGCTGCACGGGGCTCTGCTCAGGCTCCTCCGTGCCTGCTGGAGGCTTTTCCTGATGGCTGGCTGCAGGGTGGTTGCTCCTTGCTGCTGCTGCTGGTCGGTGGGAGCCCAGGGAAGCCCCTGCTGGTCATGGCCAGCAAGATAACACATTTCAACACCCACGGCAGACAGTGACTAGGCTTTTGTTGCCCCTAGAAGTGGCTCTTTAAGAGCTTTGTCTTAGTAAGGGATGCCAAAAACCCGACTTTTGTGGGGTCTCCTGCCCCAGGAAGCAGTGGGGGCAGGAATAAAGCTAATCCATGGACTTAGCACCTACTAAGGAAGCTGACAGTTTACCCCAGGTAGGTGTAACCAAATTGTGCAGAAGCAATGTCCCAGTGGAGAAAGAGTAAATGAGGAACTGGGAACAGCAGTTGACAAGGCTGGGGATGATCAGGGATTGCCATGAGGCTGTGGCACTCCTCACCCTCCTGCCAGGGCCAGGACATCTGAGTGGGCAGCTGGGCACAGGATGGGACCTGTGCATGAGGAGGGACCTGCACCCACGGAGCATCCCCCCCACGTGTAACCTACTGCAGCAAGGGGCTCCCTGAGGTCAGACCCCACCTCCTGGGAACGAAGCAGGGTTGGACCTGTCTTGCCCCCTGAGTCTGCAGGTTCATGCTGCATGGGAAGATGCTGAAACCACAACAGGGAAAAGGATTTGGGACAAACAAGCCAAAACACTAGCAATTCCCTGCACAGCATCTACAGACTCATGGCACTTCTGCCTGGATCTGCTCTCTTGTCATATGCTTCAGATGCCAGCACCCCCACAAAAATGTGGTCTTAGCGAGAGACCAGCCACCTGGGAGAAGTAAGAGCTTTGGGCAGTCATCATAAATGCCTCCCATGGATGCTAAACATCTTTAAAAATCTAGGAAATACCACCCCAGCTGTAATCCTGATCCTTGCAAGCCACTCCCAGGTGCCAGCCCCATGTGCCTCAAGCAGCCTGCGGTGCTGTGGTTTTCACCAAGTACTCTTAAATTTCACACTTTGGTTTGTGCAAGGCACTTGGATTTTAGGGAGGCTTGAAAAGTAAACCTGAATATAGATATGGTGGTAGGCTTGGCAAATTTTGTGAGAACAAGAGGCTGCAGGACACTGCAGAGGTGCACCCAGCACAGACCCACTCGTCTTCCCTGGAGCCAGGCTGGTGGGGACACGGGGATGGACCAGCCGTGGCTCATCCTCCAGCTTTATCATTTTGTTACTAACACCTTGCTCATCACCCCCAGCTGCCTGTCGTCCTGTGACACAGGACCCTTGTCCAGGAATGTACTCCAAGAGAACAAAGTTTTTACTAGGCTGCACCAAAGCCCTGGGATAGAGCAGGATCAGCAGCCTGGGATGCTTAAGGAGAGCAGGGTGGGCAGCAGGAGGGCTCTCCCCAAGGGCAGGACAAAGTCTCCTTTCCAGAGGAGCAGTATCAGGGGCTTTCCCGCTAAAGTGAGGACACGAGAACATAAAAGCTGAGGAAGAGATTTTGTCAGTGATGGGAGCAGCCCTGGGAGAGGATCGAGGTGAAGGCGCTGCTTTGCAAGGGCAGAGTCAGTGGCCGTGGCTGTCAGCACCGACGCCAGAGGACTTGTCAAAGCACAGGGAGCTCTCCCCAGCCCGCCGTGAGCATCGCTGAGCCCAGCCATGTCCATCCATCCGTCCATCCCGTCTGCCTGGAGCTGGGCATCTCTGACAGGCGCTCTGCAGAGAGAAAACAAAATGCAGGCTTCCCAAATTGGCGCCCTCCTTGCTCCCCGGGATGTGTGTGCAGGGAAATTCAAAGAGGCTGTGGCTCTGCTTTTCCCACGAAGGAGCTCCCTGTGCCGCCATCCTCCTTCAGAGCATCGTCCCACCATAGCTGTCCTCCCTGGCACTGCCCCAGCACGTGGGCAGGGAGGTGAAACCCAGCACATTCGTTCAGGACGGTGTCTCAGGGCTCATTGTGAGCCTGGAGGAAAGCTTTTTCGACGGGGAGCTGTCACAGATCCCTCCTCCGTGCCTTCTTCTGGACATGTGTATGTGCAAGCTGGGGCTGCCACCGTCTTGTCTGTGGGGGCACTGCTACATCACAGGCTCTTCCTCCAGCTGTCATTTATTTCCATAAAGCCTGCAGAAACAGGCACTGCTCCGTGCTTGCTGTCCTCTGTCGGGTCTGGCTGAAACCCACAGCGGCTCCAGGAGGGGGAAGGAGCCGGAGGATGGGGCCAGGCACACGCACTGCGGGGCCCTGGCTGGTCCTGAAAAGCTCCTGACCAAGTAAAAGAAGGGGAAGGCCTGGAAATGTCTTGGCAAGCTGAGCCATAACACTTCAGCAATTGATGCAGAACTTTTATTGACGATATATTTCACTGTCTAGATGTTTCACGGGCTGGCAGAAGAGACCTCTGGGTTGTCCTGCCCAGCACCACACTCATGGTGGGGCTGCCTCCATCACAGGTGGACTGGCTGGCACCTGCCACAGGTCACGTTGTCCCATAGCATCATATTCCCTTCAGCCCTCTCCAGGGACGTGGCACGTCCTTGCTGTTCGCAGCTGGGGATCCTGCTGGTTCCTTTGGGGCACTCTGAGCCCCAGGTGACAAGCCATGGGTGTCCGGTGGCACCTGCATGGGCACAGCGAGGTGGGGACCCAGGGGCTGAAGGGTGAGGTCTGAGCTCATGGTTCAGGCGTGGGACCAGGACTCTGAGAGGACAAGGGAAACTGAGACAGGGAACGGGAGACAAACGTTTCACTCAGAGCTGGGTGCACACCGTCAGGCAGTGCTGGCAACCTCCAGCCAAGGCCGGGCCTGTTCCCATAGCTGTTATAGGATTGGCATGGAAGTGAGCTGGAAAGCAAAGAGCCTGGAAGGCTGAGGATGCAGCTTTTGCATCTTTGCAGCTACGAAGCTTTTTCTCAAGAAGCCATTGCCTTTAGATATGAAAGCTCTTTTCAAACGAGGCACAACTTGACCAGGCCTTTTATTTCAGCTCCACTCCCACTTGGGCCTACCTTGGCTCTCCTGTTCCCTCACCCCTTCCTCTCTCTGTCTCAGCTCTTCCCACGTCTCCCAGCCACTTCTTAGTTCACCAAAACCACTTCTGGTGTCCCTTCTTTTTTCCCATCACCCATCCCTCCATCCTCTCTCAAAGATCTCTGTCTCTTGCATGATGCCAATCTTAGAATCACAGAATCATTTAGGTTGGAAAACACCTTCAAGATCATCAAGTCCAGCCTCCAACCTGACCTGCCTGCTTCTCACCACACCCCGGCAGAGTCACATCAAAGAGCACAGCCTTTTGTTTGGGCCCTGTTTGAAGTTGGCTGCTAATTTTTGGTATGCATGCAGCAGTTCTTTGGGTCATGCTTGTTCCCATAATAAACACTCATTGCATTCCTCTTAAATGACTGGGAAACCTTGAATTTTAATCTTTTATTCATAATCTTCTTCCATCTCAGACACAGAAAAAAAAATAATAAAAAAAAAACAAACATGTAAATTCAAAACCTGCGAGAATTGAAAATTTCATAAGTGCTGCTGACCCTTCACTGGCAGCTCTGAATGTGAGAGAAATAAAGGAATTGCAATGAGGAACCTCATCTTTTGATAACAGATTTAGAGGAGCCCAGCACTAAGACACTCTTGCTAGCTGCCGACTGCTCCCAGGCCTGCAGCCAGAGGTGCAAGTGCACTCATGCTCTTTGGAGCATGTCCTGCACGCATCGCAGCACACGCCATGCCAGTGCATCATGCCATGTCACTGCATCAGAGCACATCCACACAAACACCTCCACCACTCCGTGCACGACCACCACCGCTCAGCAGCAGACCCTCTCCCTGGTGCTGCAAGGAGTGAATTTACAGGATTGCTTCCCGTTTAGTCACTGGGTGCCACCCCACCCATGCCCTCTGTCCCACTGTTTGCCCCTTCAAGGGCCACTTTTCTGGACAATTTGGGTGGAAAAGCAAGGAGTAACAAGAAAGCTATAGGAGTGGAAGGCTCTTGATTGAGGAAGACATCAGTGAATGCTGGGGAATAATTCATTTTCAGTGTCAGTAAAATGAAAATCTCCAATGTGCCGTGGCTGAGAGTCAAAATCAACAAGTTTCAATGCCTTTACACTCTTCACAAATTTCCTGTGTGGTGTGCAACTTTTCAAACTCAGAGATTTATTTTATTTTTTTTTTTTAATTTCAGGAATAAACAGCGACTTGTGTAAAGGAAGTGTTGCCAGCTTTGTATGCAGAAATCTTTCTGGCACCTGCAAGTGGTCTGCAATTCCCTTCTGGAAGGACTGCATAAGCCAGAGACACAGTAACTCTGTACTGGGATTTCCCAAGACACGACTGCCAGGGGATTTCAACCAGGAAACTTGAAAGACTTGTTTTCCTGAACATGGTTGATATGCCTGCTCAGAAAAGCAGGTGTAATAGTGCCTGGCTTGTTGGCTAGGAGACCCTTAAGCTTCCAAGGGTGCAGAGAGCTGAGGAACCTGTTCACATTCTGCACAGAAAAAAACAAAACAAAACAAAAAAAAACAACACCAAACATCCTAGGCCAGGTACATAGTGCTGGGGCCAGTCCTAGATCCCTGTGCTGCTGTCCCACTCCTCCACAGTGCTTTCCAACCCAAATGTGACCGAAGGGACACTTCAAAGTCAATGCAGAACTTAACCAGTCACCCTTCTGGGGGTTAAAATGGCATCCATGGAGGGTATTTCTATCTTGCTTCATGTTATCCTGAGTAATTTGCTTGGACACGATGCTAAATGGCTGTGCTAAAAGCAGAGAGAGAAAGTGGTTTGGGAATACAGCCTTCCTTGGCAGACTGAGCTGGTATGTGATCAGACAGGAATCGTATTAGTAAACACAAAGCCGAGTTCGCCATCTGTTAACACCATCCACGGAGTGGATCTGACCCCTGCAAACCTGCATAAAGCTGGCACAAAGCGGGCGTGGGTGCGGCGCTGAGACGGGCGGCTTCGTGCAGGGCTCCACGGGTGCTCTGCGAGCCCAGGCTGCCACCTCCAGGCACACGAAGCTTGCGGAGCCTCACTTGTTACTGACACAGCGAAATCCGGCACGGTCAGCTGTGAATTAAAAGCTTCAGAGGTGACTTGTCGGTAGCTTGGAGTAATATCGGGTGTGACTAGAAAAGGAAACTGTTTTACCAGGTTCCCAAGGGTGCATGTGGGTTCCCAAAGGAACCAAGAGCAGTTCTTGAGTGTGCAAGTTAGAATAAAATCCGCTCTGGGGACATCTAAGAAGGTGTGAAAGTCCTGATGGCTGCTGTGGGATGTGAGGGGGGTTATTTGCTGCCAAGCCCAAGCCAGAGTTTCCATCTCCTGTTCTCAAAGGGAAGGGTTGGCCCCTGCATCAGCTCCTTCCCCAGGGCAGGTTCCCCAAGCCCTCTCCACAAGGGGTTTTGCACGATGTGAATGCCAAACTTTATTCGTAAGTGAGATAAATCAGCAGGATGTGGGTTCTCAGTGAGCGATGCCATAACCCAGCACCCCCAGGCCATGCCACATGCCCCGTGCCAGCAATGAACCAGGAGCAAGGTGCAGCACCGTGGCTGTCCCCGTCTCTGCGTGGTGGGGAGAGGAACCCACAGAGGTGTGCGTGTTGGCATGCGTGTGGAGGAGCTGCGTGAGGTGACCTGTGGAGATCCCTCCCTACCATATTCCCTTGAGGGACAGATAAAGGCTCCAGCAAACCAGAAAGGTGGGATATCACGCTGATGGGTGGATTTAGGAGGTGATGGGGAAAGGAGGAGGGTCCAGGGCAGAAGTTAAGGGACGTGAGCACACGAGGAGCAGCAGGCATCCTGCAGTCATGATGTGGGTGGTAGAAAGTCCTGACACAGTAACAAGACAGGCAGACACCAAAACCCGAGAGCAGATGGCAGGGCTTGCAAGCTCAGCCCTCAGCTGGGGATGCTGCACAGCAGCAGCTTCTCCAGCCTGGAGCCAATGCGTCAGGACAGGGGACACGGGGGAGGGCGATGGGAGGCCAGAGAGGAGGGCCTGGGAGGACGGAGGTGCTGAATGGGGCTGGCAGGGGCTGTGGGTGAAAGGACAGCAGGATGGCATGTGGGCAGCTGGCACCAGACTGGCCTAACCCCATGGCAGGGGCTGCACTGCCTGGGGGCGGTCGCCTCCATCCCTGAAGGGCTGTGGGGGGCTGGGGGCACACGTGCTGTCAGTGACATAGAGGGACCCAACGCTGCAGTGCCCTTTTGGATTTATATGGCAAGTAAAATGTGAGTCTTTCCTGTAAATGCTGGCATCACCCTGGTCCCTGTGTCTCATATGCTGGCAAATCCTTTGCTGGAGAGCAGCTAACCTTCCAGCTAAATGCCTATAAGACGGGCTTTGCAAGCCCACCTACAAGATACTTCAGCTCAGACTTCAGGAGAGAAGGATTGAAGTTTTGCTGTTTTTTTTTTTTTTTTTGTTTTGTTTTGCTTTTTTTTTAACAATTCCTAAATTACCAGGCAGGTAAGCCTAGACATTCCTGTTCCCTAGGGATGTATCCTTCACATGTGGGACAATTTCTGTTGCAGGGAAGGAGGTGGCTAGCTGGGCATTGGAGTGCTGGCCCTTCTGTGCCTGTGAAGCATCCTCTGAGGCCCCTGTTTTCTCTGTGAGTGGTAAGGCAGTTTTCTGCAGCACAGGGGCAATAACAGGCGAGGCGATGGCCCGTGGGAAGAAGGAATTTTATTGTCCAGGAGGAGGTGCACACTGCCCTGTGCTGCAGGGCTTGAAAGGAACGCTGTGGTCACTCTGACTGCAGGGTGGGTGCGTGGCAGGTCTGAGTGCAGGATGTGGAGTGCAATACGAATTCAACAACACGTTGCATCTGTCCCCCATTACAAAGAGCTTCCATAGGAAGAAGTAAAGTGCCCGCCACAGCCAGAGAATCCATCAGGACATAAGTGCCCAGGATAGAAAGCTAAGCCAGCCCCGGAAAGGCCAGTTTAGCCAGGATTATTGCAACTGGGAAATGGCTTTAACCCGCCCCCCACCCGCCTGGTGCCCAAACAGTGCTGGGAGAAGCAGACCCTGGGCGAGATCCTGCCCGTACCTGCACTGGGGTGGTGCTGGATTTTCTGTGCAAGTGCTCAGGACAGGATGCTGTGGCGGGTCCCCAGCAGGCAGTGAGGGCCCCCACCAGCACTTCTCCTTCTCCAGCACCCCCACCCCCCCACCCGAGCCGTGCTCCCAGCAGAATTTTTTTTTTTTTTTTTTGCAGTGAGTTCAGCCCCGCAGCTGGGGCTTCTGTGCTTTGAGAAACGTTTGTGTACATAACATCAGATTTCAGTAAAACAGTTCCCAACCCATAGAAAAATGTATTTACAGTCGGGAAAGCCTTCAGAGCCCCCAAGCCTGCACATCCTCCCTGGCACATCTGCATCACTGCATCCACCTCAGCCTCTCAGACCAGCTCCATGTGTCCTTGGAAGCTGTTGCTCCATACCAGGGAAGCTTACCAAAAGAGATGCTCCTGTGGGGGACAGAGGAGAGACAAGGAGGAAAGGCCAACCTCCCCGGCACCTGGCTTACCAGCTGGGCAGCGCTGGAGATCCTGCCAGCCCTGCCTGACACGGCTGAGCAGAGCCTCTTTCTGCAGCCACAGGGCTGTGTGGCTGCAGCTGGAAATATTGCTCGGGACCCCCCACTCTGCAGATGACTTGGCAGCCCCAGGTATTGGCAGGTAGCATGGGTTTCTCTAGGGTAATATAAGAACAAAGTTTGGCAGAAATCCCTCTGGCCCCCAACCACATGAGATGGGCACAAACTCTCCCACCCTGCTGGGTGCAGCTCTGGGGGAGGCCGGAGGAGATGGCAGTTCTGCCGGGGAGAAACCTGAGCTTGTGGCCCTAGAAAGCACATCTGGGCTGCCCCGGGATGCTTGTGCTGTTATCCAGAGAAGAGCAGTGCTGGTGTGCTCATGAGGTGGAGAGTCTCCTGTGGGACCTGAGATTTCCTGAGGCTCCTGAGAGCAGACCCTGGCCACCTCTTTCCCCGTGTGAGGAAAGGGCCAAAGTATCCTCTGCACAGAGCCCGCTGGCAGTTCCTAGCACTGTCAGCCTGTACCCTGTCCCCTGCCCTCCTGGGCTTAGTGGAGGTGGACCACGAAGTCACCTGCAGGCTGGTGCAGTTCAGGAGGAGCACGCAGGAACAAGGATCAGGGCTATCTCTGCCACGTGGCAGCCTGCAGGGCCCTCCTCAGCTCAGAGCTCCACCAAACTCCCCACGTGTCCGATCCACAGGAGCTGGAGCCCGTGACAAGCCCAGTCCTGCTGGTCCTGGTATTGCTGCTGTGAGTGCTGCCCCTCCCTCTGCAGGTGCTGCTGGGGCCATCCCGCTGTGTGAAGGGGTTGCCACCTGTCTAGCACAGCTGTGCGGGGACCCCCAGCCCCACAGGGACACAGTAGAGGATGGAGAGAGGAAGGACCTGTCTCTAGCCTGCTTGGAAGTCTGCTCCCCCCTTCAGACGGGGGAAGGAGGCAGCAGGATTGTCGAGGTAACTGGAAAGCCATATTTCCACTGAAGTTCAAATCAGAGATGCTGGAGGAGTTCCAGATCCTGGTCTGGTGCCCCTTTTTCCTGTTCACCACCCTGCTGCCCCCCAGTCAGGGTAAGTGTTAAGGAATGTCCGATGTGGGTCTGCGAAGCCGGTGATCAGAGATGCCTCCTGGGGCCATTTGTGTTCAGCAGCTGGGACCGCATGGCCTGGATACTGCTCAGGATCTTCTTCTGGTGGCCCATCATGGTGATGCCCAGACTCCGAATGTCCCTGGAGAGTAAGGACACAGTCAGACAATGCATGGGATGGCCTCATGCCCACAGAGACACAGCTCCTCCCTGCATGCACACCCCACAGACCAGCCCAGGACCCCTCTTCTGGCTCTTCTCCATTTGCCCCTCAGCACAAGGCTGCCTGAGGGGCCCGTGACATGCTCCACGGGGAAGGAGAGGTTGTCATTCCCCCGGCACAGTCTCCTGACAGGGCCGCTGTGACAGCCGGGGGGGAGCAGGAGCAAGGGGCACCGCTCCTGACAGGCTAGTAGGTGACAAGATCGATGCTCTGAAATTGGATTCAGTTTTAGTGAGATGCCCTTAGATAATCCAGTCAGAAAGACAGGCAGATGATGAGCCTTCTGCACGCAAAAGCTTCCCTGGTGTGTGGGAGAAACAAGGATCTGTATCCGTTCAGTGCCACGGCGAAGGCCCCAGGTACAGCCCCCAATCAATGCACATGACAGCGCTCTGCCTGCATCTCTCCATCTTCCCTTTCACCTCCTCCTGCTTTACCCGTCCCAGCTCAACCAACGCTTTCACTGTCACATCCTTTCTGAGTCATGGCAGCTACTGCTTTTGGCAAGGAGCAACTCTCCTCAGAGGTAGAAGAGATTTTTTCCAGCCCTGGTGTGAGAGCTAACACCAAAGGATGGTGAACGTAAGCCCAGGATGTATTTGCCATCTCTTCTGGTACCACTTGTGGCATCAGCTACCTCAAAGAACCCCTAGAGAGGTGCCGGAGCAAGCGCTTTACAACAAGAGGAGGAGGATGGATGGTGGGACAAGCCTTTCTCAACACCCCTTAACCCAGCCTTGATTTCTAGGGAGCAATTTCTGCCTCTCTTGCACTCCTGTTCCATGCAGACAGGAGCCCTGGGCCCAGCGACCCAGCACATGGTGATGCTGGAAGCTCTCCTGTAGCTCCCTGCTTTTTCATTTCTCCCTGCTGTGAGTGAGAAAGGTGGCAAGAAAGAGGCAGGGGGAGGACTGTATTTACTAGGAAGAGGATTTCCAAAACATCCAGGCTGAGGCTATGGCCCTCCAGTCACACTGAGGCCCTGGGTCCTCCCTGCCCAGCTGCAACGCGCAGGCAGCCAGTGCACAGAGGTCTGAGCTCCCATCATTTCCCTGGAATCCCACACCCTATGAGTAGAGAAGCTGAGTGTACGGCCCAGCCGTTCCGACCCAGACATGCCTTTGGTGGAGGAGACAAAGGTGAGAAGAGCAGGGAGACCAAAATCGTGTATCTGACCCTACTTTGAGCAAGCAGTTGGACTAGATGAACTCCTGAAGTGCCTTACAATCTGAATTACTTACTTCTAATTATTATTATTATTATTAATAATAATAATAATTTCTATTTATATATATAAAGTGCCTATCACCATATTGATAAACACTCTTTTGAACCACTCTATGCCAACCGTGGAGCTCTATCACAGAGCTGCCATGGAGCACCAGAGGTGGCTAGGTTCTCACACACCCTCTGGGAACAACTCCCACATCTCTGCTCAAAGGTCACTGCTGCCATGGACATCATCCCAGGACTCAGCATTAACCTGGTACAGGTTATGTACCAGGTTATGTATGTTAATGTTGGTACTCACTCGATGTTCATTCGCATCACCATGCCCAGGGAGGAGTACCCTGCCATGGCAAAGTTGTCCCGGTAGTGCCCCAGCCGGATGGAGTCCAGCCAGTCCTCGACTGTCAGGCAGCCGGAGAAGTCGAGGAGACCCCTGTCGAAGGGTGTTTGGGTGAACCTGAGAGCAGGACAGAAGTGATTAATTATCCCAGGAGCTCAGATGGAGATGGTGGTCCTAGGTGTTCCACCTCAGAGAGGGGAGGACCTGGAGAGCCCTCGCTGTGTAGGTAGGCACGCTGCTACGTGGGCAGTGCTGCACATGCTTGGCTCAGCCCCGTTGTTGGGATGCTTCAGTGGGTGCAAGGCAGCAAAATGCAGGACGTTTACCACCACCCACTGCAAACAGTGGTCACAGGGCAAGCTACTGTTGCTAGAACTGGACCGAAATATCCCTTTTTTGTGGCAACCCACATGCTCTGCTTGCTGTCAGCTGTGGCTTGATGGGGTCTACCCCCGCTTGTCACAGCGAGCCCTTACCGGTTCACCGTGGCCGTGCACTTGAGGCTGTCGGGATTGCGGATGAGCTTGTCCAGGACGCCGACGATCTGGGAGAAGCGGGGCCGCTCGCTGCGCTCCTTCTGCCAGCAGTCCAGCATGAGCTGGTGCAGGGCCGTGGGACAGCCCATCGGGGCGGGCAGGCGGTAACCTTCCTCCACCGAATTAATGACCTGGAAGGAAGCCACGGCGCTGGAGCGGAGCTGCTCTCCTGCCCGGCTCTGAGCACCCTAGACTGCTATGCACAGGGGAGATCCCCGGTGCATGAGCTGTTAAGGCCATCAGAAGGGGAAGCAGGGAGGTGTACACAAGATTCATGCTAAATGACAATTTTTATTGCCGGTGAGGTGTGTGCGGACTCTGCGGAAAGCTGAAAGCAGGCTGGACACCACACACATACAAGAAATCACTGCTCTGAGAGCAGATTTATTAAGTGGTCCAACAGGCCTAAAATATTGCAGCTTGCCTCCAGCAGATAAGTCATGAGGGCTTCATTCACATTCAGTTATTCTACAGCCAGGGCTTGCCACTGCTCAGCAAAGCTGGGAGAAACCCCACTCAAAGGACCTGTGCAGACGACGTTGTGCAAGTCACTGCAGCCACCATCTGTCACCAAAGCCACTTTCTATCATAGGAAAAAACACCACAGAGAGGGGGGATTCCCAGGACTCAAGAGCAGGGAGAAAGCAGGCAGGTTTATGGCACCCATAGGCAAAATAAGGAGTCCTATGGTTCTGCAGAATCAAAAGCATCCATTCTCTGCCTCCTTTTGGAAATTTTGCACCCAGTTTTTAGTCAGGCAATAACCTACATTTTACTTTGGTTTTTATGCTATCCTTGATATAAGAGTGGCCCCCAATGGCACTGCCAAGCCCAAAGCTTACTGCTGGGTGCTACAAGTCTGGGGCTCTTGGAAGCCACGTGTGGGCAGCAGGTGTGAGAGGAACTGGCAGGTCAATGCAGTGGGGTGGCAGCGATCCTAAGGAAGCTCTGACCCCTAGCAGGCAATGGGTAAGATGGCACAACGTACGCTGAAGCTCTCCAGCTAGCAGAAAGGCTTGCACAGAGCAGCAGGCTGGGGTCGGAGACCCGCCGTGCACAACCAGACACAGCCAGGAGCCACCGCGCGGCAAAACGAGAGGCAACAACAGGCAACACACCGATGCCCCCACTAAGGGGACAGGCACGTTGTGCACAGCCCAGCGGGGATGTGAGGAGAGGCAGGGGCTGCTCTGTGGGTCCCTTTTCCCTGGCACCCCTGCTAGGCTGGCTCGGGACGGGGCAGGAGGCGAGGCAGGCCTCACGTCCACTCACGTCCCGGTTGGTCATGTTCCAGTACGGGCGTTCGCCGTAGGCCAGCACCTCCCACATGACGATGCCGTAGCTCCACACGTCGCTGGCCGAGGAGAACTTGCGGTAGGCGATGGCCTCCGGAGCTGTCCAGCGGATGGGGATCTTGCCCCCCTGCAACAGCAAGCAAGGAACGCATTATTTCAATAGCTCCTGTGGGAGGGAGGAGGGGAGTGCTGGGCCTTGCTGCTTTGGGGCAGGGATCAGCATCAGGGCCAGGGCAGACACCACACTGCGTTTCTGTGTCAGATGGCTCCTGGCGATCCAAGCTGTGATGCCCAGCTCTCATTACGGGCAGAGGATCGCACATCGTGATGCTCCAGGGCTGGCTGCATCCTGCACGCTTCACTGTGCACTGTTCCCTTTTTGCCCCCAACCTATTGGGTTGTTTCCACCTTTTGGAGCACTAGCACGAAGCTTTCATTTCGCTGGAATGCACCTCTGCCTGGAAAACACGGGCAGCTCCCTTGGCCCTGCACTGCTGGGTCCTCTCCTGATCTCAGGCTGCCCCGGCAGAACTGGGATCCAGAACAGCTGCACTGGATGGGCAGTGGGCATCTTCTGGAAAGCACTGAGGAGGCCATCAGCACAAGGTAACCCTAAAGCTGTACTGGAAGGATGACTTCAAGGTATTTCCAGTGGAGCAAGGAGAAAGCTGTACTATTTTACAAGGTCTTCTTTGAAATGTCATGCGTGATGCTGGCCCTCAGTGCCCAAGAGAGGAGAAATCAGTGGTGACATGGAGCAAAGGGCTACCAGAGCACAAAGGACACGGAGCTGACCCTAGGCACAGGCAGAGAGCCTGACTCATTTAGTGCAGAAAGGAGGGAGAGTCATGGCATGTGTCTGTTACTGATTTGGCAGACAAGTGCTGAAGAGAATTTGTTGAATTAAAGGCTGACTATGATAACAAACAAAAAAAAAAACTAAAAAAAAAAGTAATAAATGGGGTAAGAATACATCTAAATTGAAATCGTGGTTGCTGGCAATCTGAACAGAAAAGTTGTAAAAACATCCTTATTTTAAGGATATCCCAAATGGCTCCTTGCCAGAGTGCTTGTGTTCCTGATCCTGTCACTTCATGTTAGTGGTTCATTTTTATCTGGGCTATGCAACAGGTAAGAGCTACCAGCGCTGGTGGGTTTCACCGTGCCTGGATGCCTCAAAGCCTCTGCTTGTGACATGCACAGTGGTAGCTCCATACTCTACTGACCTCTCTGCTTGCATTCATGCTGGATACATTAAGACAGTGTCTCTAGAAACTGGGCAGGATTGGAAAGGTCAGCATGTAGGTCAATACAGAGGTGTGCTCTGGTCACTCAGGTCACCCTCCTGGTCCTGTACAGTCCCTGCCACACCATTTCCAGAAATTACTTTTTAACGTGGGAAAGCTCAGAGACTGCCTTGGTGGGTGGCAGGCCAGGCTATCTGTGTGAAGATGGCCTGCTCTGAGGTCAGGAAGCCCTAGCTGATCTTGGGCCCCTTCTTGCCTTTCCACCAGCCTGAATCCTGAAATGAAGGTTCTCCTGAAGGAGTGGTCTCCAGGCTGAGTCACTGTGCACCCACCTCTCAGACCTGCAACCATGTTAGGCCATGCTTTGCAGTGCCACGAGCCAGCCCAAACCAATCTGAAGCTCTTTCTGCCTGTCTAGTCCTGGTCCTTCTGAAAAGTGATGCTCAGACTCCACAGCTGCCTCTCCAAACTGACCCAAATCAGGGAAGTCTATCTGCCAAAGGACTGCCTTGGGAGAACGCTAATTTATTTCATGTCCAGAGAAAAGCAAAAAGAACACGTTCCTTCAATGAATTTCATTTTCCCTCTTATGACCTCCACTAGAGGAGCACATCAAGCTCCAGTGCTGTCAGGTTGGCCAGAGAATCTTAAAATAGGTTCACAGACAAACGTGTCCTACATTAAAACAAAGTCATCTAGGTTGCAAAGCCAAGTGCTTGCAAGTCAAAGAGCTCAAGAATTTTCATTCCCGTCCTTTCCACACCCCTGAATGAGGCAGTGTCACATGGAGGAGCTGTCACATGGAGAGTGTGACCATGCTACTGAAGACTATGACAGTGACTGACCTGTGGTTGAAGGAGTGGATGGAGCTACGGTCTAGGGATGGACTCCAATAGGGACATGGGAGCATCCCTGTGGAGTGGTCCTTGCATGCTAATGGGAGCTGCTGGCTGGGGAGTTTTGATAACCTCCCTGTTCTCCTACCCTGCTTCTCTTTGTTCATTGCACACTTCGGTTGTGGGATGTCTCTTTATGAAGGAGAGTGTTCTCATATAATGCTTTGAAGGTCAGAAACACTTTGGGTTCATGTCCAGGTAGCAGTGGTGAGGTGACTGTCTCCATTCCTGCACTGCCTACCTTGACTTGGGTGTCTAACTTTTGCACCCTCACTGGACTGGGGCAATCACCACCTGTAAAGCTCAGCAAAAAAAAAAAAAAAAAAAGGAGTTTTAACACTAAGAGCTTTAACACTAAGAGCCACGCACCGTGGTGGTATATGCAGCGTCAGGGTCATCCTCGAGGATGCGTGAGAGGCCAAAGTCAGACACCTTGCAGACCAGGTTGCTGTTCACCAGGATGTTGCGGGCAGCCAGGTCCCGGTGCACGTAGCCCAGGTCAGATAGGTACCTCATGCCTGCTCCGATGCCACGCAACATGCCCACCAGCTGGATGATGGTGAACTGCCCATCGTGTTTCTGGAGAGGAAGTAACACAGAGGCTATTCGTTTTTTTATTATTTTTTTCTTCCCCAGCAGTCCCGTTGACACTGCTATCATTAAACTAACTCCTGAGTAGCTCTTATCTTTGGCGTAGCACCTCCTCTAACTCCAGAGCCTCTATCTTGGCCCTAAGTCTGTGCTCCCAGCACCTCTGCGTGCTGCTTGGGCAGGTGTCCCTGCCTTTGCAGGGAGCCAGCTGCAGTGCCCTGGGGCCAGTGGCTGCTGGGGAGGGGAAAGCCCAGCGCCCGCTGCTCTCACACAAGGACCACAGTGGTGGTCACAGGGCTGAGGAGTGTGAACTAACCCCATCCCTAGTCTTGCAGCCCAGAGGGATGTGCAATGAATACAAATACAAGAGAGCACTTTACCCTGAGAAAGGCGTCTAGCGAGCCGTTCTCCATGTATTCAGTAACAATCATGACCAATTTGCCTGCAGAAGACAAGGGAGGTCAAGTTAATAGACAAGTCACCTTCCTCTGAGAAGCCCGGTGCCAAACTTTACTGGGAGCGACATTAATTCAGGCCGGTGGGTCGCCTGCAGCCCTGTAGGGTGGTCTCACCACACAGGAAGGGCATGGTGGTGGAGATGTGGCCAAAACCCCAACACTTACCCCTCCCTCCAGGCAGTATTAATGTGGCTAGGTCAGCTTTCTTATCCCATTGAAATTTGCATGCCATTAACATAACGCTCTGCATCGCAATGTGCCTTTTTGAAGGAAGGATCCAAATTATTATTCAATACAGGCAGCCTTTAAAACAAACGCTAATAGGTAGGACTTCTCCTAATCCAATAACCCTGTCCTGGGGCACCGGGGAGCGCTGCGCAGCAAGGTGGGTAAGGGCTGCATGGGAAGCTTCTCCTGTAACAGGAGATGACAGGAGTGGTCTTGATTCATCTCATTAAGCCCCCTCCCTAGGACCGCCGAGATGCTGCCAGAGGTTTGGGCAGCAGCCAGGAACAAGCAGTTCATTTCTCTAATGGGGTTCAAAGGGGAAGGAGGAAAAGCAGCAGGGCTGCCGGGGACAGCCTGTCTCCCTCTGAAGATGTTAATGGGGAATGCCAATCAGGAGAGAAAGCTTCCCGGCACGAAGCATGGCCCAAGCCTGAAACCTTCAGCCTCACTTCAGATCAGGAACAAGCTACCCACAATTTAGATATAACTCCTGGGAAGGAGTTGGCAAAGAGACAGGGTTGCACAGGGCTCCCAGCCCCTGCAGACCCCTAAGCTGCTCCCTGCCAGCCCTGTGCACTGTGCTGAAGGAGCCACATTTTCCTCAATCCCCCCAGCAGACCCCGGGAATAGCAAATCTCCTCACTGCCCTGGGGTCTCTGGTGCTGTCAGCAGGAGGGGGTGGGCTGCAGGGGACCCCAGGATAAATGACAAGAGATTACCCAGGGCAGCCGAAGGATGGTGTGCGTGCCCAAAGAGGCCCCTGACCCCCATCCCCATGGTGCCCCCAGGGAGATATGCCCCCAGTTGTGACCAAGGGACCCCGTCTCCACCAGCCACCTACTCCTGGTGACCACCCCTTCCAGGTGGATGATGTTGGGGTGGTCAAACTGCGCCATGATGCTGGCCTCACTCAGGAAGTCCTGTCTCTGCTTCTCTGTGTAGCCAGACTTCAGAGCCTTGATGGCCACGGAAATCTCCCTCTTCCCCGGCAGTTTCAGGCGGCCGTAGCACACCTCTCCAGACTCCCCTGCAAGGCAAGCGAAGGTGAGGGCATGGTGCTCAGCTCCTTGCACGGACCCTCCAGTCTGCCCCCGTATGCCTGCAGCGTGCTCCAGCCATTGAAGACGTATAGCAGCAGGGATGCCTACTGCTACAAGCAGTCAGGCTTCCTATTGCTTGTCTGCTTGGCTGGCCCTGCACCGTCCCTCAGCACACGGGGTGAGCCTCCACCAGCCCCTGGGGCACTGCTCGTGAAGCTCTAGCTCTGGATCTGTCCTGTTCTTCCTTGCAAGCCCCTGTTCCTAGGCAAAAACCCATTTTGTTCTGAAAATTTACCACTCTGCTTGCTATTTTGCTCGTGTCTTGTCACCCCAGATGCTTGCTCCGAGGTTTGAGAGCAGGGTGGCTGCGTTTGAGCACCCACGCGGGACAGGGCGAGCCATCTGCTGGTGTCAGGCTGAGCCGCCAGTGCCACGCTGGCTGAGCAGCTCCCGCCTGCACCAAGCTGACGCAGGAGAGTTTATTTCATGCACTAAAAAAACCCATCCTACTCACGGTTCTCATCTCAGGGAAATAAGGAGCAGATGAAGCCCTGATTGAGCATTGTTACAGAACCGTGCAGCCTGCTGTGGTCCCAGCGGGCTGTGGAGATGTCCCTGCCTCCCAGCAAATTGCCCGAGCAGATGGGATGCAGAGAGGCAGCCTGGGCTGGGGACTCACCAGACCCAATGACTTTCTCAATCTTGATGCGGGAAGCCTCGATTTCACGGGTGAACTCATGCACGGCTTGGCAGGGGTCCTCATACGTGTGGGGGTCCACGTAGAACTTCGACTCTGGGAATTTCACTGTCAGGTTTAAAGGGGAGAGAGGAGACAAGCTCTTCCACACAGCACCGCCATGAAGTGGGTGCCCAGGAGCTGGGTGTTGGACAGGCAGGGGCAGGACTTCTTGGGGTGACACGCTGGGGATCCCCAAGGAAACCCAAGGCACTTCTTGGCATGGCAATATCCTTAGAGCACTCCAGGACTTGGCCATCCAGATCTCCTCCATATGATTCACACCCCCATCAACTCCTTCGTGACCCCTCATGTGGGTTTGTGGTGAATTTCCCACTCTTCTGGCCTGCTGATGACTTAGATGAACCTGCTACAACCCCATTACCAGTACACCCCTGGGATCAGAGCCCCACTTCAGCTCTCTTAGACACATCCCCAGAAGCAGGAGTGGACAAAATCCTTCTCCCTGGAAACCACAGCAGTACTGGGGAAAATGGTCCAGGTCCTTGCCCATTCAGGGGGCTGAGGTCCTTTGCACCCCGGGGGCAGGAGAAGGAGCAGGGATGGTCCTACCTTGCCCATTCTGATAGTGCATCTTCTCCTCATCAGAGTCCTGGAAAGCCTTGCTGTACCCGCAGTGCCTGTCACAGAGACACAGGGGTCAGAGGGATGCTCCTGTCTCTTCCTCCTACCAGCAGCCCAAAGGCAGGGTAAAGGCAATGCATGCCAGGCCTGGAGCTAAGGCTTTGCCCTCCACCAGCTGCATCACTGCATCTTGCTGGGCTGACACTTTGGCCTGGAGCAGGGGACGTTCTGGGTGCTCTCCAAGGCTCAGCAGGGCCAAGAGCTTCAGCCCTTTTGTCTCCTCTAGGCAGTGGCGTGTGTGCTGCACATGCCTGGCTCTGTCTTGCTGAGATGTAGAAGGACAAAGTCACTCTTCAGTTTTTCTGATCAAGAAGATATCTGTCTGTTCCTGACCTACCCCCTAGCCCACCCAGTCAGCCCTGGTACTAGTACTGGTAGTGGTAATGGTATATATATATATACATATATATATATATACACACTACTGATAATGTTACGGCTATTATTATTGCTATTGCTATTGGTATGGCTATGGCTGTTGCTGTTCGACCTGCTGGTTTTATTAGAATTAGAATGGGGATAGTTCGGTTGCAAAGGACCTACAAAGGTCATTGAGTCCACCTGCCTGACTACTTCAGGGCTAACCAAAAGTTAAAGCATATTAGCATTAAATGCCTCTTGAACACTGACAAGCATGGAACAACAGGCAGGATGACTCTGAATGAAGTCTCTTGGCTGAGCCCTGACCTATGGCTGCTCCGGCCAAAACTGGGAAGATAAAGCTGTGCCCAAGCTCTCCCATCCCTCCTGTCCCACTCGGTGACAGGTTGCACGGACATCCAAACAACACTTACCTCTTCTTGCAGATCAGGACCACCAGCAATGCGACCAGGCCAGTGATGAGTGTCAGGCAGATCCAGACAATTGTCATCGTGTCGTACCGGAGAGAGACTGGAAGAAATAGGGTAGGAAGGTGGGGAAAGCTCCGCTGAGCTCAGAGACTCCCCTAACCCACCAGGGTCACTATGTTCAATAACAAAGCACCGTCACCTATCCAACACCAGCTTTGGGTCTCTCCCAGTCTACAGGGCCCATTTACAGACAGGGAAACCGAGCGCAGGTCTGGGCAGCCATGGTGATGCAGCAAGCCAGCACAGAGAAGAGTCTGGGCCCTCAGGACCTCCCCAGATCATCTCTGCCCTGTATGTTCTTCCTCCTCTTTCTAACGTATAAGCACATCTCTGGAGGGCTACCTCCAGCAAGACAGCTGCACACACTCACCTGGTTTCCCTGTCTCCACCTCCACGGTCTGGCTGAACCTTCCACAGCCAGCAGAGGTGCGGGCCCGGACCTGGAAAATGTAGCGGGTCGCGGGCTTGAGCCCCGAGATGGTGGCAGTGGTGTCCTTGGATTTTAGGGTCGAATAGCTCTGCATTTCCTTGTCCTGTGGAAAAGCGACACCGAGAACTTCGCTGCATCAGCACAGCATAACCGTAGGAAGGGAAAAAACATTTCGAAAACAGTTCTTTTTTCATGGCTGCCTGATAGCAGCAGGGAAAATTTGCATCCAGCCTAAATCTGCCCCACCAGGGCTGATGTGTAGCCATGAACTCGGCTTTACCTTCTCGTAGTACTTGATCTCGTACTCCAGGATGATGCCGTTGGGCTGGTCCGGCTCTTGCCACAGCAGGGTGACGCTGTTCTGGCCTGTGCTCTCGTGGCGGACTGCCACCACCTGGGACGGGGCTGGGGACACAAAGACAGGGCATGGGCACGGCGGCAGGGAGACAGAGCCCCGTGCAGGCCCCTGGAAATGGTTTAAGACACATTTCTGCTTTAATTAAAGCCACTGCAGTGATGCCCAGGGGACCATGAAGCAAGGTCCTGGCCCAGCTGGGCTGGATCATCGCGCAGTATTTCCTGGGGAAAGAGCATTTCTCAGTAAGGGATTTGCAAAGATGAACTGTGCACGAGAGAGGTTCTTCCCCACAAAGGTTGTTGTCACCTCCCGGGGGCTGGCACTGGTGTGAGCTGAGAGCAGAGCAGGAACTGCTGCTTGGCCTTTTGGGAGAGGACAGAAGGCTGCAGGGACAATCTGAGAGATTCATGCTCCACTTTGTGTTCCTGTCAATGAACAAGTGTCCTCCGTGCCCCCTGTCTCCTGCAGAAAGGGATCCTCCACCAGCGGCTGCAGGCTGAAGTGGAGGGAAAGGGGTCTGAAAAAGGATACCACGAACCAGAGAAGATAAGGGTGGCCTCGGGCAGCAGCTTTGGGTAGGTAGCTCCCCAAAGCTACCTCCAGCAGCAGAGGGAACAGGAGTCACCCCTCACATCTCCCGGGGGGCCCATGCTCTCCACCAAGCCCTGCCTGAGGGCAGGCTGGTGCTGCCCCTGCTCACAGCTGGCTCTGGAGGTACCACTTGGGGCAACGCCGGAGCGACATCAGCATCACCCACGTGTGCAAATCCTCTGGGATGGGGGGTGTCTGCTCCTCCTACCTGCCTGGTTTGTTGTGATGTTGGCGACCGCAGCCCTCCTGGCCTCCAGGCTGAGGTCCGACACTCCGTTGACGGCCTCCACCCAGAAGGAGTAGTTGGTGTGTGCCAGGAGGTTGGTGACGGTCAGCGCACCCTGCACCAGGCTCATCTGCTGGGGCACGAAGCGGGTGCCGCTGCCGCAGGCCTCGCACTGCCCCACGTCCCCCCCGCAGCGCCGGCAGAGCACGTTGTACGTGATGTCGCTGCGCCCACCCTTGTCCAGGGGTGGCCCCCACTCCAGCGTCACCGAGGTGCCGTTCACGCTGGAGACCAGGTTCACAGGAGCCGAGGGGGGACCTGGAAAGGAAGCAGAGGTTTGGGCAGAGAGGGGGATGCCGAAGCGCGTTGGGGCTGGCAGAGCAGGGTCCTGGGGGAAATGGGATGGACAGAGGAGGTTTGCTTCTTGGTCAGCGTGTTCTGTGATTCCTGACGGTGCTGCCAAGGGGGGGAAGTGCTCCAAGGAGAAGACAGCAAAGACACAGGCGGGGCTCAGGGTGAATTGCCGTGTAGGACCAGACCGGGAAGCGAGGTGCTCTGGGTCAGGATGCCAAGTACCTGGCAGAGGAGAGCTGAGGGTTTGTTCTGGGGCGAGCAGGGAGCAATGGGGATGGGGGAAGCCTTGTGGGGAAGAACAAAGGTGTCTGTGGGCTGGTGGGTGGAGAGCAGGAACTGCTCTTCTAAAGGGAAGGGTGAACTCCACGGGAGATCAGCAATCTTGGGTGGACATCTTGGGACCCTAGGGAAACTGAAGTCAGATGTTGCTGACCTGCCTTTCACCTTCAGCTAGCGGCCCCAAACCTCTCTGCCCTCCTGGACCAGCTGCATAGAGTGCAAATCCTCCTGGGATGCTTTTGTCCCTTTTTAATAACACTGGGCCCCTAATGCAGAGAGCTGGACTGAAACTAGGTGCCAAGTCCTCATGCCAACATCCACCCATAGCAAGGGAAAGCGCAGCAATGCTCGTGCTCCCCTGGGACCACCCTGGGCATTTCTGCAAATGGAAGCAGCCAGCAAGAGGCTGGCTGGTGCACTAGCAGGTGAGCTTGGTGGCAGAGCTCAGATCTCGCCCTGCTCCAGTGCAGCATGCAGCCCCAGGAGGGGAGCAGATTCTAGCCAGTGATATTTGGAGACCGGCAGGATGAGGATGAGCCAAAGGACGGTGAGAGAGCTCTGCCTGTGGGGTTTCAACTCATGCAACACAGGGGTTGAAAGGCTGCTGCAGCGCCTTGGGCAGCTTGCTCAGAGCCAAGGGTGCACGCTGGGCCAGCCAGGGAGCGTTAGACGTGTGTGAAGACACGACGATGTGTCCGAAGACAAGACAACGTGTCTTCAGGAGCTGTGACAGCTGGGGGTACTTACGGGTGCAGGCGGCCGAGGGGGGGTCCTGCACGGCCCGGTAGAAGCTGCTGTCGCAGCGGCACACGCGGGCTGCCCGGCTCTCCGAGTGGCTGTGCAAGGGGCACTTTGCACACAGCTGGTCCCCAGGAGCTGACTTGTAAAATCCCAGCTGGCAGGCTGCAGAGGAGGGAAGGGGAGATGGTCAGGGGGACGTGCCTGGATGAGAAACAGCCCACGGCTCGGCAAATCTCAGCAGCACAGAGCTGAACCCCGCTCTCTGCCCCATCCCAGCCCCTCTCCCTGGTGCCCAGGTGAGTTCCCCTCCAGCTGCCCAGCTGGAAACTGGGCCCTGTGAAAACTGCTTTGGTCTCTCCCCCCCCAGGCTGTATGTGCTGCCATCCCAGTACCTGTTCCCCACTGTTTCACAGGCAGACTCGGGTGCCTCCGATTTTGTGAGCTGCCTGCGAAGCTTGATGTGCTCTCCTTGTAGCTGTGCCTGCTGCCCAGATCTCTCCCAGCTGCAGCTTCTGGGCCACGGCCTGGCTCTGGGGAGGGAGTGCTTCAAAGCTCAAACTGGTAGCACTGGAAATCACACTGTTACCCCTTCTGAGCTCTATCATTTATGGGGCAAACTACATTCCTCACTTCACAGTGCTTTCCATACACATGCTGGGTGTGTTTAGGTGCCCAAGGACATCCACACGGGTGGTTTCAGGACTTAAGATCTCCATACCTGGTACATGGCCCTCTGCATGCCCCTGGTTTGCTGCTATACAAAGCAATGTGTTTCCTTGCTCAGCACAAGGAAGCACACCTTCTCTAGTTTCACTTTGCAGCAAACTGACTTCGCATGCACACTGCCTGCTCTCTGCAGAGGAACAGCAAGGCCAGCTGAGCCAGGCTGAGCTTTTTCTGGTCACACAGCCCACCTTCGGCTGCTCTGCCCCTGCCTGGTGCTGGTGGCTGCGCAGTGGGATCGTGTGCTCATCCCACACCAGGGCTGCCATCAGTATCCTATCTCATTAGGAAAGCTAATTAGCTCAGCAGTGACAAGTATCATAGCAGGTATCTGTCTGGTGTGGAAGGATCCCTCCTCTCCAGAAGATTTCAGTTCCAAACAGGCTTTCTCTGAGTCTCCGTATTTATCAAGCATTTGTAGGACCAGTTCCAGTGTTTCAAGCATTATTCCAGACCCTGAATCATTTCTCTTTTCCCCTACTGAGGTAGCAATACATTCATTTTCCCATCCTTACCCCCAGTGGCCAGCTCTGCATACACCCTCAATTTTTGCTTCCAAGCATGTAGAAGTGTTTTGTCTGCAATCCAGCATCCCTGGTGGTCTGGGTCCCTCCACGCTGTCCATTTGTTCTGCTCCTAGGTGCTGATTTGTCTTCTTATTAATAACCCTCCTTTTCTTGCCACAGATCTCCCTAGAATGATTGCTGCCAACATATTTCACATATACACGCTGCATAATAATGCAATAGCCTCTTTATAACTGAGCTACTTCCAGCAGGGGTAGCTGAAGACAACGCTCCAGACATATGCAAGCCTAGCTGGTCCCTCTTCAGACTCTGTCCTCAGCTTCTGAAGCACTTTTGTGTTGAACACTGCTTCAAAGGCAAGGGAGCAATTTTGGCAAGATGTCCCAGGAAGGCACTCTCTTCCAATAGCTTTCAAAGGCATCAGAGAGGACAGAAAACCAGGGAGGCAGAGCTGGGAGAGGAGCTGTGCAGTCCCAGCCAGCCACACCAAGGACAGGCCAGGCAGCTTGCCAGGCTCTGGTGCTGACTGCTCCTTGTGATGCCATGCACCGAGAGAGCCGGGGACTCTCTGCCCTTACACCCCAAGAGCCTGCAGCCTCTTGGTTTTGGGCACTGAGATGGGATGTAAGGCAGAGATGGGGGCTGTTACACCCTCCTCTCAGCTGCAGACAAATTCATGGGGTAGCCAGCTGGCAATAGATAAATAAATAAATAAATAAATAAATCTCTAAGAAGTAAAAGTTTCCAGTTCCTCTGCATGGGAAAGGATGAAAACACAGCATGAGCACAGCCTACCAAACAGGAACGGGGATAGCCCCACAGCCCATGCAGCGTGCATGCCAGGATTTGCCTTCTTCAACTCCCTGCGTGAGCTTGCCCTGCAAACTACCATCATCTCTACCCAGGTGGCAACCTGTAGCCAGGGACTCTTGATTCAAGAGACACTGAAGCGGTTCCCCCCAACAATATTTAATTAGAGGCAGAGAAATGAGTGCTATATCAGGTACAGAGAGACGGGCCAGGAGGAAAAACGGGAACGTGAAGCACAGCAGATTTGCACCAAGCAATTGTAATCACTTAGCATTTAATGCTGTAAAGAAACATTAATTGCCTGTAGCAATAATTCACAATTATTTTAAATGCACCCAGGAGGAAAATTAACCTAAATGACAAATTACAGGTGAATTTGTGCACCAGTGCAGGGCTGTTGGCAGCCACCTCCCAGCACCCGGACAGCACAAGCATGCAAGAAGGCTGGAGAGAGACGGGTCACACACCTCCGTGTGTGTGAGCACTTGCTGTGCATGGAAGCAAGACACCTGGGAGGCCTTTCACAAGCATGGGAGATGGGACACCAGCTTGGTGCCCATGTGCTAGGGCTCAGTTTCGAACAAGCTATGAGCTCACCTCAGGAATACGCACAAAGAATTAAATCCCTACAGCACCCAATGGCAAGCCTATCCTACTCTGGACTGAGCGCTCCCCTGCTAGGCCAATGACACATGGAAGACCAGGCCCTTCTGGGTTTGCTCTGGGAAGAGCAAACCAACAGAGAAATGGCCAGGAAGAAAAAGTCAGCCAAAGACATCAGGTCTAAAATCTGCAGAGCTCCATGGTTACAGCGCACGCTGCACCCACGGACATCTGCAGCCACCCACCAGGGAGGTGCAGAACTGCCGTCCTGCTGCCTTTACCACCACCAAGTTCTGCCACCTGCCACAAGTGTCCTTCCAGGAGCTGTGCAGAAGGTGAGGAATTCTTTTATATATATATACATTTTATGAAGTTAATACCCTTTCCCCATGCCTGAGGATCACAGGCAAACAGCCGTGTCCTCTCCTTGCAGAACGCTGAACCTGGGCTTGGCGGTGTGTGACTCCAGCCCTCTGCCCCATGGGTGGGTCCCCTCTCACCATCCCAGCCTGCTGAAGTTAATGCCACGGGGCTTACACCGATCCCCCTGCTGCACAACACATCTTCCCCGTTTTTCCCAGCTCACTGACAGGCTCCAGAGCAGCAGGCTTGTCTCAGAAACAGCAAGTGTAGGCACGGCTCTGCCAGCCATCTGCGGTTCGGTCCGTTTGTTTCCCTCCCTCTCCGTCCTCTGGGGACAGGACAACATCTGCTGATAAACTGGCAGGGCCGGGGAGATGATAGATGGACCTGTCGAGGAGACACTAGCGGGGAATGAGCCACTCTTCGCAGCCTGAGCAGCAGCATGGGACAAGCCCCCTGTGTGTGCCTGGTGGGACCACCGAGGGCTCCTTGAAGGGCACCCTCCATCCCCAGAGGCCAGACAAAGTGGCTGGGACTGAGCTGGGCAGGATCAGGGCTCCACACTGCCCCGGCACCCAGGGTTGTAGGAAACCCAGCCTGAAGTGCTCTGGGAGCCTGGAAAAGGGCATGAAAGCAGGACCTTGCTGCGTCCAGGCATGCAATAAAGACCTACAATGCATTTCGGGTTGTGCCTGCAAGTCTTGTTAACTGCCTTACTACTTGAGATGCACTGTGCCCAGGTTTCACCGATTTAATCTTATCCTTTGGCATTGCTGGGAAGAGATAAAGATGGAAATAAAGGTGTCATTGCCACTGTGACAGGCAGAGACAGGCACCGGTCCCAGAGCCCTCCAGGTTGCAGAAGCAGCTAACACAGAAAATCCCATCTCCTTTCAATCCAGTTTCAGCATGATGCTTGCAATCTCAGCTCCTGAATGACACAGACATTGAAACAGAGGCATATTACTCACAGCCACGTCTTAAAAACAGGCATCTGCCTCATTGCCCCCAGCTTGCAACCCTACACCCCTCCCTGTGCCACTTCACATCCACTCCACACACCTGAACTTGTCTCACATCACCCCAGAGTCCGCCTCACATTACCCCTACCCCTTCTCCCCACAATTCAAACCACGTCACACTCTATGCCCCAAAATGTTTTGGAGAGAGAAACGGGGGGAAACTTCCCCCTTGAAGACTTTGAAATCAGTGCTGCTGAAGGCACAGCTGCCTCTGCCGTGCTCTCCTTCTCCACATTACAAATAAACAAATAAATAAGTGCCGGAAATGTCCAAATCCCAACGTGCTGGGAGTGCTGCTCTGCTGCCTAGTGCAGACACTGTGCAGCCTTGCGTAGGTGAGACAGCCTGGCTTATCTTGGAGCTGAAGGGTTTTTTATGAAGTTTATCTGGGGAAATGCTACAGCTTGCAGTAGTAAGATGGAAGCAAGAGGCCCAATGCTAGAATTAGAAAAAAAAAAAAAAAGCTCTTTACAAAACTCAGTCTTGTTGGAGGGTTTTAGACAGAACTACTTAAGGTTTCTGAAAAAAATGCAGTTTTCATCAGACCAAAAACAAACCCGGAGAACTCTGTTCAGAAGGAGTGGAGCCGAATGCAGATGAAGGTACAGAAGGTAACCCTGCATCCCTGCTGCAAGTCTTTGGGGAGTAAAGATGCATAAATGAAGAAAGGACATACAAAACATCAAGAACTTATTCCCAGACCCTGCAGTTTTTGGAGGGTGGAAGCCCTCTCAGCATACATATATATATGGCTACAGATATATACAGGAGGCTGAGGTTTAAAAAAGGCCCAGCACTCCAGCAGATGCAAGTGAAAAGCAGCTTGTGGCACCATGGGGCCAGCACAGCCCTCACCCCCGCACAGCTGAGCACCTGCAGCTTTTTGGATCCCTTTCTCCTTCACCAGGATGTGGTATCAGTAGCATCTTGTTTTCAGGAAGGGGAAGAAGACATCACACAAGAAGTGTTGACATGGGTAGGATCTGGATCTCAAGTCGAATGCAGAACACATTTTTTGGCATGGTCCTGCTGCTCTGTGGGAAGAAAGAGCATCTTGCCAGAGCAAGAGCTGGTAGTGAATTTAAGGTTCCCAGCCTCCCATTGCGTTGTTCCATCTCCAGTTTAAGTAGGGGTGCAAATAGCAAGGGCTTTCCTGCAAATAGTTGGTTTCTAAACTCCCCGGTGGCTTTCCAGGCATCTGTGTGTTGGTAATCCAGAATAAAACACCTGGTGATGACCTGAGTCTGGACAAGTTCTGCAGAAGAATTCAAACCAAAACCACACATTCCAAACCTGGTGAAGGTTTTTCAGTGCTGCCAGACCCATCTATCACAGTCCAGCTGCCCTTTGGTGGTTTTTTATAAGAACTACAGAGACCAACCAAGCACAAATTAAATTTGTTCCATTACCATCAATACCCTGAACTCCAGCCTAGCATCACTCTCACCCTTCATCCGTGTCAGCAGCTAAGCACAGCAAACAGAGGAAAAGTGGCAAACTGTACAATACTCAGCCCCAGACAAAACCTATATTCTGTCTGTGGGTAAAGGCCAGTTCTGCAATAATCTCCATCCTTCTCAATTCTTCCAGAAAATAAAAATAAAAAAAAAAATCTGTGTTTGGGCAGTTGCTTTTTTTTTTTTTCCCCAGTAAGTTTCTTGTCCTACACCCTGCTTTCTCCAACATGCTTGCTGGGCTGAATTAGCCATGCCACACAGCCCAGTGGATCTGGGGTCCAAACAAACTCATTAGCAGCCAGGTGTGAGAATATAAACTGGAAGTCCTGGTACAAGACAAGTGTGAATACAAGGACCCATCAGCGCTTGTGGAAGGGGCCAAGAGCACCTGGGCCAGCTACCTGAGAGTGTTGGAATTATCCCCAAAAATACATCAGGGTGGCCCTGACTTTTTCTATATATTAGTCTTGGAAATTACCAAGGATGGAGATCCTGCCACCTCTCCAGTGACCTGTCTTAGGGCATAATCCACGGGAGGAAGAAGTTTTTCCTAATGTCCAGCCCAAATCTTGCAAGCAATTTGTAGTTCTGACACATCTTCTTTGCAGTCTGTTCCCATATGAAAACTGATACCTGGAATCCAAACACTCCTACCTTACTTAAGTGGTTTGGAAAACAAGCTACCCTTTACTAATTTTTTTAATTATTATTGGTTTATTAAATATATGGGTCTTTGCATAGGATAAACAGAAGGTGATATAATCTTACCATATGCCATTGCCTGTATTTTTAACAAAGCAGCTGACTGGCTTACAAACCAACAATACAAATGCTGTGAATCACTAAGTTCCTTTGATTTTCTTGCCTGGCATCACTGAAAGGATGTTTGCATAACTCTCTTAGCATGTCTTCAAAACTGCCACTGCTCCTGCTTGAAAAGTGTATTTTGGATCACTCACATTAGAAGCCCCCTGAGGTAGGCACCCAGGGCATTGGTGCAGCTAACTCCAGCTATGACAGCCTGATAATCTGCCAGCAGGTACAGGAGACTGAGCAGGCATCAGTAAGGTGCAACACAGCCACGGAGCCTGCAGCTCAGACCTGGCATCCCTGTGCTGGGACTTGCAGGAAAAGTCTCCTTGAAATCTGCACTGACTTTCAAAGAAACATGAAACGTATTTGAGTATGTCTGTCTGGAGCTGCAGTTACAGGGTATTTTTGACACACATTTATCTGTCGCCACGGTATATGGTACGTATGTGGTCCAGTGCAAAACAGCCTGATAACGGGCACCCTGACATCCCAGGTTTGATCTCTGCTGACTGACAGAGGCACGCGTGACCCCCCACACACACTCCTGGGGGCCTCATGCAGTGCAGAGCCAGGAAAACAGAGTTTTGCTTGGAGTCAGCCCAGCAACACCAGCGTCCTGTTTCCAACAGAGCAGCCTGCGTCGGCTGTTTCACAGAGACAAGACATAAGGAGCCCGTGGTTGCTGTGTGATGCTCCTACATGGGCAGGAAAAAATCACTGTTGGAGAAAGCAAAGAGGGGCCTGGGGCTCTGCCACACAGCGTATCTCTGAGTTAGAAAGGGAGAAGGAGTCTGGGGAGAGAAGGTAATGGAGCACAGTGGGCTCCCTTAACCTAGTGTAGCCTTCCTCCTCCCTGTGGCCTTGCCCAGAAGGAAGGGAGCACAGGCTGTGGTCTTCTTAGGCAGGCATCCAGGGAAGAGTGGCATCCCCAGCCGCAGTGCACTGTATGACTTGGGTGCGTGCAGGAGGCATCCCCTCTCCTCCTGCAGTGCGGCTCTGCTCCCCCTCTGCCCTGCCAGCTGGGCAGGGTGACGCTTCCTCCCTGCTGACTTCCTTCATAAAAGTATACGGACGCAAAACTGTATTCACGAGAACATTATCACCAAGCCGGGTATTTTCTCCTCTTAATTAGCAATGCTGTGGTGCTTTAATTGCTCGATTAAAGTTGCCCACGAGAAAGGTTTAAGGTACATTAGATTTGCTGATTGGTTCGTCAGCATGAATTCCACCAACTGGAAACAATTAAGTGGCTTCCAGATCTTTAACAAGACTCTTTAGATCCATTTCCACTGGACATGTGCTGCAAGAGGCAGAAAAGATCCCAGCAGCAGAGGGGTTTGTCCACGAGGGGCCAACTGCCCCTCTCACATCCCCGTCTCTTCTTCATTTTGGGTACTAGAGGTGTAAGAGTCCTAGCAGTGACAGTCTCCCTCACATCTCCCAGTCTGGAGCACACGGGCTGCATCTTTTCAGCTCAAGCAGAGCTGGATAAAGTCTACCCCAAGACCAGAGACTGATTCAGCCACACACATCAGAGCCCCATTCAGTAGCTGCTCTTGCTCAGTTCTGGCAGTCCTGGTGGACAAATGGGCTGATGGAGCAGCAGATGATGATTGTTGCTCCCTCATCAGTGTTTTCCAGCCAAAGGCAGCAGTCAGATGAAGGCCCTGAGCACCACAGAGGGCAAGGAGTCAGAGCAATCAGGACACCCTGAGGCTAAGATGCCTGGACCCAGATTTTAAACAAAGGTGTCTGAACAGTGAGTCTAGCTCCAAAACCCATGGTCATACCACAGAGATGCACACCTGCCTCTCGGACTCTTGAGGGCTCCTCTTCTCGTCCCCATCCATCCAAAGGATGAGGTGCACGTGTCCTGGCTCTCAGCCATACAGCAGTTTGAGGAGATGGGTTTCTTCCCTCCCAGAGAAGCAGAACCAGTGTTAAAGTGCTTGCTCCCTTTTCTCATTTCACTGATTGCACTGACCTTATTGAAATGTGTCTCTGTTTGCTCTGTACAGCAGCTGTGTATAAATACAGTGAATTATTCTAATTGTCTTCTTACCTGGTAAATGGCTGGGACAGACCCTTTTCACTTAGGCTATTATTTATTCTTCTATCTAGGTAGAGTAGTTGCTGTTTGCTGTGTGTATGAGACACTACCGTGCCTTGCTGTGGACCAAGACATTTCAAGGAGGAAAGGGCAGCACATCTGAGGCTGCCTGTGGACAACGAGGGGTGGGGGGACAAAGTCTTTTGGAGCCTTGAAACTGGAGGGGGAAAGTAAGTGTGTAGCAGGGCTGTGGTGCCCTGGGAGGGAGACCCAGACGGGTTTCATCCTTGGGGTGGCCATGGCAAAAGATGCCATGGGACTAGAAGCCAAGTGTTTTAGGAGCTGGCAGAGCCCAAGAAAGGCTGGGCTGGAAACTGGGTAAAAACAAAGGGTCAGAGATCCCAGCCACCACACACCAGGGCAAAGAAAGGGGCAATCCAAGGTGACAACCTAGAGAAAGGAGATGAGAGGCGGGGAAGTTTGCTGATTCCTGTGCATCCTCCACCACGCTCATCTTCACCCCATCCTTCCCAGCTCCGTGGCACAGCCTTCTTTCTCCTTTAAAGGGCTGCGAACAGCTCTGGCCATGATCTGGTTTCCTGAGCTGTCTTCCATCACTCTGGCAGGTCCTTAGAAAAATGAATGTTAAAAAGGAGGGGGAGAAACCTCCACTGTTCAAACATCTTTAGCTTTGACAAATAAGGCATCTGGCTGTGAAAGGCAAAAGGAAATTAATTTGGAATCACATTTTAAACACTACCATAAAGGCAAAGTATCTACTCTTTAATTTTTCCCCCCAAGCAAAAAAATGAATTTCCTTGATATTTATAGAAAGATTATTAGGGCCACAAGGAGTGATTTATATCATCTCATCCCAGTGACGGAAAATGAAAAATTACTGGGGACGACAGCCACTGGAATCCTGCTTTTGTTCGCCTGACAATTAAAACGGCTAATTTCCAACTCCTACAGATCCTCTTGGGTTATAAATCATACCAGAAAGGCACTTTTCACCATGAAAAATGAACTCTGCCCCAATCAAGCATGAGAAGCTAAGATCAGAGATTTGCATCTGTTTGCTTTCATGTGTAAATATATATATATACTCTTGCTCCAGAGCCACCCAGCAAAGGAGATGGTAGGAAGGAGGTTCTGCCCCTGCTCACCTGATGCTGGCCCATCAGACCCCCTGTGCTAGGAGATGCTGAGGATAAATGGGACAGGGAAGGCAGGAGAAGAGATGATAGTGAGGTCAGGGAAAGGTTGGAGACACTTCTGTGCTGTTTCTGACTCCACAAGGCCTGGAGTGCTTCACCCAGGAGCATTGCTGCTTGAGCAGCATGAGTCAGAGTGCATTTGTTTGCACAAGGACCAGACTCTGCTTGTGCCCACCACATCCACCACCATGGAAGGTTGCACCACTTTTCCTCCCTGGCCCTCTGAAATGGGTCAGGGGTGATCCCACAAGCCTGGCAGCCATCAGAAAAAGGCAGGAGGGCAGAGATAGAGCTCTCCGACAGCTCTGCTCTCCAGCAGACAGAAAAATGTGTCCTAGGAAACACAGAAAAGTGAGGCAGACTGAGCACAGTGCAGCCCCTGGGGCTTCCTCTGCTCCCAGCCTCTGGGCTTTGGGTGGTGATCACCTGAAGCAGTCTGCTGTATAGGACTGCAGGAGGGGGAGTATGTGGAGGGCATTTGGTCCTTTGGGACCAAAATCCCAACTCACAGCTCCTTGCAGTCATGGAGCTGGGACACTGCCATCCAGGCAGCTCATGCTAATGCCCTTTCCATGCTGGCACGTGCCTGGTCCTATGCACACTTCACACCCACTCTTTATCTGGGAGAGGAAGACATATTCTGATCAGATCTGTCTCAGGTTGACTTTCAAATCAGTGGTCACAGGGAGGGGGAATTTTGGACAGAAGCATTTATTCTGCCCACCTTTACCGCTCTACATAGCTGGGGACTCTCCAGAGCCAGCGCTGGTCCCGGCAGCACTTGGATCTATTCCAGCCCAGTGTCGGACGTCCTAACCTTGCATCAAGTCTCCCTAAGACAAACGCTTCACTTAACACTTCCACGAAACTCAAACAAAGGACCCACGCTCTTATTTACAGAGGCAGAATGCTGCTCCCCTAAACACCTCTGATGAAGAAACCGAGAGCAAACAAAGCCGTGCGGAGGGCTCTCGCTGGGAGCCCCGTGCGCCGAGTTCTGTACACACACAGCCCCTTGCCAGCAGCGGCTCCCGGTGCTCGGCTGCTGTGGTCACCCCGTGTCCTTATCACAGTTTGTACAGTCGGCAGCTTGCAGCCTGCCCTGCAGCACAGAGGACCCCGGGGGAGGCTCCCTGCACCCCCAGACAGGAGGGCTCTGTGGCAGCCCCGGGGAGGGGTGATGGATGGACGTGATAAGCTTGTTTTGCACAGTTCTGTGCCTTTCTTTTTGCTTTCCTCTCTTTCAAACTGCCTGCCAAAGGGAGGTGAGCAATGGTGCACTTAGAAGAGACCAGAGGTGCATTTTGTTGGAGCGTGCCAGCATTCATCTCGGCACACAGCTGCTGGGGGCCCAGGGCTGGGACCTCTGGTAGGGAAGATGCCTCCCTGCAGTCAGGGCAGCCCCTGTCCTGAAGCCAGCCCCCATCCCAAAGCCAGCCCCTGTCCCAAAGCTGTGCCCTGTGCACCAAGAACTGTCACTGCCAGGCTCACAGGAGCTCCCCAGCAGCTTCCCAGTGGTACCCACGACCCTTTAGGTAAGCACCAAGAAGGCCAGCAAAGGCTTGGGCAGCTCTTGGCCCCCAAGGAGGCTGTCTTTCCATTTTTTATAAGCAGGCCTCTGCCCTCAGCCCTTCGCCCAAAGAAGCCAAGAGCTCCTCGCAGCCACCCCTCGCCTTGCAGGCACCGCTGGCAGGAATTGGGACTCACCCATGCAGGCATCCCGCTGCTCCTCGTAGCCAGCACTGCACACGCACTTCCCAATGGGCACCAACCATTCTCCTTCTGCACTGCAGTACATTTTGGGGGTGTCCCTCTCCTCCGAGTGCCCTACGCACTCTCCCCGCACTTCCACCAAGGAGGACGAGTCTGCCCCAGTCACAGCCTCGGAGAAGGATGCCAAATTCCTCACCATAGCCGGGCACTTCTTGTAGTACACCCGCACTGAAACGATGGCGATACAAGCGCCTATGTCCTGGAAGGCCAAGTAGAACCCCCTCTTGCTCAAGGGCCCCACACCCCGCACCTCCGTGTTCAGCTTCAGGCGCCTAACACCCAGGTCTACATTGGTGAAGCTCTCATCAGCTGCAATGGTGTCAATCTTCATAAACTGGCTCTCCCGGGTGCTGGTACCCAGGTCACGGTCAGACTCCAGGTAGTAGAGGTTGAAAGTCTCCTTGCAGGTGCCCAGAACACCTGGCATGCTGTTACAGTCCCGCAGCGTGAATTTGATCTCCGCATAGACCCGCCGCGCACCATCCCGTTGAACCCAGTTGGTCCGTAGCCAGTTGTTCTGGTTGGGGGTCATGACATTACAGACCTGGTAGGTGTGGATAGGGCTGAAAAACTCATCCATTTCATTGATTGAATCCCACTGCGAGACAGAGAGAAAATAGGTCATTCTACACAATCCTGGTGAACATGGGGCATGCAGGAGTCTGTGCCATCATCCACCCTGACAATCTCCCTCTGTCCTTGTTGCTGCATCTGGGTACGAGATCGTTGCCATCATAAGCCAAAGGAAAATGAGGATGAACAGACTATGAATGTGCCAACTTGGGCAACAGAGCCCACTCTGACACAGAGCTGGGTGAATTGCACCTGTGTTTGCAGAAAGGAATGCTTCCACAAGGGTGATCTGATGGCAGAAAACGAGAGTAATGTGTTTTTGGTGAAGGCATCTGGGCTGCTAGTCCTCCAGGCCTCCATGCTTGCAAGAGTAGCAGAAAAGTACCTGTGTGGTGCTCACCTAGGTCTCTTCTGATATGCGATCTCCATGCATAATAAGCCGAATGAACAGGTTTCCTGGTGAAGAATGAGGTTTGGGGTGCCTGCTGAAGGGTGAAGGAGAAGCATGCAGCAAACACAGGACTTCCAACAAGAAACAGGTCGAGGGGGCTCAGAGCAACGCTGCTCCCAGACAAGGCAGGGTCAGCAGGAACCTTCAGGGTAAGCCTACAGTGCTCAGACCAGCTGAGAGGCTGGACCGGGGGCAGGCTCTGGGAACCCAGGGGCTTACAACTTGACAGCTCTGGAGTTACATTCAGGAGCAGCAGGGAGAGTTTGGGGAGAGGATATTGGGGAACAGCAGATTGCAGCAAGCAGGACTGTGATGGAGGGATGGCGTGGGGAGTCACTGGGTGAGTGAGGAGAGGACAGGGACATTTGTGTCACCCAGGGAGGGATGTTAAGCAGTTTTGAATGACAAGACGTGAAAAGAAGCACTGAGATTTTGGATACAGATGAACTCTGTAGTTGAGGGAGATGCCTGAACTTAGGTATTGGGGGCTATCAGACACTTCTGGGGGCTTGCTCTTGCCCCACAGTTCACCCTCTCCACCCCTACCAAACCCTCACCAGGACCCACAGCCCTTCCATTCTCTGGGGGCTTCCCACTAACTGTTCAGCCCATGCCCATCTTCCAAGCAGGTAACCGTATCACATCCCCCATGGAGCAGTCCAGGACCCCTGAATTCTTCTTATGGGAGAAGAAGGAAGTAAAAAAAAAGAGCAGAGATTTTTGGACCTCAGGAAACAAGCAAAGCTCCAGCAGCAGGGCACAGATCAGGAAAACAAATCTTTCAAGCACCAGCACAAATACACTAAAATAAAGCTCTGGGCTTGTGGCAAAAATGGTGTTTTGTCATGCAAGTGTTGACCTGGGGCTCATGACAGATGCAAAATCAACAGCAGCTAAGAACTAAGGAGCCTGATCCTCAGCACAGAGGGAATAAGCCTGAAGACTTCACCTTGGTGTGTGCAAGAGCAGGTGAGGATGCGGATCTGCCATGACAGCCTTGCTACGTGGCCACCAGCACTGCAGGGACATGGGGGCAGGGGGGACTCACACCTACAGAGTGCAAGAGGCATTGAAAAGACTTATCAACAATATTTGTAAGACACTTCTTCCTTCTCCCTTCTTAGATAGGAAATTCCTTCCTCATTTAACCCCCTTGACCTGTGCTTCCTGTGGAGGAGGCCTTCTGGTGACTTCTGCTAGTGCTGGGGTGATCAGAGCAGTTGTTTCAGTGATGTACATCTTCAAAACTCCCCCAGCATCTCACCTCTAGGAGAAAACTCCACTTCTCACTCCTATCGAGCTCAAAGCAGCCTGAAAAAGGCAGCAGTACCAGGTGCAGACCTCAACAAAAACTTGTTCAGAGGGGACTATGCTGGCAAAGGATGTGAAAGTCAAGCCACTGTCAGGAGAAAAAAAGGATTTCTGGTTCTTTTAAAAAATTTATCTCCTGAATTCCAGAAATGCCTGAGTTCGTTCAGGCACTGCCTGGCTGGTAGACCACCCAGGACCTGTTCTGCACCCCAGCACACAGGCAGACAACACAGAAAGGGGCCAGGATACCTGCTCGGCCTTGCTGGAGGGGCAAGCTGTGCCTGTGAACGACAACCCTCGCACAGCCCTGCCATGCACTGCAGCACTGCGGAGGGTGTGGAGATCGTTGTCACAATTAATTGAGCACAAATTAACACAGCATCTGTTTCCTGTCTTTTCCCTGCCGAGTCCCCTGGGAAATGAGGCAGAACTGCACATAGGAGGAGGCGCACGGGGCACAGGCATTGCTGAGAGCAGCAGTGGGGATGCTCCCCACATTGCGCCAGCAAAGCCAGTGGGGCTCGTGGCTCTCCAGCAGCGCCTGACAAGGGTAAGAAGAGGTTACTGCATGCACTGAAATGCCTTGGTGTCCAGTTGGTGCATTGTCTTGGGGTCTCCAGCACCATCAGCCATTCATTTCTATTCCAAATCTGACCAACAAGATGGTGTTCGTGACCATGGGACCAGGGTGTCCCATGTGGTGCTGCTGGAACTGGAACCTTCCTCACCACCAGCAGAGAGCAGGGAGTTAAACGCCCATCTCCAAGCACCAGCAACAACTGGCATCCCCCCAGGGTTGAAAACTCAGAGAGTTTGCATCTGCAGCATCACTCTTTCAAATTTTGTGCTTGTTTTCACATTGTCTGGACTGTCAGCTCTTTCTTTGGGTCATACACAGCACTGTGGGATCCCAGCCTGAGATGGGCCTGGTCTATGTGGCAATGCTCTGCCCCCAGTGGAAACACATGGAGGGAGGCCTGGAAGCCACGGGCCCAGACGTGGCTGCAAGGCAATGCCAGTTCCACAAGCTCTGCCAGGACCTGCCAGGCAGGCAGAGCGATTCGGGATGGAAAGACCTGCTTCAGAAGTCCCACAACTTGAAGAGGTTTCCTCTTCACCTTCAGCTTTTATAGCGAGCTCCTTCTCCATCGGCCTGCAGCGGCCTGGGGACAGTGATGCCATGGGCCCTGTGCCTGCTCCCGGCCTCCCACCCTGCCAGCCTCCGCCAGCTCTTGGCTGCCAGTTTGAAGCAGCTTTTATTAAAACAAGCTTAGCCCGGCCCCCATCACTGCGATAAGATCCCCTAGCGAGACGGAAATGAGGACATCATAATTAACGTGGTGAGCACATGGGTGTGTATGTGCTGGGGGGGGGCACGACTACATCTGTATTCAGGGGCCTGCCTAATAGTTTAAATTAAAGTCAACGCATGTTCTAAAAAAAAAAAAGAAAAAAAAGATTATGAAAGGCAAAAGATGCAAACACCAGATATCTGGTTGGCTGAGCAAGGTCTTAGAAGTCTCCCAGGGCCTGTACAGTGCAGCGGAGTGGGGAGGAGGAGGAGAAGCAGAGGGGTACAAGCATGCAATGAGGGGCTGCATCCCCTGGGAGAAGGAGCTCGGCCTCTTGCTGTGCCCACACCCTGGCCAGAAGGAGCCAAGGGTCGAAGCCTCCAGGGCCCTGGGACAGCTTTCAGGAGGGACACAGAGTCTTCCTGACTTTGCAAAGCTGCCACCAGGATATCCAGCCCTTCCCTTTGTCCCAAGAGCAAGCACTGAACTGCAGTGCTCCCCAGGAGCTGCTGAGTCCCTTGCACTACTGTCACAGGGAGAGAAAAAAGAGAAGGACATTATTGCAGCTATAAATCATTAGATGGGGGGTGTTAATGGAGATAATCCCATGAAATCAGTCACTGCTATGGCTAAGGAGGGATTTGTTTGGCGGCTAACTACCCTGAGCTTCACTGCAGGTGATTAACTCCTGGTAGTGACCAACGTCTGGGGAATTAACAATAACACAACATTTACTGAACAAGCACCAGGAGATGAGCTTTTATCTCAATTACCTGTTTAAATCTTTATTTTCCAATGTTCCATTCTTACCCATTTCTTTTTTAAAGAAAATGTGGTTTGCCGCAGCTATAGCGTGATGGTATTCCACCAGGCAAAGAGGCTCTGGATCGGAAAAGAAACCCATGGAAATGGTACAAGGGCACCAAAGGGTCAGAGGACAGAAGACTTAGTCCCAGGCAGATGGGAGAGCCCCAATACCTTTTGGTGCTCCTAGGAGGCAGCCAGGACACTGGATGGGGATCTCAATGGCATGTACACAGCACAGCTCGGACTGGAGCCCTGGTGAGCAAGGTGAGCTCAGAGCAAAGGGACGGCCTGCTCCAAGCACTGTGACAGAGCTGGCAGTCAGACCTTGTCTGTCCAAGCCATGCACTAGCTATTGGCTGCAGGACCAGAGTCAGGCTCTCTTCCTGGACATTTTAGCAGAAAGACCAAGGCCTCACCTTCAGAAACATCCCCTTCTGCATACAGTTTGCTCTGCAAACAGTTCAGTCCCAGGGAGTTCAGAGCAGTGCCTTACATCAGCACGAAATCCCCATCCATGATGTGCAAACACTGCTGAGAGACCATCCTACAGGCAGAAATGTGCTGTCTGTGCTCCCAGCTGGTTATTTAAGTAAAGGCTGTGGGGGTGATGGAAGGGGCAGCAGGGAAGTCAGGGCTGTATGGGGGGACTTTCTCTGGCACTCAAGGTGCTTCCACTATAATTAGGTTTTGCAAGGCATCATTCAGGCTCCTTAGATATCCTGTGTCTGAGCAAAATCATTTCCTGTTTGACTTTGTAAATCAAAGTAGACGATACAATAATTATTAGTAATATGTTGACTTATCTCATCAGCATTTTAATTAGTCAGTAGAAAAGCAATTTGCAAAGGGGCCGATCAGGCTCCCTCTGATCCAGCGGGTCACGTGCCAAGCAAGGAGAGGGGAAAGAAGGGCACTGGGGCACTGGGGCATTTTGCTGGAGAGAGCTGGCAAAGCGGAGGCACAGAAGGAGCAGAGGCAGCCTCTTTGACAGCAGCGATAAGAGTCTGATTTTCAATGCGAAGGGAATTGTTCTGGGGACGGAGTGGGCTGCAAAGCTCCTGGGAGCCCTTTGAAGTCATAATTGAGAGGAACCGCAGCCTGCAGGATGGGGATGCTCCCCATGACCCTTCCGCTCACTGCACGTGTCTTGGCGTAGAGGTGAGGGGGGACGCAATTAAACCTCTGAGCAGCTATTACAGCCAATTACCCCTCAGTCAATTAACTGGCAAGAGCAAATGTCAAAACAGGCCGTGCATGCCTCCCTGATGGCTTGACGCTCCCCAGGGCCAGCAGCACTGCTGACCCTCAGCTGTGCCCAGTGCTACCAGCCCCCTGCTCCTCTGCCCCTGCTGGCCACAGCCAACCCAGAGAGGAAAATCTTTCCTGTAAGGCAGGTTCACCTTGTCCAAACATGTGATGAAAACATCAGGACTTCACAAGCTGCCATTGTAAAGTGTAACTGCAGCATGCTTCCAGTTATGCACTTCTGATGCTTTGGATCATGCCCTGCCTGTGCACCAGGATCTCTGCATCCAGAAGAGGAAACCTCTCCTGACATGTCCAGGAAGCCCAGAGAGGCATGACAGGACCTGCAGGTGCCAGGAAAGCAAGCTGTAAAACGTTCAGGATAGAGCTAGCTGTCACAGAACCCCTTCTTAAGCCCCTCAGGAGTGGGAATGGGGATCTGTGCTGTTCAGTGCCAAGCAAACCCCCAGGCAGAGTTACCCACCTCCCCACTGTCACCCCTGTGGTGACAGGGCTCACACAGAGCACGAGAAAGGAGAAGTGGGTAAAGCAAACACAAGTTTGCTTTCAGCCAGGGAGCCAGAGCCAGCAATGCCACCCCTTGGTGGGAGGTTGCTGTGACAGGTGTCTTTCTGTCCCTGGACAGAGCAGAGACACTGAAGGGAAATCCCAAAACCCAAGGAGACCTGCACACTCAAGCACCCAGCTCAAGCAGGACAGCCAGCAAGGAAAGGTAACACTGGGGGAGAACTGCCACCTCTTTTGCAGCAGGAGTAACTGAATTAAGGACGTGACAGCAAGAAGAAGGGACCCCAAGTAAAATGTGGCTTCACAGTTCACCATCTCCATAACCAGACCAGCAACTGGGCTCAACCCAGCTGTAACAGCCCAGGGCTGCCAGAGTTGCAGCACACCACAGTGGGCAGTCCCAGGGACACCAGAGGTGTGTCTGGACTGCTCTTGAGGTGCTGACAAGCAAACTCAGGCCCTTTCCCAGAGCAGAGATCAGGCCAGGCTTGGACCCAGGTGGTACCAAGCTACCAAGTCTGAATCACCCAGCCTCTCTCCCCTGAATCCAAACTCTGCTGCAAGGGCACCTCAGGATGCAGACAAATCATTGGCACTGGTAGCGGGTACCCCACAGCAGTAAACCATCCTACCTCCTTTTGTGGTGATGGCAGCTGGTTCCAAGTGCAAATTTACTACCCAAAAAGCATCTGGAGCTGAAGGACCAGCAGGAGGGTAAAAGAATGAGATGCTCTTTCAAGATGATGCAGTGCAATGGCCCATGGAGAAAGAAACAGGCCAGACAAATGTTCAGAGAAGCCATTAAAACAGCCAGTTGGAAAAATATATGCAAAGTTCTCTGTGCAAGAATGTCACATCAAAACCCAGGCACCCTCCTAGAAGGTGTTCAGGTCAGTTTTCACATAGCTGTGTGCTCATCGTCTCCACAAAAAGGTCATGAATTGGGCAAAAGCACAGGGTAAGTGAAGAGTGGAGTTACCCCATGGCTTACGTAGGACTTTTAGGAGGACACAAAACCACAAGATGTCCAAGAGGTGGTTTAAGACTAGTGTTTTTTAATTAACATTCCATGGGAGAAAAAAGCTTAGGCACTATACAAGACTATTTTTTATTTTTTTATTTTTTGGCATCCAGTATTATCAGTTGTTAATAAACATCACCAAAATGCTGACTTCAGGTATGAGTTAGCATTCAGGACTTGCTGTTAAAGGGCTGCTGGGCATCTGCTGCAGTGCGAGTGAGCAGCATAGCAGCGACTGCCCTGCGAGCCTGTCCCAGCGTCCTGCGGTCACACACAGCACTACACCTGACAGTCCTAACAGGCCAGCTGTCTGCCATCTCAGGGCCCTTGAATGCATCCCCTGGCTTTGCAGATCTGCAGTACAGACAGCGGCATGTGAACCCGTCATGGCAGTCCCTGACGTGCTGGGAAAGGGGCACATGCAGGCTCAGTCTCCCAGGGAGATGTCTGCTCCAGGAGTGCAAGGTCCTGCACTCCCACGTACCCACATGTCCCCAGGAGGCCTAGGCCAGCCAGCTCAGGCAGATTCCTGGCCAATGCCAGCCTGTGCGTGACCGCCCAGAGGACAACAGCTCCACCACCCAAGCGAAGGCAGAACAGGATTCGGTGGCTGGAAACCAAAGCTGAGCAAATCCACACAGCGGTGGGTTTTTAACAGCGACCTTTTAACGTGTTGGAAGGACTCACCATGGGATATGGAGGATTTACCACCACTGGCAATTTGGAATCAAGGACAAATTTTCTAAAAGCTAGGCTTTTCTCAAATGTGAGCTAATTGACTTGTGAAGGCCTGTATTTATGCAAGAGATTACATCATGTTAGCTCCGTGGTCCCCTCTGACCTTAGATCTCTGAATCTATTATATTTCCAAGACAGTCATAATTGCAACAGCTAACTGCTAAAATTAGAGCTGAGTTAATGATTTAACATATTTACATATATGATAATGTCTGATATAAATCTCATCATTGTTATTATTATGAACTCACAGTTCTGATCACTCCTCCTCAAACAGACAGCACAAGGACTGAAAGTCTCAAGCAACAGATCAATGAAAATGATTAGAGGCCTGGGAAGATTTCTGTAGGAGGCGGAATTGAAAAGATTAGCACCATTTAGTTCAGAGAGCGAATGAAAAAGAGTGGATGTGAAAAATCAATGCAACAGCAAAAGCTAGGAAGGCACCCTGACTTCGCACATTTTGTGTATGCAGTAAGCCACACTATGCCTTGCAGTTGGTTCTGTGTGTATTTATGGAATTTCTTCTGTTCACTAAATCAATGAGAAAAAAAAAATCCTTACAGCCAGGTCACTTCCATCTGAAACTCACATTTACAATTTAAAGAAAGCTGCTGTAGAAAACCTGGCCATGGAAATGCAAGTGAAGAGAACATGTGGGGAGGATCCAGCCAGCATAGCTGGCAGGCTGGCTTCACCTAGGATGAGGTGACTGGCTTAGCATTCCTCCTGGCCATGCTGTGGGGCTGTGCATTTACATCCCCATTCCCAATGAGAAATCAGCTACATGGATGCTCTCCTGCCCTGTTGGCCCAGTTCCCCCAGCGAACTCTTCCAATTACAGACAGTTCAGAGCTTCCCAGTCATTTTAGGTTGTTCCTCCTGTTGCTTCCCCAGTACAGCAAGGAACAGGAGGCTTCTCAGCATGAGTGCTCCCTGGGCAACCCAACTCTGGAGTTCCCTGGGGGCGGCAAATACCTTAGAGCTCAGGGTCAGGTGGCAACCTGGTCCATCCACCCTGCCAGTGGTCACCCATCCTCCTATTGTCCCCCACATGCCAACAGCCGCTTCATACTTACCCCATGTGAGGGATAAGTCAGCCAGCCCCAGTCCCCTGGGATCGTTGACGTGTCTAGCAAGTTCACTGGAAAACACAGGAACAAAACACTGCATTAGACAGCTTGCACTCCGTCCCCTAAAGCAAGGGACCAAACCACCACAACGTGCCAGTCCTTGCACCCCGATTGTCCCTTGCACACACTGTGAGGCTGAGACATCTTCTTGTTACTGGCAGAGACCTGCTTGGCTGCAGCTCATCAACAAATGCTGTTCCCCGGAGCTGCTGGGATGGGGCAGAGCTGGGCTGGGGCTGTATCCGTACCCGCAGTACGACTAAGTGGCGTGCCCTTTTGGAGAAGAGGGGGCTCCAAACAACAGGTTAAAGAGCAGAGGGGAACTGGGGTAACGAAAGACAAGAATCAGGTTGTCCACCAGGTCCACCCTTGGCCAGTGCCCACACAACTGGGCCATCCTTTCTCATTGGGACACTGCTCCACTGGTGGCTCTGCCGAGCCCTTTCAGCTCATTTCCCTCCTGGCAGAACTGGTTTGAAGTTTGTGCTCCAGCATCCGCTGTAATCGCGCACCGCAGTGCCTGCCTCCGGCACAAAGGGACCCCCCCCCCACAATCCTGGCTGACACTGCACTGGAGACCACGGGGGAAGGACTGAGTGAGGAGGCCCATCAAAGCCACCCCTTCAAAAGCCCTGCTGCCACCAGGAGCCCAGCGTAACGAGGAGACACAAGGCGAGGGAAATGGTTTCAGCAGGGGAACACTCGGGGATGACTTTGAGCATGTTCAGGAGCTTCCCACTGAGACCCATGTGGTGTCAGCAGGGGGAGGACAGTGGGGCACCATGGCTTGGCTGCATGCATGGGGTGTGCTGCCCCTGAATGCCATCTGCTCTGTGTGCCACCCATGAGCCCCCCACCCAGGTTCTCCAGTATCAGGCAAAGGAAACTTCATCACTGCCTTGTAAAACCCTGAGCCTGCTCCAGCTCCTTCATACACCTGATCAGACCTGGTCCAGAGGAGGGCCACAAGGATGACCAGAGGGCTGGAGCACCTCTCCTATGAAGAGAGGCTGAGAGAGATGGAGATGTCCAGCCTGGAGAAGAGAAGGCTCTGGAGAAACCTTACAGTGGCCTTATAAAGGGGGCCTACAGTCCCTGGAGAAGGACTCTGGCGGTCCCTGGAGAGAACTGGCGATCTCTCTTGAAACGAAATGTTCTTTAAGATCCCTTCCAGCCCAAACCATTCTATGGTTCCATGCAGGGTGCTTCCAAGACCCACGACCTTGCTTAGCTCTTGGTGAAGGAGACTAGGCCCCAGCTCCAGGCTGCAGACCTGGAGGGGACAGAGGCTCAGGAGCGGGTGCCAGTGAGGTGCCCCAGCCCCTGAAAGTGAGTGCAGCGGGTGCAGACCACAGCTGAGCCCGTGCCTTGCCGCCCCTTGCCCAGCACCAGCTCCACCAGCTCCAGAGCCCACCAGTGCCTCCAGTTTTCCCAGAGCTCCCTGCCCTGTGGCCACCCAGCAAGGCCAGGCCCAGCCTGGGTGCCATGTCCCTCCTGGCTGTCCCTCCAACACCCCTGTGGGCATTCAGTGGGGCTGGCAGGCCGTGGCTCAGCTGCACCCCAGGCTCTGGAAGGAATGTGGTCTCGGCAGCCTGTCGTGGGGGGGACAGGGCACATTGGGGCAGCAGCTCCAGCCCCAGCTCCGTGTGAAGCGGGCCCCAGCAGCTGGAGGAACGGGTGCCACTTTCATTTACTATTACCAGGCAGGGAAGGAAAGGGGGGAGAAAGAAGCAGGGACGTGAGCTGGCTGTGAAACACCCGGACGTCATGCTCCTGACAGAGCAGATTAGGAGCTTTTGAGGCATTTATTAATGTTAGCAGAACAATTTGAAAGAATTTCCAGGGTTTCTTGTGTGACTTCATTGGCCCAACAGCAGGCCGAGCCCCTCCGCTCGCTGCAAGGCGCTGCTCCAACTGCTAGAGAGGCCCCTTGCCCTCAGCACGGCGTAATTACCTCGGAGATCTCAAATCCATTTTTATTTGTTATTGTTAATCTGAAGATTTTCTGCCTATTTTCCCTGGGTAATTCGCCCAGCGGGAGCCTGGGCTGTGGAGTTTCCCCGCTCACAGCGCCGGAGCACGGTGCCGGCGACCCTCAGCAGGCTGGCTGCATTTGCAGCCCCGCTCCCCGCCGGGGTCTCTGCACCCCCTTTCCCACGCCGTGACACACGGAGGTGGGCACGGCTGAGCCTCACTGCAGAACGGGATCTCCAGGCAGCGCCAGGAGCCTGCACAAGCAGGAGAGCACACTGCCGTGGAGGGATGCTCGCCAGGCTCCTCGGTGCGGTGCTACGTGGGTGCTAGCGAGCCCTGGGGCTCTGGGACAGAGCCACACAGACCCGGCTCGCCTGCTGCTAGTTCTGGAGGTGGTTAGCAGCACCCCATCCCATAGCGTGGGTCATTTGGCTGTCACCCAGCCTCACACACAGGAAGGAGCTGCCTCCTTTCAGGTGCTTCAATGCAAAAACAGCTACACAGACATGCAATCCCTGCCATGCTCCTGTGGAGTGGATTACTCGTGCCTCTTTGCAGGAAGAGGGATAAAATATTGCTTTTATTCCTTGGTAAGTGGTTCAGCCAAGTGCACAGGAGTCCTACACATTAAGCCCACTGCAGTGGGCAAATATAAAAGGCATTCCCTGTCCTGGAGCATTAAGTTACCGTAAAGCAAACACGTATCTGTGCACATGAAGAACCACCTAGCATCACTGTCACACGCCGTGCTCAGATATGGGGAAGTCAATACTCCACTGGTACAAGAGCAAGTGAACTCTTAGACAAGCATGTCACTGCCACATGCCACAGCTCACACATAATGACAGCAGGAATGCCACACGCTGCTTTTGACGCTTGAAGCGTGGTCCCTGCCCAGAGCACCACAGGGAGCTGTGCCATGGTCCTCCCAGCACTGAGCTCCAGCCCTAACTACAGAGCTTGTGCCAGGGGAATGGCTTGCTCAGTTGGCAGAGGCGTTCTCAGCAGAGAAGCAAAGCCTTTAGCAGCTCCCCAGGCGGGCTCCTTCCCAAATCCCAACCGGCCATTCAGGGAAAGGACCCGGACCAAATAAACGTGGCACTTTTGCCTTCCCATAGGAGACCGGACGGCACGCACTCCAGGTTTCCCCAGGAGGCTGACCTGTAAAGGGAACCTGCTGCCCTGCAAGCAACAAGAGCCCCAACCAGCACCCAGCAGGTGACGTCCCAGCTTCTGTCGCTTCCCTGGGGGCCAGCGTGCAGAAGCAGCTCACCCTTGGTGCAGGAGCACAAGCAAGATCTCCACAAAGGACTCCTTTCAGACTAAATATTTCTCAGAAAATGTGCTGGTTTGGGAGATCTCTCTCCTACAGCTGGGTAATTCTGTTTGATGTTATGGACTGTCTGCACATATCAGTCTCAAACTGCAAGCTCCATTTTTTTTGCTGAGCACCATTTTGATTTTCACTATTCTGTGCCTTGGCTTTGACTCGCTGTATTGAGCCAAAACACCAGGAGGTGTCAGGGGGAATTCTTGCACTGATGGAATAGCTGTCAAGACTGATTGCCCGTTCAAATGGAAGCACCTAAGGAGCAAGCAGGTTGCTTCCCCAGTGCAAACTGGACTCCGGAGCTGGAGTCTCATGCAGGGGAGACCTACTTGCTCCTTTGAAAAGTTGTGCCATGTAACGTTGTGTGATTAGTGCACGTTACAACTCCACACATGCAAATTATTCAGGAGTCAAAGAGTAGATACATGTATATGTATGTATATGCGTATATATATTTATTTACACCATCATCTTCATTCACATATATATCTGCATCCATATTTGTATCCATACTCATATCTCCCAAATTCTAACCACCACTTGAGATGAGCGAGGAAGCTGAGGCAGGGACCAGCACCCAGGGAACATGCATTTTGCCTCAGTCGTTTTGCATCTCTTGCACTGCTTAAAGAGGGAGCACTCAGAAATCCTTCTCAACATTTGGGCTGGTGACCACAGTTCCTGCAGGGACGCGTTATGTCCCAGTACACCCAGCAGTCCCAGTGCAAGAGCTGCGCTGGGGGAGCTGCTGATGTGCAGAGGCTGAGACCTGCAGCCTGCCTGGGGGTGCGCAGAGTGATGGGGGCACGAGGTGGGGGTGGCACGCTGGGGGCTCAGCCTCCACAAATCAGTGGGGGACCAAAGAGGGCTCTGAGCTCCCTCGCTAATAGTTAACCCGCTCCAGTCCTCACTCTAATTACTCCACCTTTTCCCTCCCAGGCGGCAGGCTTTGTAGCGCAGGCGTGGGGAGGAAGGGTCAGTGGGAGCAGCCCTGTTCCCTTGGGCTTCAGTTCCTCTCCATCACAACTTCAAAGGCCTCCCAAGATTCACAGCAAGGCTCTTCCCACCCGCCGCAACAACGCCTTTTGCATCGATAATTAAACTCTTAGCAGCACGGTGAGTTGCTCCTGCTCTCTGCTACCCGACGACTGGTGGGCTCAGCCTGCACAGCCCCACACAGGTCCGCCTGCCCCACGCCACCCCACGGCCACAGCCTGCTCAGTGGGGGCACAAGGCAGGAAGGGCTAACCTCAGCAGGGAGAGTAACCTCAGCGGGGAGAGCCATGGGGCTATGGGGAAGGGGCAGGGAGAGGCTCCCTGGCAGGAGGGGAACAAGTGCCAACGGCATTCATTTCCCGTAATCTCGCGCAGGACTTTGAAGGGGCAGGTGGGGCCAGGACGGGTCAGCTATTTGTATCCCACCAATTAATCCACCAGCCTGCTGAACAGCCAGCTGTGACCTTTCCAAAACTGGGGGGGGGGGGGTTGGGCGCGGGCAAAACCACACGACAAAACTGTGTCTTACTTCCTCATTGCATCGGGGAGAGACGGGACGGGATGCTTCGCTTTCAGGCTCCCCCTTCCCAGCACAGCAGTCACTGGCTGGCACAGGAGGTAGCATCAGGGCAGTGCTTTGTGCCAGACCCGCGTGGGTTTTGTGAGGCAGCCGCTTGTCCACGAGGCTGTGTGCACGGAGGGCACAGCAGCGAGGACGCTCACACCAGGAACCCACTGGCTCCACTGCCCAGACAGAAAAATTAGGAAAACATTGCAGGTAAATATAAAAGATGTCACCAAGTCCATCAAGAACACAGGATTTCCACAGTTCTGGAAATTCCAGCACCAGGCTGAAAAAAATATATGTATATTAAAAAGAAAAATGTTCAAACTATTGTTATGAAAAAGCAGTGCTGGGTTTGGATGTGCCCTAGTTCCCATCTCAGGATTTCTTGTCAGACCTATGGATTATTGCTGTGGACTTCCTGTATTTAATTTTATATATATTTTTTTACTGCATCAGGAGCAGTAATGCCCATAAGGACTGCCCAGAGGGTCACCCATTTTCAATATACCGGGAGCAGGAAATACTTTCATGTAGGAAGAAAGCTTGTTTGTTCAATCAGTGCTAACAAAAAGCCACAGTTCAGGTTTTAAAAATAAAATGATCAACCTGATCCTTCCAGACCCTGCGTGATATCACGTAAGATAATGTACAGTGCAAGAGCATAACCTGTGGTAGGACTGAGATGTTGTGAAATAATATAAAAAAGAAAAAATAAAAGAATTGAAATAAAATACTAAAAATAAAGTATTTCCAAGCCTAAAAATCTTGAAATTCAAGGGCAGGTTTTTTTTTCCCAGAAAAAAAAAAAAAGAAACATCAAACACCAAAAAACAACAACAACAAAAAAAGTTATCTCTCAAAAATATAGGTGAGAAAATATAGACATAAAATGATCGTGTTTCTTACTCGGTTTGAGACTCCTGGTGCTTGTGTGCAGTGGGACACCGGGGCTAATTGGGCATGCTGGCTTAGGCAACCCAAATTAAAACACCGCCGGCGCTCCGGCAGCAGCGTGCATCCCAGCCTCACGGCACACACCGTGCAGCAGTAGCGTACATGGTGCACAGCCAGAGCCAGGCAGAAATAACCCAGAAATGTTAGAAAACGTTAGAAAATGCAGGCTGGTGTGGGGCCCGAGGACGGGCTGCAGGGGAGCAGATCCAGCACTGAGGCTCAGCGCAAGGCGGGGGGCACACGTCTGCTTGTGCCTCCCTGCTCCCAGGAGCTGTGCCGGTGGGGAAGGAGCCGCTGCAGGCCTGAGGGGCAGCTGGACTTGTTGTAATTCAGGGCAGAAGGCTGAGGAGGAAGTGGGAAGGCTCTGGGGATGGGGGTGAGAAAGGTCAGGGAGGCAAAGGACTCCATGGAAACATCCGACGTGAGCAAGGGGAAGGAGCGGGACCGTGGCAAGACTGGGAGAGGGCAGGTGCTGGGAGAGCGGCTGCGGCTCGAGGGTCCCCGCAGCATCCTCTGCAGACATGCCGGGGACAGCTCTGCAAGCCCCATGTCCCCAGATCTGGACTTAGCCACGGGGGATTCCTGCGAGCCGCCTCCACTGCAGTGTCCCCAGCTCAGTGCACAGCAGAGCGCAGCCGTCGGCCGGCAGAAGGAAGCCCGCACCCTGCACGCTGCTAAATCAATCCGTCCAGCCCCACTGGGCACCCCACCGCCTGGTAAAGCAAAAGACCTTGCCCTATAGTCACACCCATGGAGCTCTCCCTCCCAAAAAAAAAAACAATGGCCTCCAAAGAGAGCATCTTGCATCCCAGCCTGACCGGGATCCTGAAATCCAGGAGCTAGAAGAACGGGTGACGGATCTGCACTGGCTTTTCACCTGGCTGCAGTCTGAGATAGCAGTTCAGGGACAGGCTGTGTATCTCAAACCACCAGTAATAAAGTGTCATGAGCACCTTTAAAAATTATACAAAAATTATACACCTTTTCAGCCTGCTGTAATCAAAATCTGTGCGGTGCTCACGGAAACAGGAGCTTTTCCAGAGGGGGTTGTGCCACTGGATCCTTTGAGGTCCCTATGTCAGTCCTTACTGGCCCTTCTCTTCTCTCACCTGTGCTGGGTAGCACAAAGCAGCTCCTTGTCCCAGAGCAGCTCAGCACTCTGTCTGTACACCATAAGCCATCTCCTGCCTGTTTGGGATTTTGCACTGTCCCCATTTCTTACCCCAAACGGGGGCTCCCGCAGCGTCACGCAGCCGCTTCTCGTGCTGCCCAGTGACCGACCTTACACACAGCCTGCTCTCTCCTTTCGGCAGGAAGGATGGGCTTTTGAAACTGGGCAATTTCAAACTGGAAATCACAGAATAGCGGAAGGGCTGTGGGTTTTGATTTTCAGCCCTGTGGGGGTCTGCCTTACACTCCCTCTGACAGACAGAGCCACATTGAAAGTCAGATCAGGTTTCTCGGGGTCTTGTCCAGTCAAGCATTCAAAGTCTCCTGGATGGAGTTTTTTGGCCACAGCCTCTCCAGAACCCTGCTCCAGCACTTTGAAAAAAATATGTATAAATAAATAAATAATAAATAAATAAAGGGAAAATGAGAAGTAAATGGGAATGCCCTTAGTCAGGTGGGCTTGGCCCCACACACTCAGCCTGAGTCCATCAGCAGAACAAATCCTGCAGCACCCTGAAGCAGACACCCTGCTCGTCCCACTGACTCCTGCATCCCAGCAGTTCTGACAAAGATGCGAGGTTTATCTTCCCTGGAGGATTCACTAAGAAAATGTGAATTTTTGCAAACGTGCTCACTTACCTGAATTATTTGAACAGTTTTCAGATGGCAGTATTTCAGGCTGTCAGATGCTCTTCTCTAATTTCTCTGAGGAAATTTACTTTCACACTCCTTGGCTACCCTAAACCATGCTTAGCTGTTTGTAAACTGATGAGTTTATTTAAGCAAGTTAACTTCTTTAATGGCAATTACTTTGCTCTTTTAAAAATACCTTTCTAAATTTAACCATTTTCAAGGACAAAAATAAGAATACTAAAAATGTTTGAGCGGACGGTCTGTATATCTCATGCCACCCACCATGAAATATTGTGAGAGTCTAAAAATCGTAGAGGAAAATTTCGTAACGCAACAGATAACACATCTGAGGAAAGACATCAGTATCAGGCTTCATTATAGAGGTGAATTAATCACCGGACTTGAAATTTGTGGTTGCCTATGTCCAGCAATTGCTGCCTGCGCAGCACAAGGTGGACACTGTTAAGACTCCCAGTATTTTAAATGTGAGAATCTAGATTTGCAGCAGAGAATACAGGCAAAACCCTAATACTGGAGGAAAAACCTCCGAGAGAGGAACTTGCAGAGCCCGATCTCCTTGGCTTGTTGCAACGAGGGGTGCGAGGCACCCTGGTTACACCGTGTGCTTTCAAGGAGAAAGCACGGGCTGCAACGGGCTTTTTAATCTCACCGGAAAATCCTAACAAGAATAAATAGCTAGAAGGTGAAGCCAGACAAATTTGTGTTAGGGAAAAAAGGGGCCCAGTTTTTTAACGTGGAGGCTGATAAGCCATTGGAACAAATTATTAAGGGAAGCAATGGTTCTGCCTTCGCTGATGTCTTTAGATAAATGTCAGATACCTTCCTGGGCCAAACACAATTCATTAGGCTTTATTGGTGTGACTGTACCCGGTCCATAAAGGATTATGTCCTTTAGGTGGTTATTTACGACCTCGAGTACCACACATCGACGTAAGCAGTACATGGGATTTTTGTTTGTGCTTTGAAGGAAACACACCTGCGTGATCCCGCCGCTCACTTTTGAGCAACCAGGGCTGAAGGGGTTAATTTTTTCTCGGGGGCAGAAGAGCAGTTTTGAGCTCTGGTCATGCTAACAGACCGGGTTAGGAGCACGAACTATCAAAAACTGTCAGGGTATGAATAGAGTTATCATATGAATGGATTTGCTCTGGAGATAAAGGGAGTGCTGAAAGCTGCCAGCGAGGCAAGTGGAGGCGAGCAGGGACATGTGAAACACAGAACCCAACCAAACAAAGAGCAGAGGTGTCGGGATAAAACAGGAGCCCTGTGTGCCCCGCACACACCAGTCCCAGCAGGTCTCGCTCTTCCCTGACTGAGGGGCTCTGGGCATTCGTTTTTTTCTGTTTTTTTTTTTTTGTTTGTTTGTTTTTCCTTTTAGGTAAAATCTCATTTTCTAATAGTTTTTCAGTAATCAAAAATAAAATAAAATAAAACATAAAATAAAACAAAATAAAATAAAATAAAACAAAACTAAATAGAAAGTTCCTTTGTCCCTCTAAGTAATCAATCAGCTTTTCTGTTGTACTTACTTACATTTGGATTCATCAGATCTATTTCCGCCTTTGCCAAAATGGGCTCCCATTTATTTTTCACTGTAAATAAACACCTAGAAATTCAGGAAACAAGAATTCAAGGATTGGAAAAAAAAGCTCACAAAGTAGATGCGTTCTGTGTGCATTGCATTATTTTCCTGAAAATTTAGGGATTTGGTTTCCAGAAGTTTGATAAGCTATTATTATGAGAAGAACATAAATGAAGGTGAGACCAGAGACATATTCCCCACGAACCCACCTACACTCATGCAAGTATTTGCTTCGTACCAGTGTTTTGTGAGCAAACAAAAAATCACACACCCGAAGATATTATTATTTCTAAACATAACTGAAATCAATTCCCCAATTCAAACCAATGCTTCTCCATAGCCTCCACCACCGAAAGTTCCTGTACCAAAACCCTTTTGTTTGCTCTCACTACGGAGAAAGTCTTTCCACCACCGAAAAAAGCCATTTCCTCTGCCTTTGAGAGCGGTGCTGAGCCCACAGCCCCAACTCCGGCATTGCTGCTGCCGGGCTAGCAAAGTAGCATTGAATAAATGCGCGGATGAGTTTTACCTCTTTTTCTGTTTGAGCAGAGGGGCAATTAATGAGATTACAATCGAGAGATTAGCGGGGGAGATTGGCACCAGCCCCGCTCTGTGCTGCGCGCCAGCCCCTGCGTCGGCAGCGAGGGAAGGCGCTGGGTTTTCCCGAGGACCCCGGTGCTCTCGTGCATCCCATCCCTGTTGTGGGGAGGAACAAAAACAATCCAGCACCAGCCCCGTGGCCTGGTGAAAAGACGGACATCCCCATGTCGGTGTCTCGGCACCTTCCCCTGCACATCTCCCACCGCTGCCCCAGACTTTGCAGCAGCGAGGTGTTCCCTCTCACCTGCTCCACCACCGCCGGTAAGGTTCTCAGTTAAGCACGGCCTCTTTGGCTATTTTCACAAACCCCAAATCCCACTTTTTTCTTTTTTTTTTCTAAATGTCCCCCTTTTTTTCTTGCCCTGCCCAAAGGCCACATTTCAGGTACCTCAGCCATTTCAGAGGTGATGCTGTTCCCTCCCTTTCCTCCCTACCTAGCCCTTTCCCCTTGCTTCTCATCTGCCTCAGCTCTTCCTGCGTGCTCCAAAAATCCAGGAGCGATGCCTGCAGGTCCCCCCGCCGGGTGCTGCAGCATCTCCTCTGCAGTGCCTGCACCAGCTGTGAGGGGAAGGAGGGTCGGCACACCGCGGAGGGAGAGCCGAGCCGAGCCAAGCCAGGCCAAGCCAGGCACAGCAGCTTGGAGCAGACCCCAGCCCTGCAGCAGGATGCAAAGTGCCATTTTCCAGCAGAAAATACCCTCTTGTCACACACACGCCGAGCCCAAAATGCGGTAAATTCTGCTAATTTGATTTTGTTTCAATACTGCAAAGATATTTCATATTTTATTATTTAACTTCAGTTCAGGATGTCATATAAAATACCCATGTGAATATTTGTGCCTATGCAACTCACTGTATATACTGCCAATATTTTAGTCTGTCACACTATTTCCATAATATTGAAAAGAACTTTTATTTTTTTAATCTCTGTGCTCCAATGCAATTTAACAATTTTAAACACTTTTTTTTTTTCAATGCTCCCAGTGAAAATATTCCATATCCTGCGGATTTTCCCCTCTCTAGGAAATATCTGAGTTTTGGCTTTCAATGCATTTTGCAATGGCTGCCGCACCAAAATGTGGGGATTTCCAACAGAACGGCGATCCCCTTTTACTGCCAGCTCCCATTTCCAGGGTACCCACCGCAAAAAAAAAAAAAAAGACAAATATAAGCTCAAAACTTTTTGGAAAAAAAAAATCTTTCAGGAAAGAGAAGGGCATTAGGAACTCTTGGAAGGGAAAGAAAATCAAAGCAATTTCTTTAAGTTAGCGCACATCTTGACGTACCAATTGCCTCCCAACACGCGCATGCAGAGCGCAGCACATGCCGGCCTTCCCTTTGCAGCTGTAAAATTTTGCACCCTGCAGCTTGTACACGAGCACTGGGTGTGCTGGGGTGGCACGGCCAGGGATGCACAGGAGGAAGCAGCCCCCGCCCGCCGTGGCCATGGCAGGCATTGAAGCCAGCACAACCGTGCCCAGGACAGCACGATGTGCTGCGGAGCTGGGCAGCAAAGCCTCGGGGTGGGCAGCCTCGGGGCCATGCTGTGACCTCCCCGCATCCCCAGTGCCAGCCCGGCAGCGGCCCTGGTGCTGGTGCCTTTGTCCACCCATCCGCAGGGTGCTGAAGATCCCGAGGCCACGTCCCCGGCTCTTCTCTGCCCGTATGGCCGAGCCCAGCGGATGCCAAAATGCACCATGCTGCCACGGGGCTGCAGAGGCTCGGACATCCTTCGGGCGGTGGAGGGAGCACCACTGGCTTTCTGCCGGGCCCCACACCTCGTCCTGACACCATCGCAGCCCGGAGCCATCCTGCTTCATCTTCCACATCGCCGGGCTCACCCCGTGCCCCACGCATCCCCCTTCCTCTTCTCAAGGCTAGAGACTAACTTTCCTTTCCAAATGTCTTGTGGAAAGCCCAGGTCTTTCCCAGCCAGGGCCACACAGACAGCAGCCCGGGGCCCAGCTGCCCCTGTAGGTGCTGTAAGACCCACGCCAGCAGCCAGTGATCTCCCTTATAGGCAGGAGGGGCAGCCTGTGGGTGTTAGAGGAGGCACCGTCCCCTCTCAGAGCACAGCCGCGGGCCGAGCTGAGCCATGCAGCCCCAGCACAGGCCTGCACTCTGCTATTCTGCTATTCTGCTATTCTGTTATTCTGTTTTGGGGCAGGCACAGGGACAGGAGCAAGAGCAGGGCCAGCCAGAACAGCCCAGGAGGTTGACCATGACACCAGAAGGATGCTGGCAACTTGTTCTTCTCCTCTGCATACCTGCCTCCTGGCTACTGCATCCTACAGAGAGCCGAATTTCCAGCTCCTCTCTCTGCTCCCTTCACCACCGAAGGAACGGAGGAAAACAAGAAGCCATTGGCCTGCTGTATTCTGCCCATGCCTGGGGCTGGCTGAGCTCAGGCTGGCTGCTGCTCCCCTTGGAGCACCGCAGCTCCTCGTGCCAGTGCCAGGAGGCTGAGGGAGCACAGGATCCAGCCCAGCAGGAGCGTCCTGCACCGCCGTCAGCCCTGGCCAGGGGCACAGGGCAGCTGCCGTGGTGTGGAGTAGGGGCTCAGGGGAGCCAGGATCCCCTCCTACCCCCGCAAAGCTATCCCCAGCCGTGAGAGCCCCATGCAGACCGCACAAGGGCAGGAAAGGAGCAGGAGTGCCGGGAAGCGGGCAGCTGGCAGAAAATGGGGTTGGGACCAGCAGATAGCTAGAAACAAGCAGTACAGGTAAGGAAGGCGAGATGGGTGGGAGGGGAGGTAGGAATGCGCGTGGGGAGATGGCAGCAGGAGCAGGAGCACACAGGAGCACACCGGGTGCCACAAAGGGCACAAAGCAGCCCGTGGGCCTCGGCATGCCGGGAGGACGGCAGGACTGCAGGGAGCAGGAGGGAGGGATGCCGCCACCATCGCAGGTAGGGGCTCGCTGCGGGGGGCTGCGCCATGCTGGCCGTGGCTCTCAGGCGTAGCAGAAGGGAGGAAGGATGCTGCTGCCGGTGCCAAGGACACGCTCGGGAGTGGGAACAGCAGATCTCCGGGTGATGAAGATCAGCAGCCCCGGGAAGCAGTCACTCCGCTGCCAGCACAGAAGGAGACAAGCGAAGGGATGACAGGCCACAGGAGCAGCGCTGCCAAAGCTGAGGGGGCCCAGGAGCCGCAGGAGCAGGGCTGAACAACCAGCACGGGCTGGCCCCGAGCACGGCCGGGAGCTGGGCATGGGCCTGTCAGTGCTGACACAGATGCTGGGAGAGGATTCTTGCCTCCCTGCTTCCCACTTGAGAAGTTTACAGCCCTTTCCCTTAGGACAGTTCCCCACCTGAGTGCCCTCCCAGCTCCCGCACCCTCCATACGGCCCTGCCTTGCCCACCCGCTCACGGTGCCGCAGCTGCACCGCTCCGCCAGCCAAGCTGCCTCCATGGAGGTGACCATGGCTAAGCTGGTTCCTGTGGCCTGGTCCCCTCCACAGCCACCCCCGCGCGTTGCAGCAGAGCCCTTCCAGGGGAGGACAGGCAGAGCGGGCAGGTGCTGCTGCAGAGATCAAGTCCTCTTGCCCAGGCTTCGAAGTTTAGCCTCTGTGCAAAAGCTCTGGGATTAGCAAACTCAGGCAGGCAGGAGCCCGGAGCTCTGCTCCCCTGAGAGCAGGGAGAACTAAGACCAGCAAAGTGAGCTTCTCCTGCCAGCAAAGCCCATGACGACACATCCGAACACCCCAGCCGTATCGATCCTCGGTGTCCCTCCCAACGCTGCCCCGTCACGCCAAGGCCACCCCGCTCCCTACCTTCGCTGGTGGTGGCTGACAGGCAGGCAGCCAAGGCGATGATGATGGAGAGCGAGGACGTCAGATCCCCCTGTGCCCATGCCATGGTCTGGCAGGGCCACCGGGTGCGGGATGGGGCTGCTGGGGTTGTCCTGGCACCTTTTGCGAGCGAGCGCCCGGAGCTACAGCACACGGCGGCTCATGCAAAGGCACTTTGCGCACATTGCTCGCATCCACACAGGCGAGCGGCTCGGCGGGGAGGGCGCAGCCTGCCTGTCACTGCTCGCAAGCCAATGGGGTGGGTGGGCTCTGCAGCGAGCCCCCCTTCCCGCTCCACACGCACACGCTGTACCCAGCCGGAGCATCCCGACTGCAGGCTCCGGCTGCCGGCCATCCTCCTTTCCTCCCTCCCTCGTGATGCTCTGCTGCTGCCGAGCAGCCCCTGCGCTGCTCCTGCTCCCCGTCCCTCTGTGCTGCTCCCGTCCAGCTGCTGTGAGAGCCGAACCATCAGCCTGCGCCGTGGCCCAGCGCTGCAGCTACTCCCTGTCCTGGCCCAGCCTGGAGGATGATGGCTCCAGCCTCCTCTCCCAGGCCGTGAGGACAGAGAGGAGAAGCTCTGAGGTTTCTCCCCCCCGGCTGGCAAAATGGGGTGCATGTGCTCGGTTATAGTCAGATGCAGAGGGAGTTGGGGTTGCCCTTCAGTCCTGGTGCACCTGGAGGATGAAACCACCTGGCAAGTGTACCTCTCACATTTTTGGGCCAGGGAGATGGGCAGAATCCCTGCCTTGGTGCCTTTCAGGCCACATTGTCCTGGGCCGGGGACCCCTGCTCATCCCTGAGCTGGGGCAGTGGGAGCAGGGGACAGCACAGCCAGGGCTGACAGCACCCAGCCTGATTATAGCCAATTAGCCACGTGAGACAGGGTCATCCTCTTCAAAAGCAGATCCTGGGAGGACACAGACCCCCACAATTCTCTCACCAAGGTGGGCCAGGCCAGGCTGTGGGTAAAGGGGCCCTGCATGGGGGTCTAGGCCACCTCAAGCACTGAGCATCCTCTCTGCTACCCTGCAGAAGAAGCCTCTGCATCCTTCCCATTTGGAGCTGCCAAGACAGGTGAGTGCCCTGCCCAGCATTTAACACTCAGCATCTGTCAGCAAATCCCCTACAGCTGCCATGACTGCTTCCCCACCTGAGTGCTGAGTGATGGCCAACACCTGCCCATGATGACCACGGGTGCTGACCCCCACCTATGCCACCTGAGGTGTTATTCACTCTTCAGCGTGCTCGTGGCCAGGTAGACCACTGTGTGATAGCAGCCATCCCCTGCCCACAGGAGCTCAGGAAAAGGCACGTGAGGGAGGATGGACTTCCCTCTCTCTCAAGTGTTGGCCCAGGCCTGACCCATATCTTGAACAAAATCTCCCCCCATGTCTCCAGACTTGCTTAAGGGCTTCAGGGAGGACTCGGTGTGGTCACAAGCCCTCCATCTACCCATCTTCTTCCCCCTGGGCTAAACTCATCCCACCCTGGAGCCCAGCGTGGTCCCTGCAGATGCATGTGGGGCATCCCGTGATGACAGAGCCCAGGGCTGCCAGCAGCCACCTACATGCTGGAGCGAGAGGGGCTCCCTGCCGGGCTGTACCTGCCCAGCTCACAGCACACGGTTGCAACAATTCCCCATTCAGTCGCCCAGGATCGTGCCTGCAGGGGTATGTCTGCAGCACTCATCACCAGGACCTGGGAACGGCCTGGGGCATGAGGTCCCTCCAGGTTTTTTTTGCACTGGCTGCCTGGGAAGCTCTCCGTCTGGAGACAGCACTGGAGAGATCCTGTCATCAGCGGTATCGCAGCACGACTCAGAGCCCTGACACACGGCCGTGGGGAGGACACAGTGGCCCTGTGGCAGGCAGACAGTGACATCTCACACCATCCACACCGCCACCACCTCAGTCCCAACCTCTGGAATTAACCTCTGGGGAGGCAGAAGCCAGCTTTGGTCTTGCAGAGCTGTGTGCTATCCACTCCCAGCATGACGTCTTAATGCAGAGACTTAATGCTGTAGACTTTCAGCACAACCCAGGCCCAGGCACAACCCACAGCATGGGCTCTCCAGCCCCTGGCGTCATCCCAGCCCAGGTACATGGGCCATCTAGGTCTTGTGGGGGTGCCCAGGGCTACTAGGCATTGCCCTCCACCTCTGCCCGTTGCTTTTCACCTTCTGTGACCCAGGATCCCAGACAAGCTGCTGAGGCTGGGCCCCATCACAGAGCATGAGGGGGCTTTGCAGGAGCCTGGTGTGCATGTGAGCAGCGTTGGGTGCAGCAGGGTGCTGAGCCCTGGCAGAGGGCAGTACTCATCTCAGTGTGTCCCGAGAGCCACGGCACGTGTGCGTTTTGTGAATGGGGATGCATGCGCACTGAGACTGAAGGGCTGTGGAGGTAGGGGCAGGCATCCCATTTCCACTGGGCTCTTGGATTTGCCTTCAGGATGTGCTACCTGCACCTAATTAGTGCATGTGCCTGGAGGCTGGGCACTGTCAGGAGTGTACGAGCTGATGCAGGATGCAAACGTGTGCAAAATGCCCGTGATGCTCCTATCTGGAAACGCAGATCCTTTCCACACAAGGCAAAAAAGGAGCTCTAGTGCAGCCATGGGCATCGTCACAAGGCAGCCCAGGAGCCCCAAACACCCTAGGAACCAGGCATGCTGAAGGCATCATGCCAGGATCCCTGCCCACACCCTTCCCCCTTGCTCCCGCTCACTGCCCCCTGGTTCTGAGCAGGACAGGGTTAGGGTTAGGATTTAGGGTTAGGGTTAGGGCACGGCTGCACCCCCAGCTGCCTCCCCCAGCTGCCTCCCCCATCTCACTGCATGCTGCCACCCCGCTCCTCATGGAGTCCCTTTTCATCACCACATCCCCCAGACCCCACACCTGGCTGTCACGCAGGCAGGGAAGGATATTTATGGATGCTGCGGGTGGAGAGGAAAGCACAGCTCAAACGGAGGATCAGCAAAAGAGGGAGCCGAGCCCAGCGATGCCTCTTTTACCACCACCCGGGTTAGGGTGAGCCCCCCCTCGGGGGCTTCCCCGTTAATCCCTCAGTTCGCACCTGGGTGGCTGTTGCCCGTTTCTGCCAGCTTTTCGCCCGATGTGGGCCCGTCCCAGCCCCGTGTCCCTGCCGGGGGAAGCCGGGTCCCTGCTGCTCGCCCCCCTCCCGCAGCCCCCTCGGGGCCTCTGGCGGAGCCGTCGGGGGAACAGCACCACCTTCAGGAGCCGGGCCGCCCTCGTCGGGCCGCCGGCAGGGCCAGGACAGCCCCCAGCCCCACGGCAGGGGATGCTCGGGGTGGGATGCTCGCCCCCATAGCCCCGGGACGGGGCGCCTTCGGGCGGGTCACCCCTGCCAGCAGCAGGACAGGAGTCCTGCGGGGGTGTCCCACACACCTGGCTGTGCACAACGCCCCCTCCAACAGAGGCAGTTATCTGCATTTAACACGCTATCTACATTTATCACGCCATCTACCTTTATACAATACTTCATCCGCAGCAATACCCATGCAATGGCAGCATCCCGGTGGCAGCGAGAAGTTCCAGTGCTGTTATCAGGGCTGGGACAGGTTCTCTGGTGGTGAAGCTGAACACCACAGGGACCGGGTCTCGCTCCCTACTGGGGCAGCCTACACTTTTCCCTACCCGATGCCCTGGGGTTTTCCCTCCCTGGTGGCATCCTCACATGCAGGTCCCTTCTTCTGCAAGGTGCCTGTGCTGGGGAGCAGGCAGCGTGGCACCAAGCCACCTCTGCCACCGCTGTCACCCCTGCCACTTCTGGGCCTCTCCCCTGCTGCTGCTGTGGAGCAGCCACAGTGCCGCGAGTGAAGCGAAGTCGGTATTTCTCACAAGGTGCCTGCCCACTGCTGCCATGCTCAGAGCTGTGACGGGGCACGACTGTGGGAGGCCCTTGGCCAGCTGAGCAATCGGCACCCGATTAATTAAGGTCAGGGCTGGGCAGGCCTGGCTTGCCTTTCTTCCTTGTCATGCTGTGTATTAATATCCTTTATATTAGAAAAAAAAAATCTTATCATAATTTTTACTCATTGAAGGAGAATGGTTTGGAATTGGAATTGAGACAAACACAAGCCAGGAGCAGTGGCTGCAGAAGGGGAGAGTTTAAGAAAGGCCTTTTGGTAATATCCATCGTTCTCTTATCAGTGAGGATATTAAACATATTGAAATGCTAAGCAGCTCTTTAATGGCTGTCTCTGATTTTCATTAAACAAGCAAGGGATGAGCAGGAGAGAAGGGGATGCAGTTACTGTTCTCTCTCTAAGAAATTCTGATTGCTGGATATTAATGGCATTAATGCTCTTTTATCCCAGAGCACTGGCGTTCTGCTTGCCTTCTTGCCTATTTTCTCTCTTGCTGAAGTAGAACAAAGTCCCTGCTCCCTAAGGTGTGTGCGTAGTTGCTATGAAGCTGTTAGGGGCTGGGGCTGTATACGTTAGCAAAGCAATAGCCTCCCAGGGACCATTTCTTGGTACCAACATCTCCAAGCCTTGCCATGTCCATGCTGCCCAAACAGATATACGTGCTCATACCAGGCTGCCCAGCCTGGTCCTTAAGTCGGTAAGGCCTGGTCTGCCCCAGTCATTTCCAGGCATGCAGAAAAGGCATGAATCTGTGTCCTGTCTGAAGGCATGGCTGGGGAACATCTCTGCCCCCTCCTAAATCCTCTCTCTGCACCCAAATGTACCTCATTGTTCTTAATATCTCTCCTTTGCTTTGCAGTTTTTAGCACGTGGCTCAATTCTTCATGGTCGTAGAGGCTTCACTGTTATAACCATGTCTCCAGGAGCCAGGGCTCGAAAGCAGCCAAAAATATCACAGGGATGTTTGTGGCACTGTGAGAGTCAGCAAGCACAGCAGAAAGCTGTACCAAGCAGGGGAGCAGCAGCTGAAGCATCTACTCTCTACCCAGTGCACATGCATTTGGAAAATGAAGGGACGCAGGGACAGCCCCTGTGCTCTCTTGGGAAACGCTGCTACAAACAAACAAAAATTAACTGGAGCTAAAAAAACAAGGGCTGCAAAAAGCCCAAGCAGCACGGCCTGTATTTTAATCCCAGTCTCCAGAGCACAGTGGCTCTGATTTTGCCAAAGGGAAAGGCTTTGTGGGATAAGCAGGTGGTTTGAAATATGTAGACTATGGGTAAATGCACCGGACCCCTGCATCTTCCTGCTCTGGGGCATCCCTTGCATTTCCTGAAGTCAGCTCATGCTTCTTTCCTCCTAGGCTGATGCACAACTTTTTCTCCTTTCCCCTCTGTCCTTGGTCTTTCCTTTCTTGTGCATGGCTTGTTCTCACTTGTCCCTGGGGCTTTGTCCCAGACAGATGAACCACCTTATTTCTGCCAGATGGTGGTGGCACCTCAGTCCCCATCCCCTGCCACCCATTGCCGCCTCCTCTGTTTGCACAGGAGGTCACTGCTTTGCTCTCTGATATCTGCCTCATCTTTTCTCTGTCTGCACCACCAGGCTTCTCCAGTAGCAACTACCCAAGTGCTGTCTAAGGCATCCAAAAAAACGAAACAAAACAAAACAAAACAAAATTAGTTGTGCTATGGGACACAAATCCCCCATAACATCAAGAGGGGACACTTCCATGGTTATTTCTCCTCGAGGCTTCCAGACCAAAAGTCAAGCCTGACTCTGGACAATGGAGACAAGATGGAAAACAAAGTAGAACAACCCAAGCCAGCCATCTCCAGGGTCCTGCAGCCTCCCTTGGAAGCGTGTTGCATACTGTGTTACAACTCTCCAGCATCCCCAGCTTCTGCTGTCCCAAGCAGAAGATCTCTGCTTGGCCCCTAACCCCTGCTGCTGATGGCACAGCCATGAGATGGGCAGAAAAGACCTCCAGCCCCACCTCAGGTATCCTTCGCACCGCAGACAAAATGCACTGATAGCTGCCTAAACTGTCGGCTTTATTTCAAGCACTTTGTTTCTGCTAGAAGTGGAAATCTCAAAGAGGCTTAATTATAGAGCTGGGCAGACACAGGCGTAATCCTTTTGAAAGCCTACAATGAGACACTCTCCAAAATTAATTTTGAAACTGCAAAATAACCAAACAAAGCTCCACTTAAAATTGGGTGAGTGGTCAGGGAACAATAGTGAGAGAAGTGGGAACACCCGCAGCACGTCAGCGCTCAGCCAGGTCTGTTCCCCTGCGGAGGTGGGCACTGGGCAGGGGTGAGCCCACAGCACAACTGCTCCCTGCTGGAGGCACCCGGTGGTGCTTGCCCAGGGTGTGCTTTCGGGGTGGTTCAGCTCTGTCTCTGTTTTTATCGCCTTAAGAAATCTGGGAGGAAGCCACCAATACGCAAAGGTGGGGCTGGAAATGGAGAAGGACAGTGCCAAGCTAAGATCTTCTCCTACAGTTTGGGTTGCACACCCTGGTGTCCCCAGATGCAGTTTTAGCTTTAGTGCTTGCTCTTTCTGATGGTGAAGTTCAGTAATTTCAGGGACTGTGCCACAAGCTGGGCTTCTGCATACACAATCTGGAGCCTGTCCCCTGCCCAGGAGCTGTGTTCCTTCATCTGGGGTGTTGAATGTAGGACTATTTAAGATGAACTGGAGCTACACACCCCGCTCTGGCTATAATATAAAGTCATAAATAACTTGGTTACCTTGGGTAACCTTGTAAAACTGCAGCCCAATTTCTTCAAACATCCACCTCTCCACCTTATTTCACCGAGATTTAACTCCCTGTGGAGTGTGGGGGGTCAGTGAAAAGCCCTTTGTTAGTTCAAGGGTCAGCAGAAGATGAACAAACAAATTGAAATTTTGTAAAGAGATTATATCTAATTAATACTGTCTCAGGAGCTAATTAACAGATTCGCTTGGAAATTGTCAGGAATATAATCTATGTTTCAAGGGTAGGTGGCAAAGGGTCAGGGAGAACACGCTTTATGTTTCACAGGGAGGAAAGGGCTCGGAGACAGGAATCAGTGGTAGGTAAAACCCAGAGCTGGGGCAGCGCTCCAGGAAGGGCCACGTGTGGCAGCACTGTCACCGCAGCTGAGAAGCCAGGTCTTCAGGAGTCTCATGGCTCAGGGTCAGCAGGAGGCTGTTTGCTCTTCCCAAAGGTCGGTGCAAGCAATTCCAAGCTGCAGAGAGGAGCAAGGAGCTGTTTAGCAAAGCCTCTGCGCTTTGGCAAAGCATGGCGTACAGCATCACTGGGCAGCTCCACCTGCCAGCCCATCAGCTCTTTACAGCTAAACCAGCCACAACACGGCTGTTGTATCTCACAGCCCAGGGTGCAAGTTTTGCCCCTGGTGAGTCTTCAAGGGCTTGCTCAAAATGCGCCGAGTTTTGTGGAGGTGGTGGCATCAGCAGGCAGGTGAGGTGCGAGAGGTCACGTTGCCAGATGCTGGCATCACTTTTCCCCACACCACATTTTCAAACGTCATGAGATTTACCCAGTCCCTAGCATGGATGACATTTATTTGTCCTCTGGTTTGGGGACTTGGGGTTACATAGAAGTCAAGTGGCTTCAGAAGGGAGCTTCAGCGAAATGCAGCTATTACGGGGCCTAAGACAAGTGCTGGGAAGTGGCAGGACAGCCACACAAGGGTCATCTTCCTCCAGCTCAAAATGACAGCTAGCTGTCTGTTTTTTAGATATATACATTTGTGTCTGTGTCGTGTCATCGTTTTGTGTCCCCCCTCCCCCTTCTGTGTTTAGAAAGAGTCTTTCCATGAGGCAAAGTAAAAAGAGCCCCAAAAGGAGTTGTTCGAATCAATTCAGCTTCCCCACAGGTTGTTCTCCTCTCTAGTGCCCCAACACGAGGACATTACAACCAAGCTCTTCTCTCATTGCTCGCGGTGCCCACTTGCACCCTGTTGTGCTGACCAAGCTCCCATGGGGCACCAAGAGCTAGCGAAGACCAGCCAAGGCTTTGGTCTGCCTGCACGGCAGGACACTGGCTCCTGCTGGGACATCTGAGAGCACCGAGGCTCCAGACCTCAGACCACATCTCTTCCAATCCATCTTTACAAGCCCTTGAGGGCCTCTCGTCCCAATCTATCCACTGAAAGCTCTGTGGGTGGACTCCACGTCTGCTATTCCTCTCCTGGAGGACAGGACGCAGGAGGACACCCGCTAACATCTTCTGTTCCTCTGGTCCTCCAGTTACACTGCTCGGGTCTTGGATACTTGACTGGGTGGTGGTGTGAGGAGAAACAGGATCTCCTCTGATCACCAGCACACTCAGGTCACATCCACATGTTCGCAGAGAGAAGTCTCTCACCCTGGTCTGAGGTAGTGCATTTTGTTGAGATACTTCCTGGCTTGCTTTAAATATACACGTTCAAAGTAAAGCAAGTTACCCTGGCTTTGAGATTTAGAGTCCATTCACCTTCTTCAGCACTGTCTTTCGCTCCTTTGAAGAAATCACCCGAGCTAATCACATGGTCACCTTCTTCTTTATCCATCCCGTGCATCTGCTGGTGTTTGCAGCCTCCTGCATTGCCTGCCTGTCTCCAGTACGCAGGGCACAGATCTCACTGCTTATCACAGCACAGGCAGCTTCCAGGCACTGTGGTGGTTTCATTCATACTTTCAGATCTGCTCTCATCTCTGCCATGGGTCACTTCGGTGTGTCAAGTGTTTTCAACCATGTCTGTGAGAGCTATGTGCTACTCACCCTTCAAAGTCGTCACTCTGGACAGGGTGACTTCGGCTGCCTTCTAAATTCTGATTTCTCTGCTTGGAGGTAGCTCTGCAACCAGACTTCTCTCTGTCTCTGTCTCTTTCGCCTGTTCTCCGGCCACAGATCGGTCACAAGCTCTTCTGAGATTTTTCTTTCAGTGCTCTCTGATTAAAACCATGTCTTTCATATGTTTCCTTTTTTTTCCACGGTGTTCCCATGTGCCTTGGATTTCTGTGCTGCACTTTCATAATTAGCTTCCTTGGCCTGAGTCAACTGAAAGCTGCCAGTGAAAAACACTGGTTTCAAAACCAGCCAGTGTGAAAAATAAGACCAGTACCTTAGCACCTTCTTTTTTACTGCAACCCATTGCCTACAGTGGCAGTGAGAAAAGCTGCTTGAAGCCGCTTCATCATGCCAAAGTCTGGCTTTGGAGGAGCTCTAGCATCCTCCCATGGACATGCACAAGAGCAGCAGTAAAAGAATGAGAGGAGAAAACCTCCTGTTATACAGTACCAGACGCAACCAGCAATTCACTGGCAGTATGGAAGAGAAGCACCAGACCTTCCCCTTCCAGAGAAGATTAAAGAGCCACATTTCACCTTTCCAGGTTGTGCCCCAACCTTCAGAAAGAGATGTCTCTCACAGGCCACATGGCTGGGCACCCAGTGGTTCATGCTGGTATATACAGACATGGGCCCCGAACACAGAGCCTCTTGCAGCAGCACAGCCTCCCCCAGGGCTTGGAAAGAAAGGTTTTATCCTAGTGAGGTCCCGGAGGGATCAGGCATGGCAAACAAACTCTGAAAATGTCTCTGTAGCTGGGATCATAACTGGGAATTGCAGCCCAACCTTAGAGGGTGGAAATTTTGGCTCCACAGCCTTTCCCAAGCCCCAGAAGGCTCCCGTCTGTCTCAGCATTATACCAGGTGCCTTGGGCAGGGAAGGTGGATTGCAAGTCACTATTGGTGCCAACATCCCATTGAAGATGTGTGCTTGCATGGCTGAGGTGCTTGGAAGCGAAGCGTAAGGCTCCAACCAACCCAGCAAAAAATGCATCTCCTTGCTTACTTGCAACACTGTCTTTAAGGATGCCTGTAAAATGTCCCGGCCTGCGGATTTCCAGACCGTTCTTCTCTATTCACAAGAAAATGCTGCTTCTCCAGAGACTATTAATGAAGTGACTGAAGGTCCAAGTGCACCAAAAAGGAGGGAACAGAACAGAACTGCTTTGGCATAGCAGATAGGAGAGTTGGGTCCTCTTGGGGTGTAAACCTGCAAGCAAAGGAGAAAAGTATTGCCCTCCCTTAAATCCCAGGCATCCCAGCTTAGAAGTCCTCCATCAGATAACCTTTCAGGAATAAACATTCCTACATCTCCATATGTGCCCTTAAATCAGTGTGACTGCCCAGCCTAGGTTCACACCAGTGCCTCCCTTTCTCATTACCCCTTGTTGCATTGGGAAAAGCCCTTGACCAGATACCCTTACAGGAGCTGACCCTCTCCTCCTACATCCCCAGGCAAACCCACGGGGCTGATGCCTGGGGTGACTCTGGCTGCCCGCTCACCCCAGCCCCGGTGAGCCTGGCAGCAGGGGGGTCTCAGTGGGATGCTCCCTTGAAGACGACAGGTCTCCAGTTCAGGGCTTATCGCTTGTGTTCTTTGCCACTCCAGCCAGCACTGAAGAAGATAATTACTAGTGATAATTTATTCATTACTGGTTAACCCATTTAGTCTCTCTAAGCCTGCCTCTAATTAGAAAACAAGGACCAGGCTGCCTCTCCTAGGTGGTCTCTTCTCCCTGGGAGGCATTAGCAGCACCCGCTTGTAAGCAGAAGGGGAGCAGGCAGTGCCACAGCCCAGCAATGCAGTGCTGATGAGCTGGGGAAAGGGGGTCTGGCTGCACCAGGGAAGGCATCAGCAGGCTGATGCACGGTATCAGAGGGGTTTTGTACAAGGGTCAGAGCCGAGCTGAGCCAAGCACCCCATCTGAAACAGCACAGACCTCCCGCTGCCCGGCCAAGGAGCCACCCTGCAGCCCCAGAGCAGTGCCAGGTTCTTCATCGCCCCTCATCCTCCCAGCCTGCGGGATGGCACTGCAAGGAGAGGTAGGGATGCAGGGGACACAGGGACAGGGGCAGGGGACAAGGGGACAGGGGTGAGGTGTCTGTGTGCCCACAGCTTTGCGTGAGGCCACTGCAGTGCAGCCTGGCCCTGAGCAAACTGCACACAGCTGCTCCGACTGCCGGCCCTCCCGCTGGGCACCAATCTTCATCTCTTTGAAATATGCATTAAAATACATGAGCCACACTCTCTGGCCAGGACTCCCAGCACTGGATAATTGCTTCTTAAGTGCTTTCTAAATGCAAACTGCATGTCATTCTTACCATCACTGCCACCTCCCCTGCACCCAGCCTTTGATCTCCTACATGTCATGACAATATTGCAATTACCCCGTCAGTGTCCGAACGTGGTGATGTTCTTGGCTGGAAAGCACAGGGATTTGCCAGACCTTGGGGGCCTGCCCTAATGATCAGTGCATATGAGGGGCCGGCAAGAGCCCTCCTTGCTGCACGCTGGCCATGCCCCAGCCTGGACACCACCAGCCTAGAAGAGCATCGAGGAGTCACGGGAGAGGACAGCCGGTGCAGCTCTCCTTGGCTAAAGAGATGGTGACTGTAAACAAATGCAATGCAGTCCCTCGGATTTCCTGCTACATGGACCTTTCTGGTGATGTGTACTCTTCCTCCCCCTGGCAGGACATCTACACAGTCCGTGGTCTTTAAAACTTAGCCCCAGACCCCTGCTTCTGTATCCTTTTTTTCCTGCGACCCCTGAGCTTTAAACAACGCTGAAGCCCAAAAATCATTTGTTTTACCTAAACCAGCTTCTGACTTTTTGATTTATGGGGAATGCTGGGAGGGAAAAAAAAAAAAAAAAAGAAAAAAAAGGGCAAAGAAAGAAAAAATAAAAGCCACCACTATTCTGGATTGGTCCCAGGTGTTGGTTTAAAAGCACTGTTTTCCAACCTGGCAGAAAAGCCAAACTCTGATCCACCCACCTCCTCCTGCAGAGATGCAGCTTTGAACGCAGCAGCCGGGGGGGCTTCCTTGAAGCTCACCCCGAGCCCTCCACAAGCATCGCTCATCGGTTCAGGCTGGGGACAAGTGGAAGACCTGCCATCACCATGCTTGTGCTCTGGCCAGGCCAGCGCAGGACCACACGGTAGAGAAGCTGCTTTGCACCCTGCCGAGTCTACAAGGTGGGATTGTTTAGCAGAGCGTGGCTGGGAAAACCTTAGGGGATGCTGTGGGGATGCAGCAAGGAGGAGCAGCCCGGGGGGTCTTTTCCATCCCCACCTGCTCCATCTGGCCCAAACAGGGACAGATAGGCCAGGGCTCAGTTGCTCAGCAGGGGATGAGAATTATGATGGCAATGCCGTGCAAAGCACCTCCCCACCGCAGCAGAGCCTTTTGGACTGTCACGCTAGCAGCCCCAGGAAAAAAAAAAAAAAAAAAAAAAAAAAAAAAAAAGAAGAAGAAAAAAAAAGATCCTAATTAAGCTCTGTGGGTGCAGTACACATGCACCACAGCACCATCAGCAGCATCGCCACCAGCAGCCAGGCTGGCGGACAGGGAAAACTGTGGACTGCCCACTGTGTGTGGGTTCAGGAGCAGTACAGAAGTATGGGGCTGTGTGGACCTGTTCCTCCAACAATCTGATATTGGCATCAGGAAGAAGGCACAGGGACCTGGCGTCTTCCCTCTCCCCCAAAGGACTGGACAGAGTGACTCCCTTGTCACACCATGAAGCCTCAGCAGCCCCAGGAGCCAAATCCTTTTCTAATGCTGAGGAAGGGTGAGAGAAGGGACATGTAAAGAGATGTTCTTAGTGCTCCTTTCCTGCCCCATTCCCTGTAGGTGGGTAAGTCACTTCTGACCACTCCTAAAGCCTACGGGGATCCTTTCACTGCTCACCTCACCCCCTCCTCTGTGCAATGCAGGTCCCTGGCAGCTGGTTCCCCATCACCTTTAATTTACTGTCCCCAGCAGCTTCTCAGGCAGTATTACCCAATTTCCAAAGCCCCTTGCCCAGTCATACGTGCTGTCAGTGCCCAGCAAGGCAGCAGACTGCTTTCCCTGCTTGCATTCACTGCCCTGGGGTGCAACCTGGCGGTGACGCGGTGGGGTGGGAAAGTGCAGCTCGCTGCTGGGGTGGGGGCTCTCCAAACTGTGTTGCCAGAAGGCAAAGCAACACCTCTGGAAGGCATTCAATGCCCCACACTGTCTGAGAGCCATTGCCCGAGGGAACCAAACCATTTTGTACCTGGCAGTCTCATCACAATGGCCTTCATGCCCACAAGTGACCACAGCCAGAAAGCTGCACTAACAAGCTGCTGGGGATCGCTGACATTTGGGGGAGCAAACAGAACAGATCAGAGATCCTGCCTTGCTCAATGCTGGCAGGAAGGTCGAGGGAGATGGAGGGAAATGCGCTCCAGCATTGGCTCCAGCAGAAACGACCTGGTGATTTGCCCTCTGCTTCACACAGCCCCGAGTCCCACAGTCAGACCACTTGAATTGCTCTGCCAGAAAGTACTTTCTTGCATCCATTTGCAAGAAGGGCCCTTTTAGTTCCCCAGGCACCTCTCTCTAGCAAGGGTGACTAGTAGACGTGTCTTCCCTGTCCCATTCATTATTATCTCAATCTCACTGTGCTCTCTCTCATTCATCCCCTCTCAAACTAAATAGCTCCCTTCTGCTCTCTTCTCATGTGGAAATCGTTCTCCACCCATTATCATTTTCATGATTTCACTTTCTGCTCTATCCTCTGTGATGAGACACCAGGACGCAGCAGTCCCCCGTGCATTTCTGGGCACGTGGAACATCTTCCTTCATGCTGGCGTGTCTTGTCTTAATGCATGTGGAAAACTCATTTCCTCCCTTTCAGCGGAGATGCCATCCCCTGGGGAGAGCTCATTGCTGCAGTTCCCAGGCCCTGTGTTGCTGCAGGGGCATCTCTAACACTGAGGAACAGATTGTGAGGGTCTTGTTCCCAGCTTCAGATGATCCTCTGCTCAGCTGCTGCACTGCCCTCTTTAATTTCTGTCTTTTCATCCTTTCATGCCAGAATAAGAAGATGCACCATGTGTCTCTCTGTGGTTCCACACAAGAGAGTCTTGTATATCAAGACTCATCAGAGCAGCAGCTCAGAGACATTTCCACCCGTGCGTCTTGCACAGTGTGGTCCCATCTCTGCCATCAGAAAACTGCCAGCATCATGCTAACAGTGCTTTCTTCAGGCAAGGCTCATGCTGCATGGATCAGCTACTCTGCAGCGCCCAGCAGAGCAGTGCTGGGACCCATCTCTACTGCAGGGCAGCATCTCCCCCATCCGTGGTACAGCGGGTGGCCGTCCTCCGCTGCGGCCAGCCTGGCTGCTTGCAGAGCTGAATAAACGCTCAGGCTGGCACACGCCTGATAAGGCTCTTTTTTATTCTGCTAAACAATGTCACACGTCTTATCTGACAGAAATCCGTAGTGTTGCTCCAGTAGTTCTCCAAAGCGGTAATTTAACCCCAGACACGTTGGTGTGAACTTGGGTAATTATATCTGGAGCTGGCTGAGGTTCTGTGAGGTCTGTAGGTGTCACAGGTGCTCTGCCTCAGCAAGGTTAGTGCGTTTAGATACTTCATCATCCCATGAGATGGTAGTTCAGTCCATAAATAAATCAACAACCTCTCTAGGCCGATATGCTGATTTTTTTTCACATGACCAGGGCATGGTGCGATGCTTTACACTACATTTCCCCTGTGATTAATCAAAGCATTAGCAATTATAGCTGGTCTTTGAAGTCTCTTAGTTCATGACTGAATGATTATTGAGCTGGGTTTCCAGGTCATGGCCATGTGTCACCCCGAGCCTGACCAGCACCACCAGCAGAGCCTGAAAGTGGTGGGGTTTGTGGTGACCTCTCCCCTGCCACCTTCCTGCCTCACAGCAAAACTGTACAGTTTTAGCACAGTTTTAGGATTAACTATTTCCACTCCGTCTCTTCCCTGCAGAGCCATGCCAGGAATCACAGAATCACGGGATAGCTGAGCTTGGAAGGAAACCCTGGAGGTCCAGCACCCTCTGCTCCAGCAGGGTCACGCAGAGCAGGGTGCCCACATCCAGGTGGCTTTTGAAGCTCTCCAAGGAGAAGACTCCACAACCTCTCTGGGCAGCCTGTGCCAGTGCTTCAATACCCACAGAGCACAGAAGTGCCTCCTGACGTTCAGCTTTTTGTCACTGGCTTTGGAGCCCTGTTTGATGTCCCTTGGTTGGCCAGTGTCTCCGCTGTGAGGCCCCAGTTGGCAGCTCGGTGGGGTTGTTAACAGGCTCTTTCCCCAAGATGCTGATCCCTCTCCTTCACCCAGCCTCCTTCAGCAAACACCAAAACTGTCTCCGCAGGGAACCGCAGTCAAAATTTGCAGTCTGGGCCCCAGAACCTTCTCAAGCCCAGGCACACACTGCAGCCCCTGTCTGGTGGCAGACCTTCCTGCCGGAAAGAAAACCCGCCCCGGTAGAGAAAGGGGAAATTCCCAGGGCTGGGGACAAAAGGATGGATGAAGCCCCCAGACATCAGCATTGTGCATGGGGCTGGGGCAAGTTTCAGGTCTGAGCTCTGCATGTCTAATGGAAAGAGATGCGGTTCCACTGCGGCAGGGACAAGCTCAAATGCACGCCAAGGAAGGCACACAGATGCCAGCATAATTAGCCACAAAATAGACTTTTCAGTATCACACAATGACAAAGGAAAATAAAAAAGGCCTGCGTTGCTGATAATTCCTCAGTGTGCCTCGGTGACAAGGAACTGGGACAGACCTGAGCTTCCACTGAGCCAGAGGAAAGTGTATCTTTAAAAAGCGGATTATCTGGTTAAACAGAGGGCAGGGGGCTGAGCCGGGAGATAATGGGGGTGTCTGTGACAGCTTTATTAGGAAGTGCCTAACGTCGGAGCGATTTCACGGCGGGTCTCAGGGGGACGGGTGGCTCTGGGAGCACCGCTCTCTGCCTGCAGAGCCCCGGCGACGCTGTCAGATGGGCTTAGATGACACCAACCCCAGCTCTTTGCTGCGGGAGACAATGGGGGCAGCAGGGACCCCCAGCCCCCCAGCCTGCCCCCCAGGGGTCTCCAGGCCGCGTGGAGCCTGCTCGAAGAGCACGGCTGAGGGGTGGGATGGGGAAGCGCTGCATTCGTTAGCAGTAGGATTAACTCTGCTAACCTGAAAAGAGGGGCGTGCTTGGAAGCACAGGGCAGTGTCATTGTCCCTGCTGGCAATACCAGCAGCCTTGGCCCCGACCCCGTGAGCTTGCAGGCTCAGCAGGCTCAGGGTACAACCTCCCCTTTGCCTTGCAGCTGCCTTCCAGGAGTCTCACCTACCTGCTCTCTTTGCCTTTTTTTTTTTTTTTTTTTTGCAGGTTTTCCTCACTGCTCATGCCATTCCTTGCCTCGTCACCTTCTTGTATGATGCAGAGACCCCACAAAGCTGGCAGGACATCCGTGCAGCTGATCCAAGCTAAGGATGGTCCTCAGACGCATCTCCAGGACCTCCTCCATGCAGGCCCAACCGAGAGATATCACCTCCAGCTCGTGAGGTCCTGCCACCCCACTTTGGCCCCATGGCATGTCCCACATGAGCACCACCTGGCACTGACCCCTGTGGTGCTGGGATCCCAGATATTTGGGAGCGCACAGACCCCGGGTGCAGGGGCAGTACTTTCACCAGCACATGGAGCACAGACCTCCCTTCTCTGGGCTTTTCTGCCAGGGCAGGGACCCAGCCAGGCATCAATGCTGGGTGAAGCACTAACAGGATACTCAGCACTAAGAAACCAGAACTGGGAGCATCCCATCCCCAAGAACCAGCCAGCAATGCAGGGCACCAGAAAGCACACACAAACCGGGGCTTTGCCAGCAGGACTCCCAGCCCAGGGCTCAAGGAGCAGCTGTAATCGGGAACAAGGGGCACTCGAACCAGTCTGTAATCCAGGATTTTACACAGGCTGAGCAGGTCCTGATCAGGTTGCCTGGGGTTTACTGCGGGATTGACAGCTGCTCCCATGCGGCCCAATGCCCCGGAAGCCAGAGCAGCCCCGAGTGGCTCTTGTCACCCAGGGCAGAGCTCCCCTGTGAGACGGGGGCAAGCTCGGGTGCCGAGGACCTGTGCTTTCGTGCACACGGCCATGGCTCTGTCCACAGGCATCAGACAGAAGATGTAAATCTGGGTCTCTGCGAACAAAAGGCCACAGCGCCTCTGCCCCCAAAGCTGCCAGCTCAGCGTGAGAGGACCCCACGGCACCGGGGAGCCGGCGATGAAGCTGTCTCTGACAAGGGAAACTAAAGACATAAGAGGGAGCATGAAATCGCTGGTGACAACCATAACAGGGGCAGCTCCAGACAAGAGGAGGCAAGTGGGAGCTGGGCTGTGCATCCAGCCAGGATGCTCTGCAGCCTTTGTAGGGAGAAATGCATGTGGTGCTGGGGTGGAGAACAGGCCGCTGTGGCTCTCTGGCAGGTAAGGCCAGCACCCCTCATGCCAACTACAACGTGAACGGAGTCCCTGCGTTGGCCCTGCTGTCTGGCATTTCCTGGTGGTACCCTGACCCCTGTCTTTCACCAGGATTGGGTCTCGGTGAGCAGCTTGTGAACACCAGCCAGACGCATCTCGCTGTTTGCAGCACTGCCTGTCTACTGCTGCACCTCTACAAAATACATCGAACCACCAAGGGGATCAAAACTCCCGGGGGATACGTTTGCAGGGGCTGCACAGAGCTTGGCAGAGACAGTTTTTGACAGATGTGCCCCAAACCTGTCATTTTCCCCCATTGCAAGAGCTCATCTTCCTCAGACTCTTGGCCTGGGCAGCCAGCTTGGACAGAAAAGGCTTGCTAATTTCCCTGTGAAAGCGTTTTCTGTGCCATTATCAGTTTAACCCAGATTGCCTGAGCCATTACCCTGCTCTGTCAAAACCCCCAGTGCACTGCCTGTGCTGGAAGGGCTGCCCTGGCGCTGCCACAGCACCCTGCCTGGCCTCAGCACCCTGCCCTCCCTGGCCATCTGCCTGCTCCCCATCCCCTCCACACCCCTCCCTGCCTTTCAGCTTTCCCCTTTCCCTCTGTGTGCAAGGGCACCCGAATTTCACCACCCTCTCTTTCAACTTTTCCCCTCTCCACTTCCCCCCCTCTGTAACAAATCAGTGAAAAGAGGGAAGAGAAGAGGCTCCAATGACAGATGGAGCTGGTGCTATCATCTCTCTTAACTGTCACCGAGAAAATCACACGGCAGCCACTGAAATTCAAATTAGAGTTTTGCTGAAGCTGCTAAAACTCATCAAAAGATATCTTTGAAGTCCACTGGCAGGCTGGTCATTTCTTTTAAATTAGTCCCTGTTGAAAATGAAATTGCAGGGAGTTGGTGTATTAGCATATTGGAGTGCGAGAGACAGCATAATACTGCCTTTCCAGGGAGCAGAGACAGTTTGCTCCGACACAAAAACCACACTCAAACCGGGCTCTTATTGCATTAGGATAAATGAAAGAGTCATTTCAAAGCTCCCCATTAAGGGGGACGGGCTGGCACTCAGAGAGGAGACAGCAAAGGCAGGTCAGTGCTGTCCCCATGCTCCTGCCCACAGAGCCAACCTGCCGGCCACAGCATCCCGAGCCCATGCTAACGAGGGGCTGCCTCGTTAGCAGAGCTGCCTCGTTAGCAAGGAGAGAGGGGCCCTCTCCCACCCCAGTCTGGGAACTGGTGGCTCCTGAAGTCAGCGTGTTGTTCAGCACCTGTGGCAAGAGCGCAGGCACCCAAGGGGGGTTCAAAGCCAGGATCCATGTCACGAAAACTCCCTTCTGGTCTCCTGAAGGCTGTCTTTTTCCATGCTGTGCTTTCCTTGAGCCCCCCCCTCCCCCCCCCAACAGACAGGAGGCAGTGTCCTGCTGCCCAGGGGTAGCAGAGGACCTGGGAGGGGTCCTGAGGAGCCCAGCCCTGGAAAGCTGCAGCTGAGCCAGCGGAGCCCAAGGCAGAGCTCCTCTGCTTTAATGCTTGGCACCGATCTGAAAAAGAGGGTAGTGACTCCTCCTGGTCACTGCTAACTAGGGTTAGGGTTAGGGTTAGGGTTAGGGTTAGGGTTAGGGTTAGGGTTAGGGTTAGGGTTAGGGTTAGGGTTAGGGTTAGGGTTGGGGTTGGGGTTAGGGTTAGTAACCCTAGTAACCCTCCTAACCTCCTGGTAGTGACTCCCCCAACCCAAACCCTGCATGCCCTGTGTCTCCAAAGCGGGTGCCTGCCAGAGATGAATGCAACAAGAGCTCACAGGGATTCAAGGCCCACGAGGCCCTCCATGAGTGGTGGCTGGTGGCCCCAAGATCAGTCGGAGAATCTCCCGTCAGTGACTATTCCTCAGCACGGACAAAACTGGGTTGACATCTAGCTCCAGCTCAGCCTGACCCAGGTATTTGCCCAGAAATGCTGCTCACTCTGTTCTGTCCCAGGCTTTGCCTCACACCATCCTTCCCTCTCCTGAGGGGCTGAGCACAGTATTGCTGCCTACCCAAGAGGTACCCAGACAGCCACTGCTGGCTCTTTCCCCAGCCCTGCTAGCCCAGGGCATCCAGTTTCCTCTGCCTGCCCTGAATCTCTAAGCAGAGGTTTCCACATCAGCCCAAAACCTTGAGATGTCAGCTGCTTTTGGACAGAGCTGTTACTTTCATTACTGAGCTGATGTGATGGGATTTTGAGTGGCACTAGTTACACTCCTGTGTCTTTACACATCATGTCTTTGAGCCAAGAGCACTGTGCTGTTGGCTGCAGATTTCACACGGCTCTGAGCGAGGATCAGGGCAGGTCAGAGGCAGGAAGTGTGGCCAATTCCCCCTTGAACCACAGGAGAACATGTAGCAGAACTTGCCCCAGAGCATGTAACCTGTGACATTTCCCTGGGATAATGCAAATTGTACCAGCACAGACGGAGAGATTAGCTCTGCCATTGTGAGCACACTTGGTGCTTGAACTGAGGCTTTAGCTGAAGGTTTTGTTAGAAAGGTCGCTACAGGACGGGGCTGAATGTCTCCTGCAAATTGTTAGCTGCTTACTGGGGATTCGCCCTAGATTTTGGACGGAGGAGTACAAGGAGGTACAGATCCAAAAGATAATACATCAAGGTGAGTAGTGAGGAGTTTCTTCTCCACCGTCTTGGTTAGTTCTTGGTATTTGGCTGCCTTTCCCAGCCTTGTGTCCAGCACCAAAGTGTCTGGATGGGGCGGGTGGGGACCTTATGGGGACCATGCAGACTGGGCTGCGTGCAGCCCACGGCCCTGATTTTCTAGGCCAGAGGGGCAGGCAAGTGCAGCAAGCAGGGAAGCCAGTGTGAGTGTTATGAGTACGCATTTCTGCTGTGGAACTCAAAATCCAATGGGCAGGATGAGCAGAAACAACAGTTTGCCAAGGTCAGCAGGCTGACCTGGAAGGAGATGCTGTGCTTAGAGCTCACTGGGCAAGTCCACTGCGGTTGCTTTTGGCGAGCATCTGGCCAGCCAGTCTGCAGCTGGTGGTGTCCCAGCCTGGTCACCTTGGGCAAAGTGCTGCCCAAGCTGGAGATTCAAATCCAACCTGCCCTCTCTTGATCACGATTTTCAGCATTTCACCTCATTCCCTTGCACTCCCCCAGAAACCCTATAGCTGTGGCTGGCAGCAGCCTCAACAAGAGAGCAGTAGGGCAGTTAGACAGCCATGCCAGAAACAAATTTCTTGCAGCTCTGGGTTGTTAATCATCTTCTCTCTATGAGATGAGCGGCTGGGATGCTGCAGGCTCCAATGGCTCTGCTTTTCACTTCACCAGCCTGGGGTCACAGCAGCTCACCTTACCTGGGACAGCAGTGGCAGCATCCTGCCCCGACGGGGGCAAACATCTCCATCGCTTGCCACCGAGCATGAATGACAATAGCAGTCGTGCTCTCTATTCCTGCTGTTGTGATCCTCAGCTCCCAAGGCACCTGCTGCAATAGGAGGAGAGCAGCAGTGCAAGGGGCCTTCCCAACCAGACGTGTGGAGGATTGCTCCTGTCATCCGCCGCATGCAAGGAGAGGAGCAGCTGGTGCCTCCTCCTGTCCAGCCCTGCACCACCGCCTCCTGTGCTGGCAAACGCAGCCAGGCCCAGCCATCCAGTGCGGATGCTAATAGGCGAGCAAGAGGGGGTGCCTGGGGATGGGGAGAGCTCAGATTCGGCAAGGCACGGCTACCTTCATTAACCTTTCACTCTGCATGCCACTTCCCGTTAGGGAGAAAGGGCTTAAACTGTCACCGTGTTCTGCTTTAATGACGTTAGAGGCAGCCGTGCACCAAGCAGGGGCTCAGACTGTGAGACTTTGCATTGCACGCCCCAGCCTGGGGAGGTTTTTCTAGCTCTGCCCGTGCAGGCAGGGACTGAGCCTCCTGCCAGCCTGGGTGCCAGCTCCCCACACATCCCCTCTCACCGAGCCCAGAGAGCCTTGCACGCAGTGGGACCCCCTTTTCAGGACATTTTCTCAGTGACTCGGCAAGCCTGTGAGGAGGTTGGCCATTGTGTCCCTGGCATCACACAGGGTTATGAAGTGGACTTGAAGAGGGAAAGGGGAATGCACGTGCCAGGCATGGACATGGCATCAGCCCAGGGGCCAGCACGATGGACACGATGTCCCACATGAGGCACTCCTCAGAAACCGATCTTGAGACTTCTCTGTTTAAACCTGCTTGTTTTTCCTACGAAAAGAACCTGCTGATAAGCTCAAAATGAAGGAAAATAATGTAAGACCTCAGTGGGAGACTGCATGAAAGGGAAGGGGATTTTGTTTGATGCCCTTTCCAAGATGACCCTGTCCACTCATCCCCACATACGTACCAGAACCCACATGTGTGCCCAAGTGGTCTGGCCAGGATCACTTGTGTGTCATGGCATCTCGTCTCCTGGACTGGCGATGACAAACTGAATTTTATACCCTTTGGGAGGCAACAGTGATCACAAGGTGATTTCCCATGACCTTGCTTACTTCAGCCCCACAGACTGTGGGACATGTTGCTGCCCATTGCTTCATTTGTGTTTTTCCATGTCCTCATTTTGGATGTCTATGGCTACAGCATTCCTTCTTCTGGAGAGGTTTTTCCCAGGACTATCCCAAACAGAAGCTTTTACGCCCTTGAAATACTTTTTCCTCTGCCACGGGCTGTTCCCCAGGAGAGGGCAGAGTTTTGCAGGAGGGACATGAAGGAAGAAAGGGCATCCCTTCAGCATCTTGCTCAGACACTATTTGTTACAGAGGCCAACAACTGACATTTGTTTCCATAGCATTCATGAAAAGCTTTATCATCCAGTAGTGCTTGGCACCAGCCCTGGTGTCTGGTGGTGAGTAACCCAGGTCCCATCAGGCAGCCTGCAAGGCAGAAATGGGGTGACCGCACCATAAACACAGATGTGTAACTAGAAAACCAAGATCACTTTAATGCTACCCAAGAAAGGAGCTATGTTCTCTGGAAGGATTAATGGGAGTGCAGTTCAGCCTGTGCTGGGCAGGGGGAATCACTTGCTCACCTCTCTCTGCTGCGGCTCTGACATTTTGTCTGCATGGGGACGGTTGGGTCTGGCTTGACGGATGGCCTTGCAGCAAGCTCCCACAGCCGCGTGTCTCTTTGGGGTGGATTCCTGTAATGAAGCCTGACAGCACCACTCAGACCTGCTCTCCTGCTCAGCATTATGTTAATGAGGGGGCAGGTGAAAAACCTACCTATATCTTATTTGCCCATTCCAGAGATAAACAAACAACCCATTAACAGGAGCGAGCAGAGTTTGGAAAGGTGGCTGCAGAGCCTGATGTAGTATATAAAGGCTGATGCAGCACATCACAACTTGTCATGGGTATTGGGTAGCTGTTTTTCTTCCGGAAGCAGATACAACCATCCAAATAACAGAATTACCATTCAGATATTTCCACCAGTGATCACAGGATCTCCCCACCCACAGTTCGCCCCACACTGCCCAAATCTGCTACCCTCAGCCGAGTCCTTTTCCCTTGTGCTGGCAGAATGAAGCCATCCATTCCCTCCAGCTCCTGCTCCTGCCGTCTGTAGGACCATCTTCCCCAGATGAGCCACAAATGTGGCTTGTAACCACATGTGGCTCATAACTCTGTCTTTGCCTGGCCAGGCAATTACATTAGTGAGGGTGCAAGGTGTCCTTCAAAAAGCACTGACCCCACAAAAAGATAAAGCAGTCCAGAAGTCAAGTGAACAATAAAGCTGTAACAAGTAAGCAGTGTGGTCCCAGTGAACACGTCCCAGTCCCCACGAGCACATGAAGAACTGTGAACAAGTTTTTAAACTCCAACCAGGAGAAGAGGAGCCAACACTCACCTGTCAAAGCACAGCCCAGCTCTAAATCAAGAGACTCTGAGCTTTTGACTTCTGACAACATCCAAAGAGGTCACTTTAGAAATGCTGAGCTTTTTCCAAAGCGGTATTTTTGTCCAAGCCAGCCATTTCATACTAACAGCTTGGAGAATAGCAAATCAGCATTCTCAATGAAAAAAAAACACTGTAGCCCCACTCATGCTCCTGCAGCCTTTATGCCATTGAAGACATCGAGGCCCATCAAATCTGGCAGGCACAGAGCATGAGCTGGAAGGCTCCGCATTTCTATCGTCCATGGTGAGCTGCACTCCTGTCGTGAGCACAGACATGCACCAAGCTTCTCCTTGTCACCCGAATTCCCGGACACAAGATCGTCTTGGTCTTCCCCCTGTGCTGCACGTCCATTACCCTCAGCCACCCTCGTGCCCTGGCTCCCTGGGGCAGGAGGTGTCGCTGCAGGTGGCCCCAAGCCCTGTCCCTGCTGTACCTGCCAAGGAAGGAGGCCTCAGTGGCCTTTGGTTCAGCCAACGTGTGTGCTGACTGCTGATGCTGGAATCTCATCACAAGAACGCATCCCTCAAGCAGTGACAGGGCCAATCAATATGGGGACTGCTCTGTAGCAGTCCCTGGCAGGGAGCAGCAGCCCTCCTGGTGCTATCTGCCAGGCAGGCAGGCAGCCGCTTGTCTGCAGGATGGATTAGGGGACAGGCTGACAACGGGTGGCTCTTCCCCTGCCACCACCACCCGCACATACAAATCGCTGCCGTGCTGCACGGCCACAGCAGGGCAGCCTGGAGATGGATGGGGACAAGGCACGGAGAGCAGGTCACGCAGCCTGAATGTGCAGCTCCGTACCCACATCTGTGCGGCCCACGGATGTGCTGGAGGACAGCAGGGCTTTCACAGGGCCCCTCTGACCCTGAGGCCCCCCTGGGCATGACATGGCACAGCGGGACAGCCCACTGGGCAGAGGGCTCACGGCACAATGCCGCCAGCATCCATGCTGCGTGCAGTTCCACCATCAGACGAGCAGCAGGTAGCAGGCAGGATGGAGTGGTTAAACCACAGCCACAGCCACCACGGCCCCAGAAATGCAACCAGCCAGGCATTGCTCCCAGGATGGACCCTGTCTGTCCTACTGCACAATGACTCTGGATAGCTCCAGCAGTCCACCTGCACGCTGGTTCCCTGAAAAAGGTCCTTTGGAAAGGTGCCACATCTCCAAAGCTCTTGCTCCCTGCCTGCATGGACCCCACCTCTCTCTTGCCCTTGGCTACACCAGTGCTTGGTACCCAGCTCTTCTCCCCCCAAGCCCCAGGAATCCTGCTGCTACTGTGGGCAGGATCCTTGGAGCAAAGGAGAGGAAAGATTTCACGTTGCTGCCGGAGGTCCCGCTGGAGTAAAGCACCGAGGGCCTGCCGTGGGGCTCACGGGGCTTGCAGCGTGCTCAGATAACCACTGGTGAAGTCAAGACAAGCCAGGGAAGGCAGCCAAGCCAGTCCCAGGAGACCCCATCCCTGCTCAGGAGCAGAAGCACGTCAGAGCCTCTTTGTTGTCTGCTGACAGAGGAGGGAGAGCGCCGGACCCTGCGGAGGAGCTGCTGCCAGCGCAGAGCCCGCGGGGGGAGGCAGAGCCCTGCAGGACCGCAGGGGTGCTGAGACCTGCCGGAGTCGTGACAGCGATGGGAGCTTGGAGGGCTGCTGTCATCACCCATGCAGTGCTCCAAGGACAAGAGCAGTGACTCCTCTGTGCTGAGGGAAGGTGCGGCCACCGGCCAAGTGAAAGCTGGTTCCTCAGTGCAAGAGATGGGGACGAGGTAGAGGCCAAATGAAGCAATGGGACCAGCTCTGGATGCTGGGAGAAATAGTCAGAGGTGCTGAACAATAGCACGCAGGTCTCGTTTCAAGCCAAACCTCCAACCAGCACCAATATGCAGCAGAAAACACGCTCCTGCCATAGCTGCCACCTGGTGCAGGCAGGGAGCAGCAGGGACAGCATGAAGAGGTGCCCAGAGCGGGTCCTACCTGAGGAACAGCCTCAAATAACACCTGAGAGCTCTTTTGCGGCTCTTAGCAAGGATAAAATTGTTGTTATTTAGCAAAGATCCCCAGTCTGGGAACAAAGCACCTTTTCCATGTGTTGCAGAGGGGCCCAAGCCCCTCCAGAGCTCATATGAAGGCCCTGCTGCTGCAAACCTTTGGCAGAGAGACATTAAGAGAAAACACTGTTAGACAGGACAGTGAAAACACATCTACATGGAGAAACCTAAAACGTGCTCTCCCCAGCACCCTCAAGCAGCTGAAGGATAAAATGGGTTGATTCTGGTGGAAAACAGCTTAAAGGCAATGGAAGTCCCTGCACAACCCCAGCCAGGAGAGGACACGCTTTTGGACACCAGATCCTCAGGCCACCCTGTGCTAGAGAAGCACAGGTTTCCTCCAGCCCCAGGGGAGGGACCCAGGGAGCCCTATGCCACAGGCTGCCCGACGTGGGACCCCAGCCCCTGCAGGGTGTCCGTGAAAGCTGGGAAGACTGAGAGCAACGTGTAATAAGTAATTAACACTGTACCAGAGCAGAAAGGCCAGAGCAGCAGCTGCTGTGCCAGGGCTCGAGCAGGGAGCCTGCCCTGAGCCAGACAGACCTTGATGCCACGCAGCAGGTATCTCCCGGTACCATGTCACCCCCCTATCATTTCCAAGAGACAAAGAGAGGAGACTGTCACTTCCTCCTGAAAGATAAATGCCTCCAGATTGTAGCCACTCGACAGGTCCACTGAAATTCATCAGTTCTGACTTGAAATGAAAGCTGTAATAAATCTCCCTGTTGAATAGGAGATCAAAGGCAGATCATTAGAGCTCTTGGATTACCCTGTGAGAGCGCACTTCCATCAGCTGCTACACTGCCAGGTCCCCTGTGTCCAGAGTGACCCTTTCAATGGTGGCGTTTTGACTCTATAGAAAAGGACAATTTCCCTCTGAAGAGCTGCAACCTTCTCCTCTGCCCACCTCTTCCCGTCCTGCTTTCAGGGAGCTTGCTCTGCACAGCTCGTGGCCACGTCCCCGGCAGCCCCGGCACTGTGGCTCCGGTGAACGCTGCTGCACGGCGCGGAGGTGACATTGCTCCCACGGGACAGAGGAGCTCACTGCTGGCCCAGCCCCGAGGGGCACCTGTTCCCCACATCGTGAACCTTCCATGTAATCTTCACAGGCAAGGAAAGTCTTCTTCAGGTTCTGGGGATGATCAGTTGCCCTCCTTTGATCAAAGATAGAGTTCGTACAGACCCCGGCAATGCCCAGTGGGACCAAGTGTCTATATTAGCCCTGGCTCTGGAGAGGCATATAAGGACATCGTGCTGAGTTCCACTCTGACCAAGGGGAGTCTTAGAGAAGGGTTTGCTGACTTGTGCCCACTAGGGATCAGGAGCAATCCCCATCTATCCCTCTTCAAACATTTGCTGGTAGCAGCCTGTGATAGGGCCACAGTTTTCATGGGCAGGACAAGGAAAGTTGCCCCTCTTTGCTAAACCTGTGTGAGCTAACCCCTTCTCTCTGGGGTCCCCTGGCCTTCCTCCTCTCATTTCAACCTCAGTAGTGGTCTCCGTGGTGCCACATCCAAGCTGGCATCTGCTTGTAGGTGCAGGGGAAAATCATGTAGCAGGAGCAAAAGGCAAGCAGAGTGCTGGCAGTGACATCCTATCAGCTGCTTGTCCATTCTTCCCAGCTCCTCAGTCCTGCCAGGAATTATCCTCTCCCAGCCTAACACTGATTTGGTGAGACAGTTGTTCCTGAGCCAGCTGGAGGGATGCTGGTCAACCCACCTCCCAGCACCAGGGGTGCAGTGTCCCTGTCCCTGCTTGTTTCTCCTGGCCCGTCGCTGTTTTCACAGCCTCAGCAGGCCGATGTGCGATGGACATGGCATGAGGGACAACCCCCTCTGCCTGCCCCAGCCCAGGGAAGTCACGTCTCCATCACCAGGCAGCTGCTTGGAAGGAGGTGTTGAAAAAGCACCTGGCTCTGCAGGTGGCTGGAGTCTATCCACCAGGAGCACTCAGAACTTACCAAAAGAAAAGGGGAAAAAAATACAGCCTGGTCCGACGCACAGCAAAGGGACCGTGATCCCCAAGAAGCCACCAGTGAGTCCTTGGTGTGATGCTCAGATGTGAGGGGATCCCTGTGCACACACATGTGCTTCTGTGTGTACCACAACATGATAAAATCCAGTGACATTTCCAGAGCTGCAGCTCAACAGCTAGAGATGCAATTTGAAAGATCATGTAAATTATTTTATTTCTCTAATGGTGCAAAGTGAGTTGGTCTTTTCCAGTGCCCAGGGTGGCACTGATGGGTTTTCACCACAACAGGCTGACAACGACCAGCTGAAGCTCCTCGCCACATGCAGGTGGGACCCACAGCTTGGCTCCAAGCGTGGGTGCTGCAGAGTCGGGCCGGGCTCACAGAGGGGTGAGGTTTATCTCCCTGCAAAATGCACTGCAGGAGACAGAGTGAATTTTATTCCTGGAGAGAGATTTTTCCGCTGCTAGGGGAACTCAGACCAGGTTTGCTGAGCTTAGCTCTGAATTGAGGGACCATAATAAGTCCATTAGCTTCAGAGGAGTTATCCCGAGCACACAGTTCAACCTATGGTACTTAATCTTACAGCAGACTAAACACGGAGAGGATGTAGCTGTGGAAGTGAGCAAGAGAGCCTCGGCCGTATTGCAGACAGGAGGACGTGGCTGTGATGTGAAAATAAGCACTGAGGGTGGAAGCAGGATCCCGTGGGATTTGTTTCACCATTTGAAATGTGTGGGGCTGCCGACTGAGCTTCTCACTGTGCAGCTGCCCTTCTGTCCTGCAGGATGTGGCATCCTGCAACATCACCTAAAGGGTGTCCAGAGACAGGGTAGATGTGACGGGGATGTCACATCACAGGGAGAGTCCCACAGACTGGGTGTCCCATGGCGTGGGGTACCCCAAGATCTGGAACAGCCACACCTCTAGGTTTCTTCAGAATTCAGTGTTCCCCCCAACATGGGACGTCCTGCATCTGCAAGTGTTGATAGAGGATGCCCTCAGGAGTGTCGCTGAGGCTTGCCTTTTATTAGGCTCCAGACCCGCAGAGAAGGGTCAGCAGCTGGAGGGGGCAGGATAGAAAGCAACAAAAAGGGCCCCAGTGCTGGGGTTGTGGTTATGAAGACACAACCCTGCAGTCTGTAGCCATCTTATGGCCTTGGAAGCAGAAATGGGCACAGCACCCCCAGCCCTCGCGTCACCCCACCTTGGGCTCAGGCGGCTTCCCAGACCTTTGAGCGGAGCCTGACACTCACGCAGCTGAAACTGCTGAGTAAGATCAAACGTGAATCGGTCCCCTGGCTCCTCCAGCTGCCCGGATAATCCCCAGCCTGAAAAGGAACCTGAATCCTGAGCGGTTTCATGCGCCGGGAAGCAGAGCTGAGCCACTGAACCCTCTTTGTGCAGGGATAATGGTCGCGGCGCCTCGCCTCCCTGCACCAGCGTGGCCGAGGAGAGGAGCTCTGGAGCTGTCACCGCTCACAGCTCCAATCCAGCGTAAACCAAACTTTTTGTTTAAGGTAGTAGTTTAAAAAAAAGGAAAAAAAAAGAAAAGGAAAAAGAATATGTCTTTGATCTTGAATAAAGCTTTTATCACAGAGCCTTCAGTCCCAGTGAGCAAAGGGGATTATCTTTCTTTCCCACAAAAGTTCACCTCTCGGTGCAGGTCACAGGAGGAAGATTTCGCTGGAGTGGGAGGCGTTTCTCTGGGGCATTCACCCCAAGTCCGGCAAGCAGCCGCTCCCGAGGAAAGCTTTTTATGAGCTAACCTACTGCCTCAAATCCTTCAGTCCATTTCCTTTCAGATGCAAAGGGAAAGAAAAATAAAATAAACCCTCTGAAAGAAAGAAGAGGGTACAAACTCCCTGACAATTGCCTCCAGCCTCATTTAGCAGGAGAGATCTCAGCCCAGCATCCCGCTGCCTATCCTAACTCCCCGCAGACAGCCAGGACTCAAAGACATCACCTAGGGCCGCATCCTGACCCCGGTGGCAGCTTGCAAGCAGCCAGAGCAGAGGCTGAATTTAGTACTGCACAGGGCTTGGTCTGGGTCTGGCCAGGGGTTGTCCCCTTGAGGCCAGCCTGCTGTCCACCCAGGGCAGCCCAGAGCCACGAGCATCGCCTCTTTCCCCACTGCCAGGTGAACACAAAACGTGCACGGCACCCAACACTGCGGGCAGCTGCTCTCATTACGGATGCACGGGGCTGCCTCCCAGCTTCCAAGGCAGGACCGTGTAAAGGGATTTACCGAGTCTGGAAGCTCCCAGGGCCCTGCAGAGGAGGGAGCATCACCAGCACACTGCACCCACCTCTGCTCCCCTGCACAGTGCTGCTAGCCTTGGCCAGGGCCGCGACCGGGACAGAAGGACGCGGGGCCAGGGCCAAGTTCCCTGCTCCCAGGGCATTAATCAAAGTGACAAATACGCCTTGACATCAATTATGTTGCTTTCTTGTTCAGCCAAGAAGTAATTAACTTAAGTGAAGCAATTAGGTAAACTTATCAAGTGAGGTTAGCATTACTTTAAGCAAACAGCTAATTGGGCTGTGAAGGGAGCAGAGGGCGTGGCGCTGGCTGCGGAGCAGGGATGAAAGGGGTCGGGGACAGGGATGGGGACAGGGACACCCCACCCGGAGGGGGATCAGGGGCTGAGGTTGCCGTGGCTGCCAGCTCAAGGGCAGGTCCTGCAGGAAGCATGTCCGAAATGAAGCTTCCCCTCTCCTTCCTACCTCCAAAACACCCTGCACAGCACATGCCAAGAACAAGTCATGCCCCAGCCCCAGCCCCCTGTCCTTTCTGCTCATCTCAGGACACAGACAAGAGGGAAAGACGCAGCCTCAGGGGTCTCTTAAGAGCTGATGGAAGGAATAAAGCGATCGATGGGGAACCCCACTGTGTACAAGAGACTCGCACAAACAGGCCCTCAGAGCATTTGCCAATAATAGAGGATGAGGCAGAGGAGGGGGACGGACACTCGGTGCTGCCGAACTCCCTGCAGTGACAGTGACACCCCCAGACTGGCAAGCGAGCACCGGGTTGCTCGGGCTGGCAAACCTGCTCGGCCCACCTCATTCCTGCCCTCCTGCCCCCAGGGAGAAAGGTTTGGGATGGGATGCTCAGGGGATGCTCAGGGGAGCTGGCATGTTGCACAGGGTGGCGTGGAGAAGGGGGAGAGGGGCTGGGGAAGGAGCTCCCACAGCCCAGATGTGCCCCTCAAGGAGCCCCTCCTCTGAGCGAGGACAAAGGACCCATCTCATTACCAGAGCTAAAACTCTGCAAAGCTGCATCAAGAATGACAGAGGGTCAGAGTGGCCGTGCCAAGCCCCAGCCCCCTGTCATGTGTGGAGATGGATGCCGTCCCCTCCAGGCCCAGTGCTGCCGCCTCGGGCAGCGGGTGCATCCATGAGCCAGGCCGGGTTACAGTCACTTTTAGAAGTCTTTCATTCTTTTTCTTCCTTTTACTTTGTTTTTTTTTTTTTTCTTGTTTCTTTTCATGGTGAATCTAGCTCATTTTCCTATCTTTCAAGCCAACGAAGTACTACATTTTGAGATTTAATTCCCAGATTTCAGCAGAATACATGGCACAAGCTGCTTTTAAAGTTTGCTAAGGTGTCGAATCAAAACGCAATACTATAAATGATTAATGCACTCCTGTGTCGCAATGAAGCTGGAATATTTTAATTACTGAATAATGAAGTCAATACTCACAAATCTCAGCTGTCATTAAAGAATCAGTGTGGCTCCGTGTGCCCGGTGGGAGAGGAAATCTTGCAAACGGACAGGATTCGCTCACCAGAGGTGCAGCCAGGAGCACCACGGTGGTGGCAGGGCGTGAGGGGCTGGGCTTTGCAGCCCTGATTTGTGCTGGGCAGTGAGTCTGCACCCTGTGTGGGATCTGTTCTTTCAGCAGGGTGACTGCTAAAGGAAATACATTCAAGCTGCCCCAGCGCATGGTTCCTGGGTAGAAATGACGGTGACCTGAGCCCATTACAGATCGGACTAGCGAGGGGGCTTCAGTGAACACCCAGCTTATCCAGATGAATACCACTGCCACCATGACAGCTTTCTCCAGCCCCAGTAAGGACAGACTGGAGCTACCTCGGAGTGGGAACGGCCTGTGTATGAGGCCAGATTGGAGCTGGAGAGACCCTGGAGACAGCAGCGTGGAGCAAATCAGAAAGGGCAGATCTAGAAGATGGTGAACAGAAGGCAGAAGGGTAAAGCTAAAACAACCTTGTGTGTGCTGGGACGCGCCTGCAGGCAGCAATAGGCACCGTGTCTCCGACACAGATGGAGCATGTGGCTTGGAGCCGCAGCGACAACACCGAGGGAAGGGCGGTTGGTCCTGTCGGGGGAAAGGGGGACAGGCATCAAGCTTTATGGAGTAGAAGCAGCTTCCTTGAAGAAAGGAGTGCCCTGCAAGGACAGCAGCAGACTGGCAAACAGCATGGAGGCTGGACACAAAGAGAGAGATGCTGATGATACATGGGGAATAACTAAACAGATTGGAGATGTATGTCCTCATGGGGACATGCTGGAGTGGCTCCCGTGACTGGGGTGCTGGGATGGGAGAACACAGGCTCGTCAGGAAGGACAGGCAGGGGACACAAGGAACAGGCGTCACCCTCTGTGCCAGCGAGCCCCTGGGGTGCATGGAGCTCTGCCTGGGGATGGGCGAGGAGCTGAGAATTTTATGTTTGGTCAGGGTTACAGCGAGAGCAGGGACAGGGAGCATCGTATTCAAGGTGTGCTGCAGGCCCCCCGATCAGGAAGACGAAGCAGATGAGGCCCTCCATAGACAAATAGAAGCAACCTCACATTCACAAGTTCTGGTCCTCATGGGGGACTTCAAGCACCCCAATATCTGTTGGAGGAGGAAGAGAAAGTCTGACCACCAGGAGGCCTGCATGGAAGGACAAGATGCTCCTGGACAAACTCAGACAGAAAAAGGAGGCCTACAGACGGTGGAAGCAAGGACATGTAGTCTAGGAGGAATACAGAGACATTGCCCAAGCAGACAGAGAGCAGGTCAGGAAAGCCAAAGCCCTTTTAGAATTAAATTTGGCCAGAGACATCAAGGCCAAACAGAAAGGCTCCTATAGGAGCGTCAGCGATGAAAGGAAGACTGGGGAAATTGTGGGCCCTCTCCTGAAGTAAACAGGAGACCAGGTCACCTGGATGAGGTGAAGGCAAAGGCAGGGAAACATTCACTTAAATGCTGAGGGGGGTGCAGTGCCCTGAGCAGAATTCTTTCCCCATCAGGCTGTTGCAAGAAATGTTTGCGTGCCTGGCACAGGATTATCACCTTTGGAGCACGAGACTAGTTGCTTCTGAAGAGAAGACCTTAGGCGAGCTAGACCAGCATGGCAAATCCTGTCTCCTCATTGATTTTCTTGAAGGACGCTCGGGAAAAAGCTGGATGTACGTATTCATTTGAGCAAGGGATATTAGAGACTCGTGCAGTGAGATTATAAGTGACACTAAAGGTTGTTCTCTCCTAAACCTCTCTTTTCAGGCATTCACAACTTTAAAAAAAAAAAAAAATTCTTTGTGCTGGAGATGTCTTGGGCTTCATAACAGACTAAAGGTTTTGGGGGAAAGCTGAGACAAAATCTCTGTGGATGTGTTCTGCATTATTTGAGCTTCAAAAAAAAAAAAAGGCAGGGAGAAAGCGCTCCCTGGTAATAGTTTGTCATAATCCTCTTCTTCCATCGTGCTGCCCACCTTGCAGACACCTTGTCTGCAACACAAGAAGAGAGGAAGCAGAAAGGCAGCAGTGGGGAGTGAAACCAAACAAATTCAGGCACTTGGTCATGCAGGGAGAGATCATCGCTGGGGGAACCTCCTGAGACAGGGGGAAAAAAGGGCTCTTTAACTCCTGGCATCCACAGGCCCACACAGACGCCCCTGGACTGGCCATGCTGGCTGCACAAAGGGCCAACCCTACAGAGGGGCTCTGGGGGAGGCATGGAGGCTCCTTGGAAGTCACACAACACTGCAGAGGACAACGTCTGAGTCCTAAGGGCCCAGCCAATGTCTCCCAGGGCTCAGGTCCCACAGCCCCTGCTGAAGCCCATCCCCAACTGGGTGTTCTGCTCCCTGACCTGCAACCATTGATCCCAGCTGCTTACAGTTTCTTCCTGCTTCCCATCCAGGAGATGGGCTGCTTTCACACTTAAACCAACGCCAATCAGTCCCTCCAACCTTCAGGTCTGAGTGACCTGCCTCTGGGGGGAAGTGACCGTGGCCTGATAGGAGCCCGGCCCGCTGCTCCTCACCGGGCTCCGCTGCCCTCTCCCTGTGAGTGCCCAGTGTGAGCAGATCCATAGGAAATGGCTGAGGGCGTAGAAAAGGAAACCGTGTTGGATCACTTTGGCAAGGTGAGCTCATGTCTCTGCCCAGAGCTGCAGAGCCGTGGGAGGGGAAAACAGCCAAGAAGCCGCAGGGCAGGAAGGTGGCAGTCGGGGGCACACCAGGCTGCCCCATGGCCGCATCCTGCACCTGCCTGCCACACAGGGACACGACTGCCAAATGGGGGAGTGCAGGAACCCTTGTTGCTTCCCAGAGCCACTCCAAGATGCTCAAAATAACATCTCAGGCGTCTGCAATTCTCCAGGTGCTGAATCATCCGCCTGCAATGCTTGCATTAGGCATGCAGGAGAGGTAGAGTTGTTTGCGGTGAGAAGTGGGGAGGGCAGCAGGGGTGGGAGGCGAATGCCAACACACGACCAACAAGAAGTGTCAGCAGCAAGGCTCTCGTTGTGCGACTGCCCTGTTGGCCTTCTGAGGACTGAGTGGAGAAGGGGACAGAGCCTGCCAAAGCTTGGCAGTCATGTATGTATCCTAAAGGGATACGGGCAAAAGAAAGCTTGGATGCACAGCGGGGCTGACAGTTTGGTTTCCTCAGCCTGTAAGGAAGTCACTGTGAACCCCTGAAACATGTCCTACCTGTCCTCACCCTCCTGCACCACTGAAGCAGACCCAAGCCAATTACACAAGGCTTCTGGCATCCTGCAACCCATCACCCAGTCCCCAGTGCCATCAGCTGCACAGCACTGCTGTTCTCTGCTAAAAAGGAAAAGCCCTCTCCTACCACTGAGGAGAAATGGATGAGTAAGAATGGTTTATTTATTTGGACTTCCAATAAAACTTTGACAGCATCCTGCACTGGGGGATATGAAATCATACAACCCACTCTGGTTATGCACAAGGACACCAGAACTTTTGTGTGTTTAATAGGTCTACTGAGATGTGGCAGATAGCAGAGGATTATCTGGGTTAGTCGATGAGAGAGGCTGTGAGGAGCTGCAGAGGGATTTCACTGCTAACAGAAACCGGTTTCACTGCAAGGGAAACGTGGTGTTGATAAATGGAAGTTCATGCATGCCACAGGGATCGTCTGACCTACTCCTGTGTATCACCGAACTCGCTATGATCTGTAACCACGCTGGAAGAAGCCCTACCTGTCACTGGACAGCTCAGTAACAGCAGCTGCTGAATGCTCAGGGACAAGACAAACAACGTAAGGTTTGATGTGCCACGGGCTAAATGAATGTAGTATTATTACTGCGTTAAGTGTCAGCTGATGGAGCCCCACTCCAAATTCTCTCTTGATGTGGCCTCTGGACTGGAAAAAGAGCAAGCAGCACAAGTTGGGCCCAGGGAACTGTCCACGCATTTTAATTGCCAAGGGATCCCTCCAGGTATCCCACCCACCTTCCACCTGGCACACAGTCTTCCCCGCAACCCTTGCAGAAGGCCAGAACGGGAGTTATTTACCAGCAACCAGAGACCTTCCAGATGTGCATCTGGGTGTAGTCTCTCCAGACAGCAAAACCCTGCGTGGGGCTGAGCGTGTACCAAACACCCACCCCAACCAACCCTCCCCAGTTACAAGAGAGTTCGGGCTCAGTGGGAAAAGGTCAGGGAAGCACAGAGAACAACACAAGCACACACCCTGCCCAGAATAGGCTTCCCATATGCTGCAGGGCTCTAGGTATCCCTGATCCAGCGGATGACACAAATATTTGTCCAGCAAACTTGACCCCGAACTCCCCAAAAACAAGATAGGGATTGACTGCTCCTGTTAGAATTGAAAAGGTCACTGCCTAGGTTGCCCTCAATGCTGGGCATCTCAAGGATGTTCAAGAGGGGAAGGGAAATAAGGGAAACCCAAGCACCTGTGCTCTGTGCACATATACCTTTACTAGCACTGATGCCCCTCAGTGCTTTGCCCTTGCTGGGCTACAGGTCACATTTCCCTGGCATGGGAAGGTGAAGGCTTCCGCCAGGTCACTCCTTAGCCATGCCCAGCAATTCGAGCTCCTTTGCTCTCACACAATAAGGCAGATTTTCCAGCCCTTGACTTCTGCTTGTCGTTGTTGTCTGCACTGTCTCCAGTTTGTCGTTTGCTTGTCATGCACTGCTGTGGGCGAGCAGCTGTACAGGAATGACATCCAGTCGCAGCGCTGCTCAGAGCAGGGGGCAGGAGTAAACACCTCCGTCTTCTGCCAAAAGCAACTACTAAAGCCCCCAGATGTCACTCACAGCTCCACACTTCTGTGATGACCAACAGTCCTCAGGATGCTTTCAGACATCACTTTCCTGACTGCAGTCCCCTCCCGTCTCCATGCAGCCAGCATCATCTCTTCCCAGACACACAGCCTGACATTTAGCGATGCTAAGATGCGCACAGCTCGACTGCGCCCACATGCTAGGCAATTTGGATCCCCACTGCTCCTTATTGCTCCTCCAGCCTCTGTCTCATCTGCTCACTTTTTCAGCAAGGACTTTGTGTTTCCTTGCAGGTCACAGAGAAACAGGTGCCATCGCGCAGCTCATGGGTGCTTCCCGGCCCCGCTCCCATTTGTAGATTAGAGTTAAATATAGCAACTTAACAGCAGGCTCTATACAACAGCCGTGTGTCTCATATTAAATGGATTAAGAGATAGCTCACTTTATCAGGTTTGTTTAAATATGATTAGAAACCTGGACAGATTTCCTGCTTCGAGTAATCATAAATGGGGTTGGGAAGGCAAAGAGAAAGCTTCTGTTTGCACTCCCATCATGTGCTGAAGACTGGCTGGAGAACTGATAAAAGGAATTCCTGTTTTAACAGAGGAAATTAGGACGCATTGCAACTTACTGCACCATACAGCAGACTGTGTTGAGGGATTAGACGCATTAACTGATGCTGGAGAGGCGACGGAGCCCTCTCCATTAGCCAGCCAACCCTTGCCATTACCAAAGGTTACTGAGCCCATCTCCTGGGGAAGCGCTTTGGCTCCTGCTTTCTGCAGCAAACCATGGATATTCAGGAGAGGGAATTCCCTCAGGCTGCCGGGGCGTCTTGTCTTTGCTCTGTGAAATGCAGCTCAGCATTTGCTGAGCTGGAACCCGTTAGAAATGTTGTTTTCCCTTTTCGGCTTTGAATTCGTCGGGGACACGCTGGCAGCCTGCCAGGCTGATAATGAAATCTGCCAAAACATCAGCATCAGCTGCGGTGCGGGGACTGGCAGGGCCTGCCTGCCGAGCAGGGCCAGCTGCAGGAGAGACAACCTGTGCCGAAGGCTTTCAGCCTGCTGGTGCCCTCGCCCTTCTCCTCTCCCCTGGGACACTGCCTGGGGTTGGAGAGGCTTCAGCGATGTCCACGCAGGCTTCCTGAAAGCACAGGGCTCACTCCTTGCCCCTGCCACCTCCATCCCTTGCTCCTAGGCAGGGCAGCAGTATCTTTGTACATAATCATAGGTGGGTTGGATTTAAAGAAAATAATAATAGTCCCAGAACACAGAATTTGCACGTGCTGTGTTAAAATAACACAGTAAGGGCTGCACGTTATACTTTGCATTGGGAAATGGCAAGTGAGGGCTGCTAAGGGACCCTGCTGTACACCGTGGCACCCTGCCTTTTTCCAGAGGTTCCTCCCTGAACAGGACAGACACCGGATCAGAATGAAAGCTGCACAGAAAACAGACATTTTCTAACAGGCACAAGCTTAACCTTGCACCCTATGTGGCACTAATTAACACAAGGAGACACACAAGCCCACCTCTCTCAGGCATGCACCAGCTGTTAACTGATCCGGTTCAGGAACCAGCTTCCTCCATGGGATGCTACCCTCCAGGTAACAAGCACGCTGCCCCTTCTTCCAAAAGCAGCTGGCACCTGCAAGAGTAGGACACAGCAAGGGACAGGGCAGTCTCGTGCTCCAGCCTGACCTGGCAACAGGTTCTCTCCTTCCTTACAGAGAATGGGTCCCACATGGGTCACCCAGCACCTATGAGATCTGCAAACATCACATTGTCCGAAATGGGGATTTTGCCTTCCAATCAACTGCTTCAGATGACACACGTAACTAGGTACTTCATTCCCTATGTTTTATTCTTACATAGAAAAAAGGATATGCAGCATAACGAGAAATCAGTAGTGACTGGTACCTTTGGCACTGCGCATACCAAGACTAGGCTGTGCCCTGGGAAACGTGCAGGACAAAGACGTCACTAACGCTGCACTTTGCTCTGACACACACATTTCACCGACCAAGAAGAAACTGGAAAGGGGAGGGGATCTGACTTATCTCCTTGTAAAGGTGTGAGCGGTGTCTGATGGTGTCCTTCACAGCTGCAGAGCTCTCCCTCAGTGTGTACTGCCAGCAGGGCTCTGCTGAGGACACGGCCACCCAGGCTCTTGCAGGCAGACGTGCTGTGCCACCTCAGTTCCCTGGAAGCCCCACAGGGCACCAGAGCTGCACTGCACCTCAGCTGGTGTTCCCAACTAGCACCAGGCCACCCACGGGTGCACAGCTCCTGGGGATTGGTGCAGGCAGCTCTCAGATCTGGGCCACAGACAGGAGAGATGGCCCTAAAACAGGAGACGTGAGCCTGAACAGTGCCCAGTGTGTGATTTATGTTGCCTTACACATCACCGTGGCAAGCCTCGGTCAACAGGGACCAAACAAATCAAAACCAAAGTGCTTCATGTGCATGCTCTGCCCTAGCCAAGCTCCCTGTGCCTTATTAAGAGGGCTATAAAGAAGGTAACTTCCCACTAAGCCCTGCTAAACCTTTTCTCTTCCTCCTGCATTTTTCAGCCACAAAAGGAGATCAACTGCACCAAGTGCTCCCTGCAAGTGTTGGCTCCCAAATGAGGGCTAGGACGTCTGCAAAGCAACACCAGGGTCTGCTGTGAGCTCCTATCCATTTTCCAGCCTCTGGGGAAGAATAAAGGTACCCCACAGTTCTGTGGATTAAGCACCCTAATTGTCACACCAAAAGCACATGCACAAGCAAATCCTCGAGGAAAATAAGATCACTGCAGCCACCAGGATAGTGCAGACAGCATGCCATGGGATGGCCAGGCAGAAGACAAGTTCTTGCAGTGGCAGAGTTCAAGAAGACACGCAGTGTGCAAGCAAGGGGAGAGCGATGAGGGAAGAGTGAAGGACTGGACACTGGAGCTCAGTGCTACAGGCTGTAGCCTGGGTAATTCATCTCCTGCTCCACAGAGCACTCACAGGACCTGTGCAAGACTTCTGTAGCTGCAAGTCCCCATGGAGCCAGAAAATGGGGATCAGCTCCCACTTCTCCAACCGGTGGGGCAAAATCCATCACATACCTTCCATACACACTTCTAGGCATGCTCGTCTGTTCTGTCATTGTCTCTATGCTCAGCCTGAGCACCATGCACAGCTCTTCCTGTGTCTCTGTGTCTGGACGGATGCGTGATGCTCTCCAGCAGTCTCCCCTCTGCTCTGCTGCTGGCTGCAGGGACTGTGAGCTCCCAGACTTTTTCATCACTTCACCTCAGTAGCACCTGTATTTTACTCTCTCCACAGGTGGGCACAGCCCAGTTTCAGGCTCTCCTTTAAGCAGTGATGTCCGGGGCTTGGTGCTGTGCTGCAGCCTGGCAGTAGCTCAAGGACTCTCCGTGCCTGCCAGCCCAGGGGCTCGAGCTGGCCCACAAAGGCTCAGAGGAGCAGACGCTCCTGGCCACTGGCACTACTCAAGACCTCGAGCACCATCTCCTGGTCACTCCTGGTTTCAGTGGCAACTTAACGCTTCCTCCATTTCACTGTCACGGCAAAGCCCTGGGGACAAACCATGCACACAACTGAGGGAGAGGAAGGCTGCAGCACTTTACACGCGCAACATTTCGGCAGGGTCATATGCTTGCTGACTCCCAAAAACATGAAAAAACGATGCAACATTAGCTCCACCAAGCCATGGTGCAGTCCCCATGGTAGGGGCGCTCCTTGCTGTTTACTCCTACTCTTCAAGCTGTAATAGGAACAACAAACTGTCTTGCTGGCACAAAAGCTCCTGCTTGTCCAGCTCTGCCTGGTGGCTGCGAGCAGCTAGCAGAAGATGCTGCTGGGAAACTCCAGTCTGTTCATCTCCTGCACCCCTGGGGCTCTGGGCTGCACGATAAACCAGCCATTGCTCACTGCAGGGTCTCAGGGTGCAAGATGTGGCAGGGATCACCGCTCAGTATGTAAATATTGCAGTGGCAGAGTTCAACCTTTTGTCATTAGGGAAAGGAAGATAAATGCTATCAGTCCCCTCTGAGCCACAGGAACCCTGCATCTATCTAATTGCACTTCATAATGGATTCAGCAAACCATTAGTTATCAGATTATATTTTAGGAAACTGCAGATAAAAAGGCTTTATGAAATTTATTCTTAAAGGGGCCAGAGTGCTGCAACGAATTTGTTGCATCATCCTGGCACCAAAGAGGCAAGCTTTACTTCAGGCATCCGAATGCATTTTACAAAGCAATGTCCTGTGTACCATGGGGAACAGCTATGTGCAGTCACTCAGACGGAAACACCTTCATTAGCAACAATCCCTTGGTAACTGTATTAAACACCCAAGCAACAAGGGGCCCTGGCTTACAGACACAGCTCCTTCTTCCTTGGATGAGGCAGCTTTGTCATCTCCTCCCTGAATTAGAGAAAGGGTGAAAGGTCTCAGGGCTGTTGTCTGCTCAGAAAGAGGCTGTGTTTGCCCAGCCCGTGCTCTGACCCTTCTTCGTAATGCACAGTCACCTCCGAAGTGTGGATGAGATTAGACCTGCACTGTGCAAGGTATTACCTAAATGGCTGCAGAGCCATTTTAGCCCAATTCCCAAAGAAGACTCCACTAAAGTAGAAAAGCCCAAACAGCGTCTCTGCACTAGGGGACTTTTCCAGCTGGTTCAGTGGCAGCAAGATGGTAAAGGGAAGAGAAACAGACAAAACAAAGCAGCCCTTCCTCACCCTGCAGAGTAACAGGCATCTGTGAGAATATCACTGATTCAGACATAAAATCTCCCTCTCTTCCACCCTAAATTCTCAGGACAGCTTTTTCTTTGATCTCACAAGTCCACCCTACCTCAACTTCATTCTAGGCTGCACTAGTCACCTCCTTTCCACCCTGCCCAGGGCAGTGGAGGACCACACATGAAGAAAACCCATTTCCCATCTTCCTTCCTGCTGCTTTATTTCTCGTGAGCTGGGAGGGATGGCTGGTCCCACTCACCCGAGCCAGCAGCTGCTGACTGCAGGGACAGTGAGACTTTCCAGGTCCTTATGAAAGTCTACAAACCTCTCCTGTCCTTGGCCACGCTGTGCTTGCTACATGCCATCCAGACTTGCTTTTCCACAGAAACCATGAATCTCCCAGCTAGAGCACCATGACTAGGTATGGTTCCTGAACTAGTCCAGTGTATACCAGGTGCCACACATGGGCACCCACTGCTCACTCTCCTTTGGTTTCTTCACAAATCGGAGTGACTTTGTCATCAAACAAGTCCTCCATAGTCACTGTCACCAGCTCCAAGCCAGCTTGGCTCACTTGGGATTCGGGCAACGTCGCAAAGACTTGGGAGCCAGCAACCTGGGCTTCATCAAAAGAGATGATGTGTTCTGCTGCTCCTTCCTCTGACGTCTGAATCTCCTGTGTAGAAGACAAAATGGAGTGAGACACTTACAGCATCCCTTTCTTTGTAATCACTTTGCTACACACATCTTTCCTTCTTTCCTGGCCCTGTTCCGGCAATAACATTTAGCTTCACACCAGAGGACTGCAATTACAATAGGCGTGAGACTAATGGTAAACTCTAAGCTACACACACTAATGATGCAAAAGAGAAAACAGAAGAACAATTTAAATATTTCTCTCCACAAAATTGCTATAATTTAGCTCCACAAGCAGTCGTAGACAATAAACACCCTGTGATTACACACTAGAGGAATGCCAGCCCAGGGGACCTTACACACTAGGATCCCTCATCCAAGGAGCTATTCTCCACTGATGGCTGAGGTATTAAGAGAAAGAGTCTGGGTTCAGGCCTAGCATTTGGCCTCCAACAAAACAGCTATCATCTCATGGGGTATGTCATCTGGCTTTTAATAGCCTCTGAGAAACCAGGCACCTCTGCACACACTGTCAGTCCCTCTCTCTCGGCTCCCAAAAACCAGTTTATGAATGTGAGTTGCAGCCTGTGAAAAAGAAAGTGTGGAGGTAAAGGAAGGGACACCGATGACTGGCATGCAGCTGGGTTGGAGTCTTTGCCCTTCCCCACACAAAAGGCCCTTTATGTGGTCTCCCCAAGTCCAGACAGGTCCTTCTCTGTTCTTTCTCGTGCAAATCTCCCTTTTTTTCCATTCTCCTACTAGTTCTATCCTCCTCACACCCCAGTGCTCAGGGTTCAGTTCCTTGTTTCTCTGTGCTGATGTCTCTTGCTGAGGACAAGCTTCTAACTGGGTGGCTAGTGGAAGAACCTGGAAAAGGGGGATGGAGCAGTAGCAGAGCTGGGAATGAGCAGGGACACCACCTGAAAACATGCAGGTGAAGGAGCTGGGAGAATGGCCTGCGGCCCAGGGCTCTCACAAAAGATGGAGAAAGAGGCCAGCAGCCAGGAGGCAGATGGAGAAGCAGGGCAGAAAGGGGTGGATGGAGCAAGCTGAGCCTCATGCCCCTGGGGATGGGCTCCTGTGGGGAAGGCTCATCCTCAGAGCGCTTCTTCTTGGTGTGGTAGGCAAGGGCCGAGGCCTGCATAAAGGTCATCGGGCAGTGCTTGCACATGAAGGGCCGGTCCCCTGTGTGCAGCCGCAGGTGGTTCTTCAGCGTGGAGTTGGCCGCAAACTTGGCCCCGCACTCCTCACAGGAGACGGGCTTCTCGTTGAAATGCTCCGCCAGCTTGTGGTACTGCATCCCTGGGGACATGGGCAGGACAGCAGGGCAGCACCAGTGCCCAGCACAGGAACCCAGTGACAGCTTCTGACAACCAGGCACCTCCCGCAGCTTCATCCCAGCACACCTGGGCACCTCAAGCTGGCCACGAGGAGAACAAAGAGACTCAGCTCCTGTTATTGGTCCTGCTGTGCCAGCCACAGAATTGGAACAGCTCAGTTATTTTTGGAGGCTTTTAAATTTGCTAGTAGCCCCACTTTTCCTTGATGAGCCAAGTTGAAAACCAATTAGGGAAGAACTAATCAGAAAGTAGCTGTGCTCAGTGGGGCAGGAGAAACAAGCTGAGCTGCATTTCCTGCACATGGCGCTCACAGAGCTGCAGGGTGGAGGAGATTTCAGACTATCACTTTATTATATTGTCCAGTCTTCTTCACAGTGTGTGCACAGGGCCTCAGAATAAACCCCCCTTTTCCCACCCTGCTATCACCAACCCTACCTGAGGCATGAGCAAACTCTTGGCCATAGATGTCACATGCTGCAGGGAGACACCTCTTCTTCTTGGCCATCCGACTGCTCCATGGACCTCCAGCTGATGTTTCTCCAGCTCATTCTTTGTAGCTTTGACTTCAGTGCACTCCTTACGCTGGATTTGCTTTCCTTTGGTCACCGGACAACGTTTCATGTGCACCTTTAGGCAGCAGTAGAAGCGGAAGCTCTTATCACAAGCTTTGCAGATAAAACTCTTCTTGGAAGAAGCTTTCTCTTGTGGTTCCTTCGGTTCCTTGGTCCCAGCACCTCCTGCCCTGTCCTCTTCTTTGTCCAGAGCTTCAAGTTGGGACTCACTGTTCACCTTCCACTTCCTGATCCCAGCTTCCTCTCCACTTCCTTCCGTCAAGAGCCCTGTGTACAAAACAACTCCAGTTTCAGTGGTGACCGGCAGGGCTTGAATACCAGCCCCCTGGTTTCCCATCTCCTGAATGCTCCTGAGCAGGGAGTCACCCTTATGCAGTAGGAATGGGCACGCATCAGTGGACACACTGAGACACCACAATGGTGACACGAGACTCTGCCCAAAAGCGGTCGTGGCAATGCATGGTACAAGGCATGAAGCAGCGATCCTTTAACTTTTCCACCCACACATACTAGGGGCCGGGTTTGGTGACAAGAGCAACATCCAGATTTTCCAAAGAGCTTGCTCCTCACCTGGCGAGAATGGGAACAATTGTTGCTTCTAAGAGTCTGCCTCTTGCTCAAACGTGTGAAGTTATGGCTGTGCTTAAATGTTTGAAGATCTGAGCCTCGGGGATGATACTGTCTCACTAACTCTGCCATTGAGAGTGGATATCCAGCCATTAATTACAAGACACCTCAGGAACACTTCCCAAACACAAACTCTTTGAAAGAGAACACAATCTTGCTACAACCTTTTTGAGTCTTCTGGTTAGGGCCCTGAGGTATTTTAAATCACTCATTACATTCACTTCTAACAAGCTTTAATGCTTTTCTGAGTCCCTGTAACACCATCATCTCAAAAAGCAAAAGCTGGAAAACTCACCTAGGATCTCATTCTACAGAAAAGACCCACAGGGAATACACATATGGAAGAAATCAAAATCCAAACAGATATATTTGGCTTCTTTGTTATAATGAGAACCATGCGATTGTGTGGCCATGGAAACCACTGCAGACTTTTTGCCAATGTACAGTAAATTCACCCTGTATTTGAAAAACTTCATTTCTGCCTTCCTCACTACGGGAAGAGCTCAGAAAAGTTTTCTCCCTGCATGGTGATATCACCCTGAATTTCCAACCAACTAGAAACCAGTTGACATAATTCCAATGCACACTGACTCAGAAATCTGATGATGTCAAGCGGTGACCCACCAACCCCTGAATAAATCAAGGGAGAAAAACAGACTGTAAGACTGTTTTCCAGTTTGCCCTCCTCTGTCAAAACAGCACTACACACCCTTCACCTCTAAGGTCTCTTCCCACATTCCTGTGACCAACACTGTCAGTTTTTCTGATCTAAGCAAATAAGAATCTTTAAACCTCCCAGAAATGTTGAACATTGAAAAGAGATGAATGTACATGAAGATATGAGCTTTAAGGAAACCAGAACTGGATATGCAAGTACGTGACTCCAGAAGCAAAGACCCCCTTGATGTATGAGCATTCTGCCTCCCACTTCTTAGCTTAAGCTGGAAGAAAACCCCGCCTACATTTTTGCATCTATCCCATGTCAGCAAGCACATGAAGGTCATTCAAATGTTTGCTGACATACATGGAGCCATGGACAAAACTTATACAGGAGAGCGTGGAATTTTACTTGCAGACCCTCCGATTTAACAATTGCAATGGCTGACTCAGGCCTCAGTTAAATGCCAACTGTCTTTTTTAAATGCAGCATTATGCAGACAAAAACCCTCTTGTCTGGAGTTATTGACACATCTCTGAGATTTGAAAATTATGCATATTTTGACAAACAAGATCTCCCAAGAAGTGACTCTACAGAGACCTGGAAAGCAGCTAGCTAGTGAAGAGGCTATGGAGTTGGCTGAAACAGATAAACCTTGTCCTTTTAAGCACCAGCTGCCAATAGTAAAAGCAACCTAGCTACAGAAGGGACCTGAAGAAAAAACAACAGACTTCATATTGTACCTCCATCAGAGAAGCCAACCCATTACTTTGATGATGCTGAGTGCGGCATCAAAGGATGAAGCTTCCTCCACAGGAAGTCCTGGTGCTTGCCAAGTGGTTCAGCTCACCTACATTAGGTATCAGAAATACCTTTTCTTTCTCTCTGTGATAGAGATGTTAAAAAAATGTAGCTTTCAAATGGAAATGCAAACTGCATGTGTCTCTATGGGGCACATATGTTCTTCAGAAATGTGAGATTTTCTCCGTTTTTAGTGCAAGCTCACATCTCTCAAACATGAGGCTCTCAGTTGTCATTCACATCTTATGCTACGAGCCACATGGCTGTTGATCCATAACTGCAATCTGCAACATTCAGGGCTGGTAAGCTGTGATACCAGAGTTAAGGAGACCAGTAGAAAAACTAAGATAAGGAAGTTCATTGTAAAGATCCATAGAATGCCAAAGAAGGACTGGTAACTGGCAATTCTTCTCTGATTGATTCATACAAAAATGTTTTTGCCAAATAAATACCATTTTTCCAGGGCTCTTGTTTTTCATGTTGCTTCTTGCCTGATTTTGTCTCAACCTTGGCTTGAAGCCCTGCAAAGACACTTAGTAACAGCAGTCTGCTCTCTTTGATATCAGGGCCAGAGAAGCAGGCATCTGCCAGAGCGATTCAGCTGACTCCTCTCTGCAAGGTATCAAGCAGCTAAGGTGGTCTGCACGTTCAAAGACACGTGCAATTTTTATTGCCTTACACCCTCTAGAATGTTAGGAGGAAATTCTTCACTCAGAGGGTGGTGAGGCACTGTCACAGGTTGCCCAGTCCCTGGAGTTGTTCAAGACCAGGTTGGACAAGGCCCTGGGCAACCTGATCTAGTGGGTGGCATCCCTGCCCATGGCAGGGGGGTTGGAACTGGATGATCTTTAAGGTCCCTTCCAACCCGAGATATTCTGTGATTCTATGATCTCACGGTTAGACAGGGTCAAGAGAAGTGTAGCAGGTGACCAGAGCTTCAGCAGGAAACAGAGAAGGAATGGCAGATAAGAAGGAATCAACTTTACTCTGGAAATCTTCATCAGAGCCATGACCAGGCAAAAAAGCCAACTGGATTGGCAACAGCTCTTCTGACATTGTAAGAGGGAACCTAAATCTGAACTGAGCATGAATAATGGATTTACAGTATAGGACATCTCTCAGGGGACCATTAAGGCTAAGGAAGTCAATAAGCAGGAGGAACTTGAGGAAGAGGAGCACAGCATGCGACCTTCTGAGCCCTATGGCTGGAGCAGTAAGCCCAGTCCTTGATTTCTTCTATGCATGCACTGCTCTGAGCCACCCAATCCCATCTACCACCCTAATAACCTTTCCTTATTGCTCACGAATGAGACAAGCTAATGAATGGCAGCTCCCTCTCTACCCTCCTCTCCCTCCTACCCCTTCCTGGCACAGAGGGAACATTTCCTTTGCTTGTTACCGACAAACATGAAACAATGGCAAGCGTCAAAGCCAGGAGGCTTATGTTCATTCATAAAGACCAATCATGGCTCTGACTCAACTTTTCAAACCAACCAATTAAACTTCCTACCCCTAAAAAAAAGACAAGACTTTAATAAAAGCTGTTTACTCTAACTAGCAAGCAGTCTGTGAGTGTTCCCAGACTGCACCATAAGCTGTGCAGCTCTAACACCACAAGTAAATAGGGATGGACTGAGCTGAACTGCTGTCTGCGCTTGGATAAAAGACACACCATGTACATCCATCAGACTGTGCAGCCCAAAAAATCTGTACCTGGACAAACTGGGAAACATGATGGCATAAAAACACGAGAAAATAGAATAAGCAAGTCACATTTGCATTCAAGAGAATGCAAACCTGCAGCTACTTTTCTCTCTCTCTTATCTTTTCCATTAAAGCACCACATCCTGTTAAGCATTCTTCCTTCAAATGACGGATGCAGAGGCACAATTCAGCTCAGCCGGAAAGCATCCCACAGCTCGGGGCAGGGTCTCACACATGGTTATTGCTATGCATTTGTTTCTGGAGTTCAGGAAATTACGTTTGCCAAACTGGTACAGTATGTAACATTTCCCTACTGCTGTGGGACTCTCCTAGGGGATCATTTGCTTCGCAAAGTGTATATATAGCAAAACCAAATTAAGGCATGGTGAGACAATTAACTCAGAAAATAGTCTGGGGCTACAAACTGCACCATCACTGTCATCCTTTCACAAGATAAGTGCACTCAGATGTGAGCTTTTCACAATCAGTCTGTGAAGTATCCACACATATACAAAGTCAACAGATTATAATGGAAGTCCAAATTCATATAGATCCAACAGTATGCAACAAGAAGAATCAAAGAAACCCCACAGGTATGGATATAAATTCTGAGAAATAGCCTAACATAGATACAAACAATGTAAATTAGTTGCTTAAATGTCTCCAGAGCAAAGGCTAGCATGGAGAATTGCAAGCACGCTTAAGGAATACCAGTGTGGGGTCAGTCAGTCTCCACAACTCTCAGAAAGCAGACACGTTTGTCTGATGCACTTTAGCAGCAGGAGAAATTCATACTCCAAGGCGTTTATCCAGAGATCACCCCTGGGAATTCTCCTGCAAGTACAACCCCAACATTAGAGAGCAGTTCTGTGAAACAATCTCAGACCACCAGGATACTGAGGTCCACTACAACTCAAACTACCCAAAACTCCCAGTACTGGATGTAAATGACCACAGAAGGACGAAAGCCTGTGCATTTCTTACCCACATGCCCTAGCTCCTGCATCACTGGCTGTAGGTCTGGGAAAGACTCACGGACATTGCACAGCAGCTGACAGATCTTGATGGCCGGGACAGACTTCTCCTGTGTTGTACTCAGAGCTGCTTTGAAGGAGGCCTCTGAACTTTCCTCTGAGCAGAAACACTCAGTAGCTACAGAAGTAAGAAGAAAATATCGCATGGCAGAAATTTGGGGCTGCCAAAGGATGGGATGGTCTGGGAGCGAGGGCACGTTCACTTTTCCTGTTTCTTTTCTGCTGAGAACCTGCTCTGAGAAACCAGCAAAAAAATCTTTCCAAACAAGTCTTTGCCCTTCCACGAATACATGTGCATGAGCTGAAAGAATTTCAGGACTAAACCAAGTTACAATAAATTCATTCTCAGACTTTCTGATTTGGTATTAGGTTACTTAAAACTACTTCTCCATGGAAATAGAGGTTCCTCAATGCCTTACAGAATTACAAGTTTACCCGACTTGTAAACCTGTCTTTCATACACAACTTTCCCTGGGCTTTTCTCTCCCTTCCAAATCCAAATCATCTTCAGCCAGCCACTGCAAGGAGAGCCAAAGAGAGAATCTGTGTATGCCATTATGCACCTTACACTTCCAGATCTCCAACAGCAGCTAAACAGGACAGGAATGTGCAACTGCAGATTGCTTCATGGAAAAAGCTCAAAGCTACATACTAATGAACAGAGACCATTTGTTTTGTCAAAGGGCAAACAGGCAAGGCACGATGGTGATACAGAATCACAGCATCCTCAGTGCATTTTCTAGGAGTATTTCATTATCATGTTAGATAAAGTCCTCAGACAACTTACTCAAAGGGAAACCCTTTCAATCCACTGGCAGTTCTACTTTCTCTAAGACTTCAACACCTATACAGACTAGACCCAAATTTTGTGTGTCTGCATATCCACATTTTTACCAACTGAAAAGCTCACTGGCAATTTATTTCACCTAGAACCTCCTGCAGATTTATATAAAACACCCAGTATGCTCTCACTTCAGTAGAGGGATGCCTCCAACTTTGAACCTCTTGCCTGACCTAAGTAATATCCCCTGATTTCAGTGCATGCTAGGGCTTGTCCAGATTCTGAGCCCCAGATTGTGCTGGCTCCAAAGGCAGCTGGGGTACACGCTGCATCATCCCCTCATACCTCTTTTACTGCTTCCATGAGTCCTGCTTCCCCTGGAGCCAAGGTCCGCTCTCTGCCTAATGGCCTCCGAAATCAACTTGCTGTGCCTCAGGATGATCTCAATGGCTGTGCTTTCACTGGTGGCCACTGAAGAGGAAAATAAAAAATAAAGGTATTTACAAACACAAAACCCAAGGAGAACCTAAAGGCCTAACACCCATATGGTCCAACAGAATCAAGAACTGAGTGGGCTGAGTCCTCGTTGGTGCTAATGTTAAGGGAACACAAACCAGACTTGTGACTGTAAAGTGGCAGTAACACCTTCTTCTCTCCCTTACACCAAAAAAAATGCAACTTCAACCTCATTCCTTCCTCTCATATCTAATTCCAAGCTGAATCTGCTGAGGCTTGACCTGATGAATCTGAGAAACAATGACGCTAGAGTAAAACCACAACCTTTTTTAGATACCACAGTATGAGAATACAATGGACTAATTCAAGAAAAAAACAATCCTTACTCAGGGCAATGAAGAGATTTGGGGAAAATACACTGTGTACCAAAAATAATATATGATTGTACTTGTCCCCAGACTAGTTGATAAATAAAGCTGGGAATTGCCAAATAGATGAACCTATTTTTTTTTCCACTGCTAGAGTTACAAAATTGGAGAAGATGCATAGTGATACTTTCATAGGAGAACCCAAAATAAAAAACTATAGTTCATCCGAGACATCTGTGCATATTTTTTGTTTGCATGCTTAGATTTTTTAATCATTTCGGTTCAGTACCAAACAGAAAGATCAATTACTCACAAGGCACTACTTGGGAGGAAAGCAGTGAAAAACACAGCTTGGTGAAAAGCAAATACAGTCCTTGGGATCCAGGAGACACACAGTGTAAGGTAGGAAGAGAAAGCTCTCCAAGGTGGTGAAGGAGGCAGTGGAGAATGTGGAATAATCAAGGAATGATTTTGAGCTAATATGAAAAACTCCTTGGAAAAAGACTTTCTGGAAACATCTTGGCGAAGCTGAAGGAAACTCATCGAGCACTTTAGCGCTGTAAGGTTTAGGTATGACTTGTATATGCCCCATATGGATCAGGGAGTGGTTTACAAATAAAAATATTTTTCCCCTTATCCTATCAAAATGTTTCTGATTTTATTACACGGACTTGAGTTGTCACAAATGCATTCCCAGCATCCCACCATCATACCAAGGTGAGCTCCATAACTAGAGCGTGTTCCCCACCAGTCCTGTCTCTTAGCACTACATTACAGGACAGGCAAGGGCTACCATTAGCAGCTCAAATTGTTCCCTCCCTCTTCATTTTCATGATAAGAAATATTTGTGCTTCTGTTTGTTCAAGCTGCAATTTGAGGAGATTCAACTCTATGTAATTAAGCAATGCTCCTCCTCGGAGTGGGTATTACCACTAGATAATTAACCATATTGGGAGTCTGGTGTTTCAAGAAAGCAATCGTGCTTAACAAATGACAAAGCAGACTGCCTGTCGGGAATGTTTGCTACAGAAGAAGTTATCAGCATTATGAGTGCAGTTTTGCTTTCTATTAAACCATCATTTACATTTCACTGCATATTGATTTAGCTTTTAATTTTCAAGTGACTTCAGAGCCAGTGAAATTTGCCACTCTATCTGAATTGCTCAGACTTGTGCCTAAATCCACCCCAGCTTGGAAGGCTGTTCCACCAACTGAAAGCTGAGGACTCCAAGTCCCAGCACCACCATAGGCAGGCAACAAAAACAACAACAACAAAAAACACCAGAAATAAGAAGGGGATTAGCTGTCCATGATAAAGATGTCTAATGGGGACACTAAGTACAGAACACCCATCAGCACACTCTGCTCCAGCCAGGAGACCACAAGTTAATGATCATGATCTGCAGAAACACTACCTGGATCTAGGGGAGGACCAAAGCCCAACTAAGCTTCCCTGGCACTGAGCAGATTAAAGCCTCAGAACCGCATGGTCGCTTTTAACGTTAATGGAAATTACAAGGCAAGAGGCTAATTGAGCAAAAATATCTCTCTAGTAGTTTCCACAGGAGGGCAAAATGGTGATAATAAGATAACCCTCAGAAATCATGTTCATATGTCAAAGGTTAGATCTGGAAAAAGCCCACAATCTCTGACAACCACAAAGAAATTCACAAATCTTAGAGGTTAATAGTGGGACTTTATGATCTTAGAAGTCTTATCCAACCTAAATGAGTCTATGGTTCTATGATCGTGAAGGTCTTTTCCAACCTAGATGACTATGATTTGAAACCTTGAAAACTATCCGGGTGGTTTCTTACACCAAGTCTTGCTCTTGGAAGTTGTTAACAAACAAAAAAAAATATTTCAAGGACAGAGTTCAAAACAATTTTTCATTTAATATTCTTAGCAAATACTTTTTAAATTGGCAGTCTCTTTTCCCTCGTTTCCCCCATTTTTTCTGTTTGTCACTTGAAGATGAGATGAAAAAAGATGACTCATTAAATAAACACTCTATTAATTGAATGATTTATATGATGAGGCCACATGAGACATCTCATGTGTGAGACATAATCAGTGTAGCTTAGAAAAGCTCTATCATGCCACTGTAACACCTCCCCAGCACAGCCAGTACAGACAGACAGATTCAAGGGGAATGACAGGGGATCACAGAAGTGTGTGTACACACACACACAGATTCCTGCACAAGGGTCCTACTAAATTCCTGCTTGAGAGTCTTACAGGGGAAAGCCATCTCACAAATACACGTTGACCTACTCTCTGCATTCCTAAGCATTTAAAATGTAGAACTGGAAGAAACTTGGTAGGTTACCAGTCCATCTCACTGCTGTCATAAACACTACGTTATACATTCCCATTAATAAAATTATTAAGATCTATCCTAAAACTAGTTATCCATTTTGCTCCCTTTCCTCTGGTTGAAAAGCTCTTCTACAGTCTCATTCCCCTGTTGATTCTTCTAATTTTCAGCTTAAATTTATTCATGGCCAGTGTATACCCACTAGTTCATGTGCCAACACTATCTTTTAGCTTAAAAAGCTCTTCTAAACTCTGTATTTACCCTATTCCTCCTTTCCAATTTCTTTATAAGAGCATGATCATATTCCTTCTCAGTCTTCAGTTCACTTGTCTAAATAAAGCAGCTTCTCTTGTAAAATAGATTCTCCACTCCCCTGATCTTAACAGCTGCAAAACTGCCTCTACTTCAGTACAAACTCATCCTTTTTGAACCGGACTAGAACTGCACACAGTATTTCAGACAAGGTACTACTCTTACCTCTTGTTACTGAACGCACCCCCTTCACTTTATACTACTTCATCATTCAATTCTCACTACTTACATCTCCACACAGGTAATTCTTCTCCCACTTGCAGATCCTCCTCTGTGTAGACAAAAGTTCCCAGTTTTGCTCATCAGCAAGTCCTCCTAGCGTGGTTTGATATTTGTGTCAACAACATTAGTGATGCAATTAATTGAGTACCAAGAAAGCCACTGGTAACCTTGCTTCAACATGTCAGTCCTGCCTTCAGCACAACCTGTAGTTATTTCCCAATCAGCTACATCCTCTTTTTAGTATCACCATTTCCTTTAGATTAACAATTTCCCCACATGAAATTCAAATGCTTTGCTCAAGTCTAGATTGAGGCAGAAAACCCCATTTTTATCTCATCACATAAAGATTCCAGGTCAGGCAGAAACAATTTACTTGAACACCTTTGCTGCATTTTATCCCATTTCTTTACTTATGTGCAGTGCTTCAATTACACATGCCTTCCAGCCTTTTCCAGTGCATATTCCTGTGCAGCCATAGCTCTGGTTGCCTGATCACTGCTTCCCACTCCTACACACATGTCCTAGTTTTAGCCCCATTGTAGGGACTACTCCCAGCTTGAAAAATGCACCCATAAACCTTGCCATTGCTCTCATAACTATGTGTGTGTGCTCCTCCGGTCTGCTGGATGATTAGCCCGAATCCCCTTTGCTCTCTGAGTTGTGGTTTCACTTCAGAAAATTTCCATTCTTGTATCTCTTCGCCAGAGCTCTCCTGGATTTGTCCTTTGGCTCAGCCATGAGTTTGTGGGTCATCTCCTCTCATTATCCTTTTTCTTTACTTAATTAAACGTTTGTTACTTATCTCAGTATACATTGTGATTCCCAACAGTCTGACATGCTGCAAGCCTCTCTAATTACATACACTTTCAGACCTCTAAAGTAAACTTCTTTGTTTGTCTGCTGTTCCAGCCATTCCTGGCAGGTTCTTTACTTGGCCTAATATTCCTCTTCAAGTTATACATTCACTCAGGTCTGCAACCTCTCATACAAATTCTCCTCTCTTGTTGGGGATGCAAACTTCAGACAGTTCTCATACCTTTAACATAAAAGAAAAGAATCCAACAGCTCCTCCTGAGCTCTTATGAGCAGCTGAACTCATTAATTAGTTTCTCTCATTTCTAAAAATCTGTTCTTTTATAGCCAAAACTCTGTTAGTGAACCTGTTGGCATATCCTTCCGTCTAATTCACACTAAGCTGACTTTTGGTCTCTCAGTCTGAAGTCTTCTTTGAAGAGAACACAAGAGGGGTACAAGAATAGCATCCTTTTGGAGAGTGCCTACTGGAACCTGTTGCTGCTCCCAGGCAGGTATCTGCACTGCACTTCAACCAGCCTGTACTGGGGTTATGTGGTAGAGTTTTGGTAGTGCGGGCTGCAGGGGTGGCCTAAAAACAAAACAAACAAACAAAAAAAAGCTATTGCAGAAAAGCAGCTGGGAGAGCCAAGAGTGAGAACCAGCCCTGCAGCCCCCATGGTCAGTGCATATCCTAGGCAGTGAATATCCTAGGCAGGTATTCTTGCTTGTGTGGTCTTTAACACTTGTCCTAGCTCAGAGGCAGTTTGATTTGGGCACCAAGTTGTGTAGGCACTGGAGCTAAAGGGGAGGTAAACAGGAACAACATAAAAGGCCAAGAGGGAAAAGCAGCAGGAGCTCACGCATGGGAGCTGGAGAGGAGTAGAGTGATGGAGGGATGGTGCGAGAAGTAAGCAGGAGCCAGGTGTGCAAAGCAGGAAGAGGAAGGTGGGGTGAGGCAGGATGGAAACCGTAGCAGCAAGGTTTGCAGTCACCCGAGAGCCCTGCCTTACCACAACCAGATGTGAAGGGGGAATGCCAACACTTTAATGACGTGAGATGTCAACATATAGACCAGACGGCTACCGGCTGGTAAAATGCCCGGTCTCTTCTGGAAGAGGTCTGGACAGAAGAAAAGGATGGGTGTGTTGTGGTTTTTTTTTTACAGCCACTCTACTGCTCCAAGTTCAGGGCTGTTCCGTGGACCAGTGACTTTGAACTATGTGACAACCTAAGCCATGGGACACCATGCACAAGGGATTACTCCTCCCTTCCATTTTATCCAAATTTGTTTTTCTTTTCTTAAGGTTTTGCACCCAAGCCATACCCCAGATCCTCCACCCTACCTCCCCTCATCACAAACACTAATAAAGACACAAAGTTAAGCACTCAAAAAATGGAATTGCTAGATAAAAAGTTCTCTACAAAACCTGGGATTTGTAAAGGGGCTTCATTTCACCATGTAGTGTTTTTTGAGCAAAGAAAAATGGACTTGCTCCATGCACAACTTGGACCAGGCAGAGAAAGATCCTAGTTGTCTAGAAAAAAAGGCTAATACATGTAAGACTCATGTTTCTCTTGATGAATAAATGTGTCACTAATGAGGCAGTAACTGCAAGAAGAAAAATAAAAGTCTCATCTTTATGAAATCTTGGAGAACTAGATCATACCTCTGCCAGCCCAGAGCTCTCGTGTGATTCTGCAAGAATCAGGTAAGATGAAACCTTCAGAGGTGGCAGCTAAATTCCATGTAAGTTTTCCCAGTACCACACCTAAGACACCAGAGATCTCAAGTGCACATATGCCACAGTTCCACTGTTGTAATCAAGTTAACTTTGAAATAATTATGCACATTTCCACTTGTCTAGGAAAAAAAAAAAGAAAAAGAAAAAAAAGCACAAACAAATAAAGCAGTCCTTAAAAAAAAAAAAGGACAAAAGGACCCCTAGGGTCCCTGCTCCTCAGTTCCGTCTACACTTGGCAATTTGCACCTGACTTTCCTGTGCCTCACCTCCCAGTGCAGCTAAAACAAGGGCAAAAAGAGAACCCATAGAGAAGAAAAGAATTTTGTATTCAGAGCAGGATTTGGAGGCTCTGCAGCAAACAGTCTGGGAGCAGGCAGCAACTGAAGAGGATAAAAGAAATATTGGTTAACACTACCCCTTCACCAAGGCAGAAGTCCTGTGAACACCAGAGTGTATGATCACGCAATTAAATACCGGATCCTATGCCCAAGGGTCAGAACTATGACAGCAGAATGTTTGTTGTTCTTTTTTTTTTTCCCACATGGGAAGGGAGATAAAAAAGGCTGCATTTTAACTACCTGAATTTATGAAGACCACACACAAAAAAAAGAAAAAAAAAAAAAGAGCGCAGGGAAAAGGTGCAGCTTTTAAAAGCAAAGGCTGGGTTACGATGTGAACAGTGAACAGGGGTATGTGAAAAATTCTGAAGTCCCCACTTCCGAAGCAGTTTTTATGGCTGGGAGCTCAGCACCCTTGCAGATCTCTGCTGACAGCCACAACATCCCCGGCAGACGCAAAGTCCTTTGCTGCACTCACACCTCTCTCCCTCTTCTCACATCCCCTCCCAGGTTCAGACGTGCTGCTTTCAGAGGAGAAAATTCATCAGCTGCTACTCACCCCCCAGCCCACGAGGACAAGGTGGATGCTCTGTTGGCAGCACTTTCTCTGGCCCTCCTACAATCAGCTGTAGCTATATCCAAGGCTGCCCCATGCTGGAAACCTTGTCAGGAATTGCGTGCAAGGGAGCAAGACAGAAACCGAGGCATTTACAAGATGAGCAAGGGTTTTCAAGAAGCATGTCGTGGCTCCGGTCAGGCTCACTCAGACAGAAAGCAGACATCATTCATGTCACTGAGCACAACAGTGCTTTCCAATCCCTATAATCCTATGTCAGGGGAACTAACCGATGTGACAAACTAGGACAGGAGGTCTGCAAGCTATGTGCTGAACACAGCACGCCAGGACACCTGCAAGTTTCAGCTGCACAGGCAGGGCACAGCCAGCTCGCCTCAAAACACAAAAGAAAGCAGGTTTTACGCTGCTTTTTTTTTTTTTTATTTCATGGCTTCTTCAAATCAACATACATAATGCAACTGCTTACAGGAAAGCAATAGTCCTCCACACCAACTGCTGCGTTCAAGACATCAACCAATAAGCAAATAAATAAATAAAAATCAGTCAATGGGCATGCTACACTTGCAGGCAACTGTGTGCCCAGAGTTAAAGAAAGCAGATGCTGGGAGAGCCAGCTGAAAGGTAAGCTGATGACTGAGTACACAAGGACGTAATGACATGCAGGCAGCACAGGGTTTTAATGGTTCTGCTGAAAACAAACTGCACTGCAGAGCCTTCATCAGGCTCACAAAAAGGCATTTAAAGAGACTGAGAAACACTGGGTGCCTCCTCTGCCCCAGTCGCAGCTTTTAGGGACAGTCTGGCATACTGGACGGTTCACCCTGAAGCCCCCTTCGCAGTTCAGCTCTCATTATTCCCACAGCTCAGCACAGGACATGAGACAACTCCCACAAGCAGTCCATGCTGCGCAAAGGGAAATCACCCTGTGAGGCTAGCCCATCACTTGGCACACCATGTGGAAAGACAGTGCCTTGCAGACACACGCGTATGCCCCTCGCCCACAAAGCTTTCCTTCTCACGGATTTGTTACCCGCTTCTCCGAGGCGGTCAGGAATCCCTCTTCTGCTGCCTCCAGGAACTCTATGATGGGGCTCAGCTGTGTCACGTTCTGGATCAGCTCCTCCCTGCATCCCAGCAAACAAGCAGTCAGCATCTCTCCCTCTTTCATGCTCTCTTGGGGGAAAGGGATTCAGAAGCACAAGAGAAGAAACAAGTCAGTCTGAAGGAACTGACAGGCTCCTGAAGCGAGTGAGACTTTGTGTAAGATCTAAGTGAATAGCAAAGCTCATCCCAAGCACAAGCAGCAGAGAAAAATCACTTTACGATTCTCTTTAAACTCTGTGAAAGGAAAACGTCTCATTTATCTAACAGAGCACAAAGCCATAAAGCAAGCTGGAGGTTAACACCAGGTTTGCAAGGCCACTACTTTGTGTCAGCCTCCACTAAGAAAGGAGCTTTCAGTCCTGAGGCTCAGCTGTGCTCTGACCCACATTGGCTTTGCAGCCATCGATCCAACCCTCCAGGCAGCAATGGGGAGAGCCCCGCGCTGCCCGCAACCCGCTGCTGTGGAACAGAAACGCTCCAGGATCTTGGCCTGCACGCAATAAGCCTCCTGTATTTGAGTAAGGATACAAGGATTGAACAAATACTGGAGCACTGCAGCCCACCGGGGGGACGTGACCAGGTTTCTGAAGGTGCTTTGCCTGTATGGTTACCCACTCACTTTGCCAGAACCATGCCCAGTTCTCTACCTGTTTGCTGCAGGGCTTCTCCACTGCCCTGTTCCCTCTCCAGCAAGGCTGCTCTCAGCGTGGGATTCCCATCTTGAACAGCTTCAGTAAGGACACAAGGATCTGTGCATCCAGGGGCATCCTTCACTTTGCCCAACAGCTTTGTGAACACCAACTGTTCCCCTGCCTCTGCCAGACAGGCAACCAGAGCCTACAAGAGAACAGGCAAGTGCAGGGAAGGTTTAACAACACAGGCAACTGCCTGATACAAGCAAAAAGCAGAATTCTGGGGGTTTTGTTGAGGGAAGGAAAAAAAATAAAACATAGAAACCCATATACACATGCCCACCAACACAGGTTGAGCTCGCTGAGGCCCTGCCTGCATTGAATTCAGCCCCAGGAGATATCTGGGCTGTGGCCACCAGCCCCAGCAAGGAGGGCAACAAGCCCTGCCTGCCAGCTCTTCTCCTTGCAGTGAGCTCTGCCGATGGGAGCTGGTGAATGGCCCCGTTCCAGCACCAAACACACCTCTTCGGACCAGGGCTCTCCTAACAGCAAAATGCCAATAGCTAACTGACCTTATAAGGTTGTAAACACTTATTTAAGAAGCCCAAGACTAGAGGAGGGAATACAAGATTTCAGTGCAGAACAAGGAGAGCACTTGCATAGAAAACAGAGAACATTTTAGGTGGGACTTCTAGGAATTCTCATTCCCAAATCACAATGGAGTCGCATCTCCTAGCTTTGGGCACAAGCTTTGGAGATTAGGCACCCAAGTGCTGTCTGTTGTGGGCTCTCAGCACACCTGGTTATCAAGCTCAGAGCTCCAAAATCCACTCCAGTGACCCAAAAGAGCAACCAGAGGCAAACAAGCCTGTGCAGTTATGGAAATAAAAGGAAAAGAAATAAGCTGGAACTCTTGCTCCCATTTCCCTGGAGCCCTTTAACGCTGTAAATACTGCCCCTAAAGACACATGCTCCCCAGCTCTCCACAAGAGATGCCAGCCTTTCAGAGCAGGCGTCCTTTATTAGAGACTCCAGGGATGCTATAAAAGTACCTTTGAAGTGGAGAGCTTAGCCCAGCTCCTGAGATAACGGCCATTTTCTGCTGTCATTGTCATTTTTATTTCTATGATAAAAAGACTGAATGTAACTGCTTGAGGCCACACCAGGGGGATGCTGGACTTGCTTTTCCTAGCAGGTGTAAATGCTCATATTTTAGGGCAGCGTGACAGTGCAATGACCTATTGCAAGGAGTGTCCACAGAGGGGGAGCTGCAGGAGTCCCAGTTCTTATCCACTAACGGCATTTTTCCTGCCAGAGAGATGTGGACATGAAGGGCTCTGTTATAAAGGAAAAAAAAAAAAAAAAAAAAAAAAGAGATGCAGCAGATGTGCCAAAGAGCAAGCTTAAAGGTATTTTTTTAATCCAAGCATCAATTTTTCATAAGACTTGATAACCAGATTGTGTTTGTTCTCAAGGTTTGCATGTCTGACCCCTACCAGCTGAGACCGATCCTGCAAAATATCTTGAATCTCACCTTTCTAAAGGTGCTCAGCACCTTGCCAAATGCATGTTTTTAATATGTATGAGAAGTAACTTGCATTGCTGTAACTTATTTATTTTTTTTTAATTAAAATCAGCACAGCATCACTACCCAGAGGTCCACTTAACATCCCTTTCTCGGTGCATGGTTTTCGTTAATGGAAATGAGTTTTCAGAAACTGAAAGGCTCTGCTATTTATAGTCTCTTTCTGGAAGACCTTTCCTCAGACACGTTGCTCAGTGGGAGCAACAGCCTTTTAGCATTGTTTTGAATGAGTGCACAGTGCATTTTAGACTGACTTTGAAGCAGAAACAGCTCCCAAAGAACCTGGAAGAACTGGAGAAATAGTGATATTAAGCTGGAATCCCAGCTTCCATTCAGCGGTAAGGTGCCCACGTGTTGTAGCCTCATCTATCAGGCTTTCACTGCATGGGACACTTGCAAAACCCTTCATGGCCAAATTGGCAAAAAGCAGCATGCAGTCAGCTTCCAGACTGGGGCAAGAGACAGTCTGGGGCAGTTTCCTTGGGGCAGAGAAACCAAGTCACTAAGAACTGACTTCAGTTTGAGTTGTACCACCAAATGGTGGTGGACTTTCTCAAAGTCCACCGAGAAATTCAGCCCTGACTGCAGGTGTCAGTTGTGGTGCCCGCAACGCCCCAGCTGCTCACAGTCCTACCAGTACCTCAATGATCACACACCATGAGAACGTCCCCCAAGCTGATCTTAAACCTCCCCAATTCCACGGCAGCCCCGGGGTAAGAAACACCACAGGAGATATGTCCCCTATCTCCATATCATCTTCCACATTTGGGGGATTTCTTTCCTAATACCTTCAGTTCCTACACTGCTACATCCCCTCATCCTGCTGCAGGATCTCTTGCTCTTCCCCATTGCTCCTTCATGCTTCAAATTCTTTTGCTTCTTCTAACATTCCCTGGAGTAAACCAGGTGGGCAAGTAATGCATATCCCACGTGCAGTGGCCCATAACCAAGCCTGCAGGTTTCACCCAGGGATGTGGGGAGAGAGGCAGAGCAGCAGGCGGTGCAACCACAAATCCAGCTGGCCACTAATCCACAGCCTTGCCTTTTCCCTGTAGGTGGATTTTCACATCTCATCCATGCTTCTGCTCCCACTGTGAGACATGCCTCAGGTGCAAAAGATCTCTGCAAAAAGCCACTTTACTGCTGCTGAGTGATCTCCCTTAAACAGCAGCTTCAGTACTCATGCAAGCACCTAAAGTGGTGGGAGGGATCTTCAAGAGATGGGCTGGAAAGCCAGGAGGCTTAGGATGGCAGTCGAACCTTGCTTTAAACCTTTCCCTCATAAGCCCAGACACACTCAGCTCCACGACTGACCCCTGAGCACGGTAAATTCTGCGTCAATAACTCAGCCCTACCTCCCTTCCCTGAGGAAAGCTGCACAAGCCACTGCCAGCTGCAAAGTCTCCAACTGCAGGCAACCAGTTCAGAGACATAACAACCAGGCCTCTGTGAATGCAAGTTGGTTTAGTTTTGTGTGTGTTTTTTTTCTGTTTGTTTGTTTGTTTGTTTTTTTACTGAGTACTTTTTGAAGTGCATAACATAAAGCAAATATAAAAAAGCCATCAGAAAACCACAGCCCAGCCCAGACAAAGCCACTGCCTGCAGAGCCAATGGCATGAACAGCACAGCGCGCAGCTCACATCTGACCCACAGAAAAGCTCCTCGACTACAACCGAGCCATGAAGTCAACCAGTTACCACTGGTATAATACATTATATATATGATATACCATTGGCATACAGTAATCAGGGGAAAACTATGTTCCCACTGCTAGTTCAGCTCGCTGAAATGTTTTGTTTGTGGTTCTCTCCCCCCCCCCCAAACCTGCATTTGTAAGTGAACTATGAGGGAGACTCCAGCATCAGGACGGTGCCATGGAGGTTGCTGGCTCCTGCTTGCTGTACACAAGAATTAAAGCTCAGCCAAAACTTCCATGCAAGAAGACCGGAACAATGAAAAGGTTCCTGCAGCTTTGCCACCAGGAAAACAGGCAAACCTGCAAGCTCGCGCTCCTCATCAGGATGCAGAAGGTAACAGCAAACTTTTTTATGCCGCATCCAGAAATTCCTGCAGCTGCAAATGAAGGACAGCGATAATTGGACAGGCCCATATGCAGTGGAAATGATCCACAAGCACAGTGACATTTATTCTGCGCTAGAGAATCAACGCTCCCCCACTTCATCTGAAACCAGTAGTAGAGGGAACAAATGAGCTGTGCAATAATTTGAATTGAGTTTCTCTAAGAGAGCACAGGAAGATAAGACTTGACACCAGCAAAGCTCTTCTACGCTTCCCCAGATTACTGCAATTTCAGTCTTGTTCTCATTTCCAAGCAGGTTTCATCCAGGCCAGAACCAAATTAGATCGGAATAGTTTATGTGAGTTACACAGAGAGACTTCAAAACAAAAACAACCCCCCAAAAAAACACATCATCTTAAATAGAAAACCAACTTATAAGGGTACATCTGCATTTTTCAGCCCAGGGAGCAGAAGGTAGCAACAAACTTATAGAAAAGTAAAAATTCTGACAAAAGCAAGGCAAAAAATCCTGCAACTTAAACTTCTACTGGATGTACCTGGAAATAAGGCAGCAACGCTGAAAGGAAGCACAGCACAACCCCATAGAACATAGGGCTACTGGCCTGCCGCAGGAAACAAGGCACCCATTCACAGACGAGCTCACGAGCAAAGGAACAGAAACAGAGGGTGATGTCTAAAGCAAACTCTCACTGAAACCTAAGGAGCTTAAAGCCAGAGCAGCCTTGGCTCTAAAAGCAGCTGGCAAAACCCCCACCAACACTCCCAAGCCCCAGTGCTGTGCATCAAAAACCCAATACTGCTTGCCTGTAGAGACAATGTACCCACAAAGGACTCGTGAGCAAAAGCACGTGCACGAGGGATGGGACCTCTCCTCTGCAGCACCGCAAACACTCCCCACCAGACCACGTAGCATGAAGAAAAGGCAGCTCCTCTCACGGCGTGGTTGCATCTACAGCCATCTCGCTGGCTTCCAAATTGACTTTACTTGCCCTGAGGCACCCAAGAGACTTCAAGCAAATACCTGGTAAAATAATACAAAAAGGAACTAAAAAAAAAAAAAAGAGAGAGAGAGGAAAAAATCCAATGACTTTCTACCACTGACACAATTTCAGCCCTAATTACACACCCTGAGCTGGGCTCTTTTGAGCTAAACTTACACATTAAGCATGAAATATATCACTGTATGATGGCCCCAAAGAAAACACAGAGCCCTTAGGGGAAAAAGCAACACCCTCTGCTGAAAACAGAGCCCAGGCCGGTGCCAGCGCCGACAGATCCCGCTTATCCCAGCAGGAGCTCAGAGAGCAACGGAATAGGCTGAGCTGAGAGTTTTCACCTAAGCCCTTACTTACACTGAGCTGCATCCCCCCTCCCCACTGCCTTTGGGGCTGACACTTTTCATGCTTGTTGCAGCTGAGAAGTGATTTTTCTGCAAGGCTTAAAGAAAATCCATTTCTCATTTATTCAGCATTTATTTACAGCTACAGAAAAATTGTCCAGGTGCCATTCTGCAGTCAGATACCCAGACTGTCTCTGAGCTCCGCAGCTTCCCATTTGGGCCCTACAGCAACAACTCATGTGGGAGCAAAACGGGCAGGGCATATGGCATATAAGGGCCCACCAACCTCATCTGCCGGGCCTGAAGAAACTCGAAACATTATAGTTACTGCAAAGCAACAGAAAATGGGGCTTCCTAGGCCATTACAGAAGCAAGGCAGTGTACTTGCCTACCTGCAGCACGGGGTGTTAGCAGGTGAGGGGGACACGCTGGCACAGGCTGCCCTCTGGCAGCGCCTGTCCACATCCCCTGAGCACGGCGCCCTCCCAGAGGTGCTGCTCCAGTCGAGCCTCAGTTACCAATGTGTGGAATGGGTAAAACCTTAAACCTGACATCATTTTCTAATCTGGAAGATGAACAAACACACAGAAATGTAATCTTTCGGCAGGCATGCAGAGAGCAATGCACTCAAAGGTACGCATCAGCCTGGCTGGGCTTGCAACTGCAACCATGAATTAGGACCCACATCTCCCTCCTAAAGCATTTTTAAATTGAACACCATCAAAGGGGTCAGCCACTAAGAGAACACAGGCTTTCCTCCCATGAACATTCAAAGCCTCATCAGAAAATAAATCTGTATTCCCTGACTCAAGGGAATTCTCCTACCTGCTGTCATACTTTTTTTTTTCTAGTAAAGATGTTGACTTTGGTTTTCAAAAGCAGAAAGCTGTCTTGGCCAAAACATCCCGTGTCACACAGACATGCTGGTACTGCTGGGTACAGGTGACTGAAACCCAGACAGCTTGTAAGACCTACAGGTCTCAGCCCTCCAATCCAGGGAACATGAGTTCTTGACGTCGAAAGTCAGGCTAATCACAGAGTCACCAAAACGTTGGCCACAAAACTGCCATGCTCTTATTTCTTTACATACAGAAAAGCTATAGAGGGCAATTCATGCAGCCAGGCAGCCTGGCCTGAAAACAGCTCCATCAGAAGCAGCCCAGGTGAGCAGAGCAACCGCATGACAGCTGTGGCTCTTCCCCAGACACTGTGCTCAAGCAGTGCCCCCAAGTCTCCCTGCATGGCCACTACACAAATACAGGAACTTCAGTGGTGCCACTGAAGATGTAACCTGCTGTTTCTTTGGTGGCTTTGACCTATTATGATGGCTGGCATCCGTTGTTCAGAGCCCACAATATCCTCCAGTGTTAACCAAGCACTAGATTCAACTATCTTCCAACACCAACCTGATCATCATTCATCTGCAATGACTGCTTTTAAAGTGGCACACCACCAGGAGAAGTGTCATGGGACAGCAGGCCAATATGCCACACATCCGTTCCTGCCTGTGACACTCCTGGTGAACGGCCTGCAAAGCAGAGCAGAGCAGATGCTCCACGGCAAGACTCCGCCATGGGCTCAGGAAGTCTATTTTGGGATCTCATGTGTCAGTCATTGCCGTGTTGATACAGTTCCCGAAGCGAATGCCATAAACAGATAGAATGTCAGAGCTCTCCTACCATGTACTGAAGATGTCTTCAGGGCAGGACACCTTACCTACTTACTTACCTCCTTACCTACATGCACGAGCAGCTTGCTCTTCCAGATGCTTCTCAAGGGTGTCATTCAGGTGAGATTTGCCCTTCAAACAACAAAGCACCAGAGCCCCAGTTTCCCCATGAAAATATTTCCTGAACAAGGCCCAAACTATTCTAGCCCTCAGCAGGGTGGAGAAGAAAAGACTTGTATTATTTTTCCAATAAACACACCTACCTCCCTTTGAGAGGCATCAATTTCTCTGCATTCTTCTAGTCTTCTGAGCACAGCCTGGGCATCAGAAAGGGCCTCAGAGAAAACACTTTCATATCGAAGAAAGAAATACAGTTTACAGCTTTTGCTCTCTGCTGCTGTGTGAGAGAAACAAGATGAGTTATTTGCTAATTGAAGGGATTCACAAAAAGCATGATGTGATTGAAAAGCATCAGTTTGTAACCAGCACATTTGCTGTAATATGAAAACTGTGACTCACAAATCCCTTCTAAAGATATCACGCAGCCTGGAGGAAAAACCAACAGTTTATTTAACACTAGTTATAAATGGAACATTTATTTTAAATCCATTGCAGCCTCTGTTTTCCTCCCATGCTGAACACAAGTTTAAAAGATAAGGTAGTATTAGCAGGCAACTCTGTGCACTTACTGTTACAAGGATTGTGTTACCAACCGCATGTTCTGCACGAACACAGATCCCACTGTACATCAGATGCAATCACACGCGTGGATAGAAAAGTTTTGCTCACTACAGCTCTGGTAAAGCACTGAGAGAAACAATCACAAAGGCCTAAGGAACTGTGCCAAAGGAAGAAAGCCCCTACAGAACCAGGGTACACACCAGTGCTGCTACCAACCCAGGGCAAACTAGAATGAAGAAATGCAGAGAAAAAGATCCCCCATGCCAAGAAAGTGTAATGCAACTGGGTTGTAAATCATTAAGAGGCAGTGCTGTGCCCAGACCTGTAAAGTCTCACCTAAATCACTCATTCTTCCTTTCTTCTCCAGAGGCTCAGCAGGCTCCTCTTCTGCACAGCCACACTGCTCTGTGCAGGCAGGCTGGTCAGGATGAGAGCCTGAATCTGCCCTGAGGGACCCAGAGCTGCTCAGGGTCGTGTCCTGTGGAACCCAGGTGTGATTTGTGGTAAGCTCCTGGTCAGGAACAGAAACATCTCCCTCCATTTCTGCTTCTGCAGAGTCAGGAGAAGGGGACACTCTCTGAGGGTGCAAGGTATCTGTTTTTTCTTTGCAGGAGGTTTTTCAGACTGAAGCAGGTTATCAGCTTCAGCGCTGTTTTCAGATGAGTCTGCTGGCTGGCTGGAGACCTCTCTCACTGTCTGATCCTGAGATTAGCAGCTGAGGAGGTCTCTAAGGAGGTTTTTGCAACTAACAGCCACATCAAACATCTGCAGACTGTCTGACAGAGAGATGGCTTTGGTGAAGTTGTTTCCCCATTGGGAGTTTGCCAGTGTACACCACATCCAGCAACAGCGCAAACTCCTCAGGTGTAGCCACAGAAGCATCAATGGAGATGGTGTCTGTGCTATCCAATAAGGATTTAAAAAGCAGGCTGGCAGCAGCCAAAACAACCTTGTGTACTCTAAAATGAACAGTCCCAATGAAGATGGTGCAATTGCAGAACTGCTGCTCCTTGAAGAGTGTTTACAGCTGCTGCAGCAACTGCTTTCTGTAACTGGGAAGCTCCATGGCTCCAGGATCTAGTGGCCTCCTCTTGCCTTGGTCTCCACACTGCTTTCACAAGGTCCAGCTAAAGAAAAAACAAAGGGTCCTACTAGCAAAAGGAAGCAAAAATCATTTTTCAGTTTACACCCCCTAGTAGTTTATTATATTGTGGTTTAGTGGTTACAGCAAGAAGAGGCTCCATTCTTAACTGAGACTCCCCAAATTCAGCAACTTACCTGACTAAAGATGCAGAGTCCAGATACTGTTCAAACATAAATATTTCAGGAATAGCTTAGGTGTGAAAATTAAGTCCCAGGAGTTACAAAAAGGAGAAAAGAAACTCCCAGACATGACTCCTACCACAGAGCTCTAAGATGTGTGAGTGCTCTTCAGATCAGGCACTGCAGTGCCACACAGTCTGCACCCAAGAACTAAAGGAACCAATGCAGGAACACCTGCTCAGACTATCTATCAAATGCAGAGCAGAATGTGAAGTGCTGGTTTTGACCTACAAAGCGCTAAGCAGTTTGGGAGCAGTTAAGTTTCTCCCCACATCGCTGCTAAGATCAGCAGGAGCATTTGAGCAATGAAGGCAGATGACTGCTTGCAGTCTGGGCTTTTCAGCACCTCCCTTCTTGGCACACCACAATCGTAATATGTTGACTTATCAGGGACATGATGTGGTCCACGTCTTCCCCCCAGGGTTTAATTTCTAGGAGGACAAGTAGACAGGGAAGACTGGGATCACAGAATCATAGACTATCCAGAATCACAACTCAGAATCATCCCACGAAGATCATTGAGTCTAACTCCTGGGTCTGCACAGGACCACCCAAAAATCAAACTCTATGTCTGGGACCATTATCCAAATGCTTCCAGAACTCCATCAGGCTCAGTGCTGTGACCACTACCCCGGGGAGCCTATTCCAGTGCCCAACCACCTTATCGGTGAAGAACCTTTTCCTAACACCCAGCCTGACTCTCCCCTGTCCCAGCTCCATGTCGTTCCCTCGGGTCCTGTCACTGTCCCCAGAGAGCAGAGCTCAGCGCCTGTCCCTCTACTCCCATTGTGAGGGAGCTGCAGGCCGCCATGAGGCCTCCCCTTGGCCTGCTCTGCTCTGGACTGAACAAACCAACGGACCTCAGCTGCTACTCATACATCTCCTAGTCTAGACCCCTCACCATCTTTGTAGCTCTCCTGTGGATGCTCTTTAATAGTTTATTCTACTTTTTATACTGTGGTGCCCCAAACTGTACACAGTACTGGTGTGTCCCACAGCAGCGCAGAGCAGAGCGGGACAGTCATTTCCCTCAAGCAGACAGCAGGCATCTGACCTCTCAGCTGCTATGCAATGATTAATTCTTGGGCAGAGAGAGTCATTGCTGGCTGAGTCCCCCAGAAGACAAATGTTTAAAACATCGGGAGGCCCCCAAAATAGGTTATCCCCATATTTTTCTTCCTCTGCTTCTTTTTGAGCTGTAAGGCTTCCAAATCACTCCAGACTCCTGAAGAACAACTGACATCTGAAGACAGCTCTGGGAACCTGCAAAGCAGCCCTTTGCCTGAGCTGGTAGAGGCTGGCACAGGCTGCTGCCATCTCCTGCAACCACTGCCAGGAGCGAGCCCTACACTGCTCTGCAAGTGCTGACACAAAGGATTTTCAAGCATGGATTTAGCATTTGCAGGGAGTGCCGGAGAGCGGGCCATGTACAGCACTGAAAGGCAGAAGTCCACAGGCCAAATCTCATCTACTAGAGCATCTCTTTCTTCTTTTTTTTTTCTTTCTTCTTTTTTCCCTGTTGCTGTAGGAAGAAGTGATAGGACATCTGCCAGCAGAATTTTTATCAGCAGGATATCTAGAGTTTTCGTCTATGCTAGACAAGATAAAGATGTTACTGTCTTGTCTATACATTAGGATGCCTAACACGGGTGCTGGCAATGATGCTGAAACAGAACAGCATGAGTGCTAGAGGAAGAGCACCTGGACAGACACCATTTACATGACCTTCAACTGCTTAACATCTTTGCACCTAGCTTCCTACTCTCTCACAGAGAACAGAAATAATATTGCCTCTCATCAGGGCATGAGCTTTAATGAGCCAAAGCTCATATACCACCTTTAAGCACTGCCTCGCACAGAAGCAGGCTAATAACACCCAGCTTGCACCAAATTCCTGGGGGCAGGAAAGCAGACCCTGGACGCAGGTTGAGCTGGCAGCTCATTCCCACAAGGCACTGGCCACTTTGGAGTTCAGATTTTGTTGGAAGCAGGACCTCTTGCCCACATGCAGGCAGGCCTCAAGCTGTCCTAGTGTGTGGCGCTGCCTACCGCATCTGTGGAAAGGCAGAAGGAACCAGAAGACATCGCTTTTACAAAAACTACAGATGGCTGAGTAATCTGACGGGTGGATAACACCCATCTATGACAGCAACTCCATCTCAGCCAAGAGTTCCCCATGTTTTAAATATCGAGTGCAATGCACCTTCCTTTTCAATCATCAGAAAATCAGGGTAAAATGCCAAATGGTTTTGGCCTCACCTCAAAGCAGAGTCATCATGCTCTCCATGTGAATACCACTGAGTAGGAGCACAAGGTAGGTGGGTCCTTCTGAAGATAGGGAAACCTAAGCAGTCGCTGATACCCTATCCACCTGCTTCCCAGGACCCAGCACTCTGCTCCTCCAGGAACATCATTACCAAAGGCCATCTGGTCTGTGGCTCATCAGCGCTACTTTGCAAGTCTCAGATCCAGCCCCTCACATAGGACTGGCCACCTGCACCTAGAGCCTATTAAACACACAGGCTCTGTTATCCTCCCACACTGTTGTAAATCAGAGGCAACCAAGTTGATGTCAGCAGAGTTGCTACTGAATGTGGGAGAAGAAAGAGACCCATTTCATTTACCAGGCTTAGTGTAATAGCAATTTTAGTCCGCCCACTCCTTGCCTGGAGTTAAAGGACTTCCAGTATCTGAGATGAAATCAGGTCTGCTGGTTAAGTGATAATAGCTGTGGATCCTCCTACAAAAGGACAAGCAAGAAACATCAGTGCCCTGGAAGAAGAGATGTCTGCTCACTTTGCCGTGAATAGCCTTGTGCATAAAAGCTATCACTTCCACAGTTGTAAGCTGGAAGAAGCAGCAGCACCGTCTGCTCACTCTGTTCCTGGCAAGAATATTGAAGATATATTTGCCCATGACAACTCAAAACAGTAAAGCCCTAAGCAGCCTAACATCGCCTCCCCTTCTTTATTATAGCAATTCAGAGCAACAGAAAATGTGCTTTCTGTTTCTAATTCTGAGCAATTAGACCAGATATATTTGTTTAAATACATTTTATTTCCTTAATTATAGGGACCCAAAGATCCTGTACTGCCAACGAGAATAAACATTTTCTTAACAGTGGGTGATTGCCAAGACCATTGTCAAGGCAACTGCCTGCCACTTATAACAGTTTTCAAGCTTTTATTCAAAGCTTAAGACCAGAAAGGACCACCATCAGCAATCTGACTTCTCATCTGTCACTGCCTCCTAGAGTTCTAGGCTGGATACCTTGGCTCTGGCTAAAACTTCTCTTCCTGATAGGTGCCCAGTCATGGTAAGAACTGATGCTTAGGGTGAGAACCCTCCACTGCCATACTAAGTTATCCTAACTGTTAAAATACATGCCTCATTTTTTACCTGAATTTGTCTGGTTTCATCTCCCAGCTGTCTTCTAACTGACTTTTGGGAGATATGCCTGCAGGACTGGGCTGAACTAGGAATCTTTCTGAGAGCAAATAACTGATACTTCAACAGTGATGAGTGCTTGCAGAGTGCAAGCTATCTGCCTCTGCCAGCACTGCTGGGGAGAAAAAGCCATTTGTCACTTTTTCAGCCTAAAACTGCTTTTCCACATCCTCTTTGAGCCAGGCTCAAAGATAAAACCACTGCTTTTGTTGTTGCTGCTTTGTTTTTCCTTTCTGAATTGTAAAGTTACCTGTCCCAGCCATGGACAGGACATGGGCTGCCAGCTTCTCCAGGGGAATACAAAAAAAAAGAAAAAAAAATAATGTGATATTAGGTGGAAATGTATGTGATAGAGGACAGTCAAAAAAAAAAAAAAAAAAAAAAGGAAAGAGAAATTGAAGCCGGTTAGTCTACAGTACATTAAGTAAAATCTCTTGGAAGCACCCCTTATATACAATATATATCTGGTCTCAGAGTTTTATGGTATAATATTGCTGTGGTTTAGTTTTGGCAATCAACTCAGTGCCACACAGCCACTCACTCACTCTCCCAAGGTGGGATGGAGAAAAGAATTGGAGAAGTGGAAGTGCAAGAACTCGTGGGTAGAGACAAAGACAGTTTACTAGGTAAAGTAAAAGCCACACCTTCAAGCAAAGCAAAACAAGGATTCATTCTGTACTTCCCATCAGCAGGCAGATGTTTGGACATTTTCAGGAAAGCAGGGCTCATCACACATAACGGTTTCTTGGGAAGATAGATGCCATCACACTGAACACCCCACCTTTCTTCCTTCTTCACCACAGCTTTTACTGCTGAGCATAACATCATAAGGTATGGAATATGTCTTTGGTCAGTCTGAGAGTGTTGTCCTGGCTGAGTCCCCTCCCAGCTTCTCGTGCACCCCCAGCCTCCTTACTGTGTCAGGACAGTACAAGAAGCAGAGAAGTCCTTGGCTGTATGCAAACACTGCTCTGCAACAATGAAAAACATTCATGCATTATCACCACTATTTTCATTAAAAATCCAAAGCACCACATTGTGTCAGCCTCTATGAAGAAAATTAACTGTGTCCCAGCCAAAACCATGACAGATACCAACTTCGGAGGTAGAAAAATTAGAGCAACTTTTAGGCCTGTGATTGTCTTCCCACTCATCAGCACTCTCAAGACTTTTTTCCCTGTTATAGTTAATACATTATCCAAAATCCCCTTGATTATGTGATCTTACAGGCTTCTCATTGCTAATGTCGTTTACTAAAGACAGGGCAAGCCATCATCTTACCAGCACAATTTTAATGCATACACAAGCATAATATACAGCTTTTATTTGCTTTCCAACTTTAAGCTCTGTCTTTTGATGATTTTTCAGTTGAGGAATATTTCCCTTTATGGTCTCTCATAGGAAACAGCTGTTTAGAGTCACCTTAACCTTTCACAGGGAGTTTTGAGCAGATTTCCCACAAATGAGAGGATAAGACTTCCCTCTTGTGGCTAACCAAGAAATAGGTAGGAAAAAAAAAAGTTTGGTGAAAAAGAGTTTACTGCGGTCCTTATTTCAGCCAATTGCTTTTTCCTTCATCTTCTCATCTCTTCTTAAAACACACCAAAAAGCAGCTGGCCCTTTCTGCATATACATTTGCCTAGCACTCCCTTAACTTTTAACACACCTTTATCATCATTGAACTTTATGGATTGTTGATTTGAACCTCCAGATCTTCTCTAAATCCTCGTGTTTGCACGTAGACAACCAGGACTGACATACTCATATTGGGACACCAGCTGGACATGAGTCAGCAATGTTACTGCAAGGTGCAAATGCCAGGCAGAGTTGGGGATGTGAAGAACCATGGCCTGCAGAGCACATGAATTAACTTTTGCTTTTATTTATCCTGTTAAGAGAACTTCCTTTCAGAGAAGATATGGGCTGGATAGTACAACTCCAGTGGGAATCAAGTGTCCTTGGAGAAATGCAGAAAATAGACACGATGGGAGTGAGGATGAAAATAGCCCTTACATTTTTAGGAAGTTGATAAAAGAGAACTAGATTGGTTTGATAATTGTTTCTACGCTGAACAGAACTGGAAATAGTGGGTGTAAACTACGTCAAAGGGATTATTCTTTGAGAAAAGCTTTTAAATAGTAGATGTAGTAAACTTTCTGAAGAAATTCTGGATTTTCCTTACTTGTAGAGATTTAAGAACAAATTAGACATGTACCTGTCAGGAACAATTCAGAAATAATTGCTTCTGCTTTGGAAGACAAATGTATATCTATAGCTAACTGTAAATGCATGTGGATCAATAGCGATGTGAACTACACTGGTTTCATATGGGCACATCCTCCCTAGCTTCTGCAAGATAGCATGCACCCTGCTAACACTTGCTAACAATTTCTATTCCTGCCCTTTAATTTCTAATTCAGCAGACCAAGTAATTAAGACACAGTAATAGCACTGCACATTTCTAAAGGTGGTCTCCAGAGTTAGACTGGTGGGTCTGTGTGTCTGGTTACCTGGTTCCATGCTGATGTTTAACCTCACAGCACAATACCCTTCGTTATTGTTTCCTTTCTTCAGATGATTCTGTCATGCACATGGACTTTCTTATTCTCTAGGCTCACGTGCAGTACCCTGATTGTTAGAGGCTAACTGTGCTTTTCTGACCAGGTGCACCTGAACTGTAAGCTTCTAGAGATGCTGAAGAAGTGTATTCCAGGTGCACACTTAGAAGGGGGATAATCTTCATGGTTTGCTGCCTGCTGTAACCATGTACAGGTCACCTGGCAGAGCTTTCTGGAGGCATCTTCCGGTGTACCCAAAACACAGTGCTGGTGCATGTTTGAAAGATGATGCAGGAGTTATATGCAGAGCCTTGTGGGACAATAAATGTCAATGTTTCTCAGGCCCGATTGCCAGAGTATTACAGGAATTGGTATGTTATTAGTAAGGAGAAGGTGGAAGACTTGTAGGAAAGAAAGCAAGTGGTTTATGCCCCAAGAGCCTGGATACTGCCTGACTGGGTGCAGCAGCCCTTGTCCACACTGTACCATAAAGCTTACTCATACAGTAAATGAGAGCATTTTGTTATGTAGCTTTATCTGGCCTTTTGCCAGTTTTGACCTTCAAGTGATTAGCCAGCCTCAAGAAACAGGATCTTCAATTACTCCTATTTCACACTGCGCAAACATTATTCCTGCCATAAATTCTTTTAGGCAGGGTTTATATCTCCTGGATTTTATTTAATCCCAAACATGTTGATACTTATCAAACAAAGGCTGGCTTCGCTGTGTTTAAGCATTAATCTGTCTAGTTTCTTTTCAAACCCAATCTCCTGACATCCTGTACTCACAGATAGCACATACTGCATACTTCCTTAGCAATACTCTGGGCCCTAAGTGATTTAACTGCTGTTTTGGTATCTGCCCCGACCTTCAATACCAAGGCTCTTTTCTGCTGCTGTATCTCTTAGGGAGCTGCAGGATCTGGTACGTCACCAGAGGCAAGGCTGCCACAGCTCCATGCCACTGGGCCCAGCCAGTAGCAGAAACAAGCATGTGTTCCCAGGAGGTGTACACACCACACATAAACATACGCAGGACCAGCCACACAGATTAACACAGAAAGAAGCACTCAGTGCTCCTTATCCATTGAATGGTCCACCCTTCAAATCCATATCTCTCCAATTTGGAGACCAGTATGTCATGTGGGACCATGTCAAAGGCCTTGCAGAAGTCCAGGTAGATGACATTGGTTGTTCTTCCTATGTCAACTGATGCAGTCACTCCATCCTAGAAGGCCACCAGATTGGTCAGGCATGATTTGCCCTTGGTGAAGCCATGCTGGCTGTCTTGGATCACCTCTTGGTCTTGTATGTGCCTTGACTTTGTGTTGTGGTTTAGCCCGGCTGGCAGCCAAACACCACACAGCCGTTCGCTCACCCTCCCCCCTCCCTCTCCGGGATGGGGGAGAGAAACGGGAAAGTGAAGCCTGTGAGTTGAGATAAAGACAGTTTATTAAGACAGGAAAAATAATAATAATAATAATAATAATAATAGTATTAATAGTAATAATGTGTACAAAATAAGTGATGCACAATGCAATTGCTCACCACCCGTTGACCGATGCCCAGCCTATCCCCGAGCAGCCAGCCCCCCACCCCGGCTAGCCACCCCTATATATATTGCTCAGCATGACGTCAGATGGTATGGAATACCCCTTTGGCCAGTTTGGATCAGCTGTCCTGGGTCTGTCCCCTCCCAGCTCCTGCTGCACCCCCAGCCTGCTCGCTAGCAGGACAGAGTGAGAAGCTGAAAAGTCCTTGGCTTGGTGTAAGCACTGCTCTACAACAATTAAAACATCAGCATGTTATCAGCGCTCTTCTCATTCTAATCCAAAACATAGCACCCTGCCAGCTACTAGGAGGAAAATTAACTCTGTCCTACCTGAAACCAGGACACTTTGCTTCCAGGAGGAGCTGCTCCATGAACTTCCCAAGCACAGAGGCAAGGCTCACCAGTCTGTAGTTCCCTGCGTGCTCCTTTTTAAAAATGGGAGTGATGTTTCCCTCTTTTCAGTCACCAGGGACTTCACCTGACTGACAGGACTTTTCAAATAGGATGGAGGGAGGCTTGGCAACTCCATTGGGCTGTTCCCTCAGGACCCTGGGATACACATCACTGGTCCCCATAGACTGTATATATATGCATATATATGTATCTGTATATATATACATACATATGTGTGCACATATATACAGTGTGGGTTCTTCCAGTAGCCGTTGTTAGACACTCAGTCTTCTCAGTAGCTCTTCCTGAATACCAAGTCTCCCCAGTTGCCAGTGCTGGAACATATAAGCCCACAGGGCCACAACCCCAGTCCACAGACCTAACAGACAAAGACCACCCCAATCCACAGACCTAAACAGACCCCTGTACATACCTAAACAGACACACACACACGTTGTCTCCGCACATAGGCACATGCATACAGACAGATCTCTCTGTTGACCGACCACCTGCACAACCAGGCCTCATGGTCCCTCCAGCAGGAGGCCTGAAATCCCCAGGTGCCTCCGTCAGCCTAATTCTCCTTGTGCCTCACCCCCGGAGACAGATACATGCAGACTCCTGGCTCTGAAGCCTCTTAAGCTGCTTGCCAGCTACTCTGGCTCAATAGCAATCACACACTCGCGTACCTGCACTGCTGCAGCTGCTGGAGCCCCATGGGCCCCCAGTCCAAATCCAGCAGCTGTCACAGAGGCCTCCATGAACACGCATGCACACAGAATAAAAGGCTCCTGAAACAGGAAAAGTGTTAGAAATGGAGTTTAATGAGTGTGCTGATCAGGGCATGGCACATACTGACCAGTATTCTGTTTACATATGGCCAGTCCCTCTTATCTGCTTATCCATCTTTTTTCCAATGTTTATCCTTCTCCAAACCCCATTGAGCCCTATATTTCCCCACCTTTGGTTCTTATAGTAAGTTTAGTGAGATCCTGAAATTTGATTCCCTTGCGTCCCGCAATGTGTCCCATACCCTAAGCAAAGATAGGAAGGGAGAGAGAGAAGAGGGTGAAGAAATTCTCATAAAAAGTTTCACATTCAGACCATGGTGCTGAAGCTCTCCTGAGACAGCCCTGTGAGGAACCAGGGCATAGGATCTTTTACCTGACTAGGTTATTATGGTTTCCCTGCCTGCCACTGCATATCTGTGCTCCTGTGTGTCCTGTGTTTGAGAATGCATAGCTGAACCTTTCGTGGGTTGCCCATCTCCCTGTGATGGGCCTGGGAGTATGAGGGGCTAGATATTATTCTGGTTCTCCCACTTGCCATTCTTTCTCTATCCTATGTTGTGTGTACGGAGACAAGATCTTAAAAAAAAAAAAAAAAAAAAAAAAGTGTTCCTGAAAAATATGAATGAACTTATTGTCACATAATGTTGAAATTTCAAAATGGGATCTGCCTTTGGACCTAGCTGCATGCCCATGTTCTCCATCTCCCATTAGCAAAATGCTTTTGTCTCTGTTAGGACTGTATGCATAATTTATTCAGTGTTATATGCAAATGTTAAAATAAATTTGCATCCAATAGTTACACTCTCTCTCGAGGTAGTCATTAGCTCATTCTCTTTATCAAGTCACCTGTCACAGAGGAGATCTACCACTAGACATCAAGAGAATCAGTTGTCTGGTCTAAATGAACTGAATCACAATTAAATACAGGTGCCTAGCTGTTAGGAGACACTAGTTGTATTTTGGATATTATTTAAAGCAGATGAATGCCAAAAGGAGTACCAGGAATCAGTGTATCTCCTCACCCACTGGAACAGGGAAACAGAAAAGATGCTGAGCTGATCAAAGAGTATCTCACAATGACTAGACAGAAAACAAACAAAAAATGCCTGTGTCATCAATTCTGATTCCAGGGTCTGGTAGTGAAAATATTCCAGCAAGAGGAAAAGTACACTGAATGCGTTTATCAGATTATTGGAAAAAAAAAAAAAAAAAAAAAAAACAGATACATGCCTACAACTAGATATGATACAGAAAAGAGCTAAGGCTGTTTCTGTCTTAGACCCTAGGCTGTTTTCTTCTTTTTTTTTCTTTTTTTTTCCTTTTTTTTTTTCCTTTTTTTTTTCTTTTTTTTTTCTCAGAATCCATGGCAGTCAAGATATTTAATGTAAATACTCCCTTTTTATGTCATTGGTTTTATAGGCTTTTTATTGCTTGTAAACCAAACCACGTCATCATTGGTGCTTTCTTTGACCTTTGTTGTAGTTAAAATATTACCCAAAGGACAGTCACACCTTTGTGTGTTCAGTATTTGCTGAACACTCATTTTGGCTCCTTTCATTTGTGTGATTGGTAGGAGTGTGAGCACTATCCAGGGATAAGACCAATACCACCAAAATTACTTACAATTGTTTTGCACTTGTGACCACAGGTGTTTAGCTCCTGCTTAGCTAGCACATAACTAGCCATGCATGCTAGCACACCAACGTCAGTGAGTGGACTGAACACTCCAGCTGCTTTACAAGCAGAATCAAATCAACATCATTAGCTAGTGGTGATGGAGGGCTTACACTTTTGTAGGTTATATATGGATATCATTAGGTGAAGTAGAACATAGAGTCAATCCCACAAAATATAAGATAATGCAAGGTGGACACATCTGGACATGAAAATTTACAGTCCATCCGAAGACTGCTGTTGTGACACGATGTGGTGTCCAGACAGATATTTTGGATTTCAGGATGAAAAATATTCCTGAAATGGAAGACAATGAGTATTTCATCCTGTACAGGAAAATGTAACAGGCCTTCATTACACAGAAGAAGGCTTGGCTGGTTCCTGGGAAGCTGTCCCTTGAGAAGCAAAGGAATCTTTCTGGGATTAGTTCCTGATCAATGCTTTTGTGACTCAGCTGGTGGGAAAAACATGGAATGAGAACAGGTAATTCATAGGTTCCTGGCCTGTGTGACCCAAGAAAGTAGAAACAAATAGGTAAGAAATGTGCTTCGTTGTAAGAACACAGATTTTAAAGATTTATGTGCAGAGTTGCATGTAGCTAGCGGAGAAGTGCTGGCTGATGTTCTTCTGGAGAAGAAGGCTTTTACAATTCGAAAGGTGAGTAACCTGTGCTGAAGACTGTATTAAGACACAGTTCTTAAGTCAAAGCAGTAGAGATCGGTAACCTGTTAGGAGCTGAAGTGTACTGGTTGACAGCAGGCTCAACATGAACCAGCAGTGCGTCCTGGCAGCCAAGAGGGCAAACCACCCTTTGGGGTGCATTAAACACAGCATAGCCAGTTGATCAAAAGAGGTGATTCTCCTGCTATATTTAGCTCTGGTGCGGCTTGAATATTGTCTGCAGTTCTGCACTCCACAATATAAAAAGGATTTTAAGGTACTTGAATGCATCCAGAGGAGGCCAACAAAGCTGGTAAAAGGGCTAGAAGGAGAGGCTGAGGACACTTGTTTAGTTTGGAGAAAAGGAGGCCAAGAGGTGACATTATGGCTCTCTACAACCTCTTTAGAAGGGGAAATGGAGAAAGAGGTGCTGGTCTCTTCTTGTTGGTCACCAATGATAGGACACAAAGCTGCACCAGAGGAGGTTCTAAAAATTAGGAAACATTTCTTTACCATGAGGGTGGGCAAACACTAGAACTGGCTTCCTGGAGAAGTGGGTGATGCCCGATGCTTGTTAGTGTCCAAGAGGCATTTGGATAATGTTTTAAGTTTTATGCTTTAAGTTTTGTTTAGCCATAAAGTGGTCAGGCAGTTGGACTAGATGATCTTTGAAGGTTCCTTCAAAGGAGGATGAACTGTTCTGTTCTGTTCTGTTCTGTTCTGTTCTGTTCTATTCTATTCTATTCTATTCTATTCTATTCTATTTTAGAAAAGCTCCCAGTGTCTGTTGAGAGCCAGATGCTGATGTTTGGCCCGAGATAATTGACTGTTTCTGTGTCAGGTGCTTTGCACAGGTCACCTGTGATTTTCAGTTCCTGGTGTGCTTTCCCTCATCAGCAAAAGAAATTGGGCAAGACCACTACAGCCCAAAATTTAACTCAGCTGAGCATAAGGCTTCTAATTTTATTTGTGATATTTCTTTCTGTTTGACAACTATATAATCAGCTATATCTATGTCATGAACATGAAAAATAGACATCAATCCTCTAGGAGAGGTATTGTGTATGAATTTTATTCTTCTGCCTCCAAACTATCGTGTGTTCTCCAATTAATTTCTTTTGGTAGTTAACCTGTACCTGGACTACATAAAACACCAAACTGGGTGGAAACATTGGTCTGCCACAGGGTAGGAAGGCCCTGCAGAGGGACCTGGACAGGTTGGGTCGATGGGCAGAGGCCGATGGGATGAGGTTCAACATGGCCAATTGCCGGGTCCTGCACTTGGGGCACAGCAACCCCATGCAGCGCTACAGGCTTGGGGCAGAGTGGCTGGAAAGCTGTGCAGAGGAAAAATATCATAGAATCATGGAATGGCTTGGACTGGAAGGGACCTCAAAGATCATCTAGTTCCAACCCCCCTGCCATAGTCAGGGGTGCCACCCACCAGATCAGGTTGCTCAGGACCTCATCTAACCTGGTCTTGAACACCTCCAGGGATGGGGCATTCACAGCCTCTCTGGGCAACCTGTTCCAGTGCCTCACCACCCTCTGAGTGAAGAATTTCCTCCTAACCTCTAGTCTAAATCTCCCCTCATTTAATTTAAAACCATTCACCTGTCATTATCTGATTGAGGAAAGAGTCATTCTCCATCTTTTTTATAAGCCCCCTTGTAGCACTGAAAGGTTGCGGTGAGGTCACCCCGGAGCCTCCCCTTCTGTAGGCTGAACAGCCCCAGCTCTCTCAGCCTTTCTTCATAGGAGAGAAGCTCCAGCCCCTTGATCATCTTTGTGGCCCTTCTCTGGACCTGCTCTTAAAGATCAACATCCTTCTTATGCTGGGGGCTCCAGACCTTGACGCAATACTCCAAGTGGGGCCTCACCAGGGCAGAGCAGAGGGGAACAATCCTGTCCCTCGACCTGCTGGCCATTCCTCTTCTGAGGCAGCCCCAAACCAGGTACAGCACCTTGCACTTTGACCTGTTGAACCTCATACGGTTCACATGGGCCCACTTCTTAAGCTTGTCCAGGTCCCTTGGGATGGCATCCCTTCCTTCTGTTGTATCAACCACACCACTCAGCGTGGTGTCATCTGCAAACTTGCTGCGGGTGCACTCAGTCTTGCTGGAAACTGAGAGTGTTGGTCAATGCTGGCCTGAACATAAGCCATCAGTATGCCCAGGTGGCCAAGAAGGCTAACGGCATCTTGGCTGGTATCAGGAATAGTGTAACCAGCAGGACCAGGAAGGTGATTGTCCCCCTGTGCTCTGCTCTGGTGAGGCCACACCCTGAGTGCTGTGTTCAGCTTTGGGCCCCTCACTACAGGAAGGACATTGAGGCCCTGGAGCGTGTCCAGAGAAGGGCTACGGAGCTGGTGAAGGGCCTGGGACACAAGTCCTGTGAGGAGCAGCTGAGGGAACTGGGGGTGTTTGGTCTGGAGAAGAGGAGGCTCAGGGGAGACCTCATTGCTCTCTGCAACTCCCTGAAAGGAAGGTGTGGGGAGCTGGGGGTCGGCCTCTTCTCACAGATAACCAGTGGTAGGACTAGAGGGAATGGCCTCAAGTTGTGCCAGGGTAGGTTCAGGTTGGAAATGAGGAGACATTTCTTCTCAGAATGAGCGATCAGGCATTGGGACGTGTTGCCCAGGGAGGTGGTGAAGTCACCATCCCTGGGGGTGTTCAAGGAAAGGTTGGACGTGGTGTTTAGGGACATGGTTTAGTGGGTGACATTGGTGGTAGGAGGGTGGTTGGACCAGATGATGTTGGAGGTCTTTTCCAACCTTAATAATTCTATTATTCTATTCTATGATTCTATGGCTTAATGTGACCTTCACTAAACCCATTTTGGTGTTTTGAATCACTTTGATGGCAGGACCTTTGAAAACATCTAAGGCTAATACTCTATGTAAAGTACAATTTCTCTGTGTTCTCTATATGAAGTTCATTTTGGTTACGCTTGCATGTAAATCTGATGCTGACAAGCATGGAAATCTGGAGATTGCAGCTGTCCTATACTCTTCAGAATGCCTACTGGCAGTGTATTTCAGCTGACTGATATCTATTTGCCATCGATGACACATTGAAATGCATAATAAATAAGCAAATATGTTCAAAAAGGAAAAAGGACAAAGAATATCTGCGATCATCTAGAATGGTTAAAAAAGTATTACATCAATATTCATTTTAAATTACTCTTCTAAAAGTCCAGTCTGCGGAAGACTAAACATTTCTGCTGGTGAATGAGCAGACCTTTGAAGTCTGTTTCTCTTCTATGAGGTGCTCCTTGAACTTACTGTTATGATTTAATGGCAACTAAATCAGCAACAATGGCAATAAAGTGTGATTTATAGCTAAATCACGAGTCCTTCTGATTTACTGTCTTCCTTCGTAATTCTGATTAAACCCTGCCAAGTCTATCCAGGCTGAATTCGTAGGTAGAGGACCTTGCTGGACTTTAAAGATTCTGCATAGAGTACCCCAGTGATCCAGTCTGCACTGTGGCTAAAGCTGAGAGGTGAACAGCATGAAGTAGCTTGGAAATACTACATAGATAGCTTGGAGCATTTGTTCACAGAGCTCCTACATGATTTCTTACTTCATTCTGTCCTTTGCCTTCTTGTTACATGTTGTCCACCTACAGCAGTGTAGAAATGTTTTTGTGTTTGTTTGATTTTTAACAGGAGTCCAGGAGTTGATATTCTGTAAAACATGTGAGATAAGGGGAGAAAGATATCAGCAACAGGCTGACATCTCTGCTGTCATTAGTAATTAAACATTAATGGAAAATTCTTGCAGAAGCTACCATTCTATCATACAGAAGAGCCTGGAGATGCCAGAGTTAGCCTTGCTGGACTGCACTGGGTAGATATATTCTGACGATTTGATTCCTCAGCTGCCAAGGGTGATAAAACGGTCCTGTAAGGAATAGGCAGAACTCTGTAATTTGTGCCAAATCCTAGCTGTTACTGAACAAAAAGAGGAAGATGGAGAAAGGAGCATGCTCCTGTTATCTAGGCAGTATACATGTGATACTATGGAGAAATACTTGGGGACAAATACCAGTTATCAGCTGCAGATTTTGAAATCCATTCTTAATCTTCCTATGTGATCTTTTGGCCTTTACAAAAAAACTTGTGCAAAAGTTAACATATGATATGACACTCTTACTATGTTTATGTAATATAGGCCTAATTGTTTATTAAATTATTTGAAATTAAATTTCAAAATGTTTCTATTGCAACTGGCCTTAGTAGATTTCAGAGAAGTGTTTCATTCGTGTCTCGCATTCCCTTCCCTGAAGAGCTGATATTTATTACAGTAATTTGAGCATTCAATTCAGGAGCATTTCAAAAAGTCACTCATTCAGCCAGACAAAAGGAGTTGAAAAGGGTTCCCAGTTCTCACAGTGAAGGATTTTTATATTGAGGTAGTTTTTACATTTTTACATGTTTAATCACTTTGCTATTCTATTCCCCAAGGCTAAGTACAAACAAAATCATTAAATATTCACAATCATTACAATCACAAACGTAACTACAATTTAACAAAGACCACATTTTTCCAAGACAGCATCTGTCTTCCTTGCAAGGGATTGCAGAGGATGCTGAACATGTTATGAGAAACAAGTAGGGAAGTTCTTCTAAGTGAGTTTCCATGCTGCCAAGGCCAGAATCAACGGACAATGCTATATTACAGCCTTTTACAATCCCTTCACAATTTTGCTTCAAGAATGCAGACAACACAGAGAAAGGAAGTACACTGGATACAAACTACACTGAGAAAAAAATTCAGTAATCATTCCCTGTCTTCATTCACTTATCCAACGAAGCATAATACTGGTCAAGAAGTGCCTCAAACAGATATAGGGGTGCACGTGTGTGACTGAAATATTCGAAAACACAGTTACAATAGGATGACATTTGTTAATAATGTATAAGCTGTAACATTGTATAAGCTGTGTTTGACTATTTGTGATACCAAATGTGAATGAGGTAGAGGTGAGCGAGAATTATGACTGTGACGTTTTGTTTATATGTTTATAAACTATGACCCTGACTTTCAAGTAATAATTTGTCGAGACTCTCAGAGTCTACCACACCCTTCAGGCCGCATTCTTTGCCTCTCTCAGAGTCTCTGCACATGACCTGATATTGAGTTGACTTTAGTCTTCAAAAGTGCTTATTTGGAAGAGTGTAAAATGTAGCCACAAGTCACAGTCAAGGTGTAATGACTGGCAATCCTGCTCGGTAAGGTATACATTTATTTTTTCATATATTTAACTCAACATTATAGCATTTTGCACCAATTATAGGCAAAATGGAAGGTTGAGCAAAACAGTGTGAGAAGGTTGGTTTTACAACAGCATAAGATGAACACACTGTGACTTTAACAGAAGAAACTTCATTGTATGCATCCCCTCCGTGACATGACTTGATAAAGAGAATGAGCTAATGACTACCTTGAGAGAGAGAGTAACTATTGGATGCAAATTTATTTTAATATTTGCCTATAACACTGAATAAATTATGTCTACAGTCCTAACAGAGATAAAAGCATTTTGCTAGTGGGAGATGGAGAACATGGGCATGGAGCTAGGTCCAAAGGCAGATCCCATTTTGAAATTTCAACATTATGTGACAATAAGTTCATTAATATTTTTCAGGAACATTTTTTTTTGTTGTTTGAAAAAAAAGTAAATGAGGAAATGTAAATGCTAAAATGCTACACTGTGCATCCGTGTTCCTAATATGTTTTCCTGGGTATGTGACACCTGAGATAGTAGAGACCGTTGGTTTATGTTATAAAGATCTTGTCTCCATACACACAACATAGGATAGAGAAACTAGGGCAGGTGGAAAAACGAGCCCTTTGACCACTCTCACACTCCATTGTAAGAGTGTTCACCCATAGCCAGAGACAGCCTTCTTCAGAGCCAATTGCCAGCATCATGCTGGTACTTCTGCTGGTCATTCTTGCCTGTCATTCTTGCTGGTCATTCTTGCCTGTGCATCACAATCCTTTATGAAGCAGGGACGTATTCCTTTAGCTCTATTCACAAATACTAAGGCTCTGTTCACAAATAAGAAGGACATTTAGCTCAAGGCACAGCCTGTAGTCCAAATCTCCAAAGGTTAAAATGTCACATTAACCAATGAAAACCATATTTTTGGATGTAGAAGCAAAAGTGACTGGTTTTCACAGACTGTGTGTAGTCAGAGTAGCAATCAGCTGAATCTCTGGCTTAGCCTCAAGCGGTCAAACAGTCCCTTCAGAATCTTCCTGTGGGAAGATTTATGGGCCCATTTGAGTATTAATTTCCATACCTACCTGATGTGTGTAGGGCTAGCTTGCATCCAGCACCCTAAAGTCTTTCCAAAGCAGATACACTTTGGGACATGACAAAAAGTATGCCTCCTTACCAGTGTGGATCCTCCAGGCAGTGTGCTTGTTCCTGTGTAGCCCTCACCAGAAAACAAGTGAACTTGATCCTGATCCTAGACCTGGCACATGCTAGATGCCTGGGTTACCTGGGTGCAATGACATCTGGACTGTCATGAGCTCAGTAACTTTTATAACATCGCAAATAGCAGGCAGAAAAAGAAGGAAACATGCAGCCCATAAAAGATCGCAGGTGGCAGTCCTGAATTCTCCGAAGAGAATGATGCATTATAAAGTTTAGTCTATCTTGCCTCTTAGGAAAACACAGGACTATTCACCAGAAACAAAGGAGAACTTGCATAGATGTTTCTGACTCACTGTAACAGGCAGGATCTGCTACATCTCATGCAATTCTCTTCTGAAGTCTTTAATACAGCCAAAGTAAATAACTGGATGAAGAACACAAACTACCTTCTGATAAGGAAATGATAGGAATGTACATGACAAGAGCAAGTCCTGCCCCTGGGAAGGAACAACCGCACGTATCAGTACGGGCTGGGGGATGACCTGCTGGAGAGGAGCTCTGCGGAGAGGGACCTGGGGGTCCTGGTGGACGACAGGTTGGCCAGCAGTGTGCTCTGGTGGCCAAGAAGGCCAACAGGATCCTGGCAGGCATTAAAAAGAGTGTGGCCAACAGGTCAAGGGAGGTGATCCTCCCCCTCTACTCTGCCCTGGTCAGGCCTCACCTGGAGTCCTGTGTCCAGTTCTGGGCTCCCCGGCACAAAAAAGACAGGGATCTCCTGGAAAGAGGCCAGCGGAGGGCCACAAAGATGGTACGGGGCCTGGAGCATCTCCCCTGTGAGGAGAGGCTGAGAGGCCTGGGTCTGTTCAGCCTGGAGAAAAGAAGACTGAGGGGAGATCTTATCAATGTTTATAAATACCTGAAGTGTGGGAGACAGAGGGATTTGGCCAACCTCTTTTCAGTGGTCTGTGGGGACAGGACAAGGGGCAATGGCCACAAAATGGAGCCCAGGAAGTTCCGCACCAACATGCGAAAGAAATTCTTCACGGTGAGGGTGACGGAGCACTGGGACAGGCTGCCCAGGGAGGTTGTGGGCAGTTTATCACAATGCAGTTTATCACCACCTGCTGACCAATGCCTAGCTTGTCACCAAGTAGCAGCTGCCTCCTTCACCCTAGCCAATTCCCCTAGTTTTATTGTATATCATGAAGTCATAAGGCATGGAATATCCCTTTGGTCAGTTTAGGGTCAGCTTTCCTGGTTCTGTCCCCTTCAGGCTTCTTGTGCACGCCCAGCATGTGCCCAGCATTGTGCCCAGCTGGCAGGGCAGTATGAGGAACTGAAAAGTCCTTGGCTTAGTGTAAGCACTGCTCTGCAACAACTAAAACATTGGTTTGTTATCAGCATTATTCTCATCCTAAATCCAAACCGCAGCACCATCCCAGCTACTAGGAAGAAAATTAACTCTATCCTAGCTGAAACCAGGACTATATGTCAAGACAATACTACACAGAAGCCATCATACACTAGGCCATTATCAGGCTGCGGTACTTCTGTTGAAGGCAGGCCTACAAGAGATTCAAGGTCTGAGAGTCACTTGGAGAATGTATACAAAGGTCCCCAGTCCAGTCCTCTAGCCCAGTGTGAACCCAGATATTATCAGCCAGGCTATCTTGGTTCTATTCTTTTGGCCAATGAGGAGTCTTCATTGCAAAATGAAGAACCTGTCCTCTCAGCTCAGCTGATGTGCTGAGACTTGGTGATTTGTCAGGTTAGTTTTAACAGAAAATGAGAAGTCACCTTTCTATATCCAAAAAAGTTACTTTAGGATTCAGAAGTCAGGAAATCCCAAAGGCTCCAATTTCAAGACAGCAGAAAGACTCCTAGAAGATTCTCTCCTCAGCATTAGCTCTTGGATTTATTATTAGTATTAGTATTAGTATTATTTTGTCCTGGAGTAGTCAGTAGTCAAGTAGGCCCCATTCCTGGAGGTGTTCAAGGTCAGGTTGTATGGGGCCTTGGCCAACCTGATCTAGTGGATGGTATCCCTGCCTATGGTGGGGGAGTTGGAACTAGATGGTCTTTAAGTACCCTTCCAACCCAACCCATTCTATGATTCTATGATAATTGTATAACTTTACAGCATTGACATTCCTCTGAGAACCTGCTGGCTAAATTGACTTAACAATTAATATTAAGAAGGAATAATTTAAAAACTCTGAAGTAGTCTTATGTTACTATGATCCATATAAAGAACACAAATGGAATAGCAAATTGTTTTAACTTCAGGACAATGTTAACAACATATCTTTTACTCTAGTGGAGATCCAGACATGAAAGACCTTATACAAGAGATGAGGAAGTAGGCAGACTACCAAAGAAGAAAAAATAAATAAATAAATAAATAAAAATAAAAACACCCAAAAACCCCACAAAATTGTCACGAGCTTTTATTTCATGTACAGTAGCATATAAACATGGGCAGACCCTTTCTTCACAATATTGCCACCAAAAACACAAACACCACACAACAAAACAAAATGACAAAAACATAAATCCCATCAAGTCAATATTTTTCTTTCATAGTGCTGCCAACATTGCAGTTTGGACTTCCTGTCTCCTAAATAGAGCTTAACGAACAGGAAAATCCATTGAAAGAAGGGAACTTCTATACAACTATGAGGAAAACGTTATTAGCTATAGTGTTTGTCCACTTCTATTCCATAAATTGGCAATAAACTATTAGTACAAGTAACAGATGGAGAATTTTCTGGGTGTGAAAGTGTAGCTGAACACTTATAACTTGTCCCCAATTTGCATGCTACAGTTCTGTTACAAACATACACATACCACATGCAGACCTAGAGGCACTTATCCAACCAATTGGATAGTATGTGCTGGAAAAGATTATAAACCTTGGCCACTAGGTGTATGTGTGTAGGGGAAGGCAGGTCACAGGTAGATTTAGACATTAAAAGGGCTAGAGAAGACTACTCAGTTTGACCCATCATGTTCCAATCCAGATAAAATAGTGGAAGCCAAAACAATGAACCCAGGAAATTTTCACTCCAGTCAAGCGTGACACAGCTCATGTAGACAGAGGCACAGCTCAGGGAGAGCAGTCAGCTCAAGAAAGGGCACCACTCAGTGTGAGCCGATGGTTCCTCAGCATCTCAGATAAGGCTTTGTCTTCTTGTTGCCAAAACTGCCCTGTTGGTGTTATCTGATCTAACTACTTCAAGATTCCCCCTAGCATGTCTACATGAGGCAATAGTTTCAGTTTGACTACAGTGGAGATGAAGACTAAATATTGATTTTTGAGGGTATGTGATCTTGCAACACAAATGCACAAACTTGGCACATCTTCTTCAGATTGCTTCATCCTTTTTCAAAAGCAACCAGAGCAGGCAGCATTGGCACAGATTTCACACAAATCAGCTTCTCTGACAGCTGTGCCTGTTAGAGAGAAAATAGAGTGTTTCAGTGGGATAGCAAAGCAATACATTGGAGAGCAAAGCCACACATCAAGTGGCTGAGAGATTCCTTTCTGTTGCTGTTCCATGAGTTTCGATGTCATTGAAGTTATTGTTGGCATAAGAAAAAAATAGTTCTTGAGAAAATCTTGCTTAAAAAATGAGATCAAACTTTAAATCACCAGGAGAACAATGGTAACGTGGAAACAAGAGAACAGCAGAACATCTTGTGGGAGGCTGGTGAGGATGCTATCTTTTTCCTCTAAAGTGGCTTGTAGAATCACAGCTTTAGTTATATTGGTAGCATTTCTTTGTAAGGTTTCCACTGTATTGGACAGTAAGTTAATAAAACATAATAAAATTATTTAATTTTTTTTTTTAAATGTAGCAGCTGGCTCAAGAATCACTACATGTGCCTTGGAAACACAAAATGCTGAAGACTAATTCGCCTCATCTACAGCTCACACCTCTTTTAGGGTACCCAGAAATAAACAGCTACTTGGAAGAAACTTTTGTGTTTTTTGTGTTTACAACAGTGTGATCTGCACAGACTACAATTAAGCACCATAGGAGTTTTCTGATGGGGATGGCTCTCAGTTTTGTATCCTTGCAGAAGGGGTAATCAAAAAGTAGCATGGACTTCCAGCTGCTTTAGAAGTGACACAACAGTAATTACGTTTCTTTGGCTGCTACAATTTCAATGTTTGAGGTTGAAAAATGTGATTAAAAAAAGGAAATCATGCAATATGAACTACATACTCAGCCTCTCGAAAATCATGGGTGCATCTTCTCTTTTACACACAGCTTGGAACTCCTCAGGAAGATCTTTTTCTTTGCATGGAGAATAGGTAGTCTTTGAAGCCACCATGCGAGGGTTAATGCTTCTGTTCTCATCCATGAGCTCCTTTAGCTTCTTCACAGATTCAAGGGAGAATTTCAAGTCGCCATCCTATGTAGACAGAATCAGAAAAAAAGAAAAAAAAAGAACAAAAAAAAAGGCATCAGGGAGTTAGTCCTTAGGCAAATGTATTCCATCTCAACTGAAGTCTGCTAAACTGTCAACTCTCTCCACAAACCTACACTACAGGGAAAAGGGAATGTTGGAACAAAGCTTAAAGAAATTTGGTGCTCAGTGAAAGTAAAGAGATCAGCTCTTCAATACATACACCCTTCAGAGCAGCAGTGAGACCTGGCTGGCTTGTCAGGGTTTTTGTTAAGCATCTCAGTGGATGGAGGCACAATTAATGCATTTCTCACTCTTGTGAGAGAGACCCACAAAAGCTAAGGTAGAAAGATATGGACTGAGAAACGTCAGCCTAGAAAAGAAATGATTGGGTAATATGTCATAGAGATTTACAAAATGATGAGCTGAATGCATGCGAATGGGGATTTATTTTGTTCACTCTTTCTTCTAATACATTAGTAGAGAACTTCAAGTCTTGGCTGTCATGTGGCATGCTCAAAACAGAGAAAATTCCTTCACATTTAACATTGTTAAGAGCTGAACCTCCTCATCACAAGATACTGTGGCAAGTTTCCATGAACTTAAAACTCGTCCATACAATTTATGGAACACAAATTACTGAGAAAAATGAAACGCGTCACTTCTGACTCAAAGATCATGCCAAAGCTTTGGGAGGCTCGAAGAGTAAGTATTACTCTTCAATAAGGAAGTATTACTCCATGTTTTAGACTGCTTGATCTTGTGCGTCTGTTAACGACCATTCCCTCACAGTTTCAAGAGAATCTCACTGTTGAGGTAATAAACTTAAATTGAACATGTTGCAATTGTTAAGTGCATAAAATCCGTATAAGTATGAAGAGAATCACAGTCTGGTCTAAAAGAGGAATATGCATTTTCAAATTGTTATTTAGCATTTGCTTTATTCATGTTTAATGAACAAGAAATAATCAGAAATATGATCAAGTGACACCTACATATTCAAAGAAATGAAGTTAATTGAGCCTGCTATGGCATAAGATCAAATATTGTTGTTTGCTTCATAGTCTCATTAGCTTGATGTTCAATTGTGTGAGAGTGGTGTTTTTTTAGGGGGAGGGAGGGGTGTCAGTTAAAGAATAATAAAAAAAACAACCAAGGACATGCATTTATTTAACAAATTAAACTCTTTTCTACTTCCAATTTATGATTTTTCTCAGAATAGTTTATCAGACTGGTTGCCTGTGCAAAGTTAACTATGTAGAACACAGCTCTAAATTCAGCTATCAGATGCAGACTCTAAAAGCACAAAACAGAGAACAAAAAAGAAAGGATTTCCATGAGAACAGCTCCAGGGAAAGCAGAAAGGGATGAAGTGAGCTTTATTCGATCCTTTCACACAGGATTTATCCTACTTATTATCACTGCTTAGTAAGAATGAACTTTTATGAGAGATAGACTTATGAGATACATTTATGTCCTGGTGACAAAACAAAACAAAACAAACAAACAAAAACGTCAACACCGTCTCAGAAGAGAAAAGTGTATCAGAGAGAGCTCAGTCTGAGCAGCATCTTCTCTCCAAGGTAACAGTGCATGCTGTTCTGTTGAACTAGAAGATTTTATCACAGAAATAGTCTAAGCCAGCGCTTTAGTTTGGTTTTTTTAGTTTTCTTGAATTTTTCTGGTTTTATTCCACAATTAGCTAGCCATCCTCTTCCAATTTTCATCATAGTAATTCAAGAGCTGTGCAAGAAACTGTCCAGGTAGTGATATTCAGCCTTTAAAAGCACTCCACAAAGTCCAATAAACTTTGCTTGTGGCTTGCAAACATTTTGTTAAATCAATGCTTTCTGTGACATACTATGGGAAAGGGAAGAAAAGTCTTGGAAAGGTTTTCAGAAAACAAGTACATAACCAACTTTGTGCACTGAGTTAGTCAGACATTAGGGAAATTAAGTAGTCCAACTGAAAAGAGTGCAACACACATGCACAGAACACTGAACATATATATTCATGTCTCATAAGAGGCAGAGAAAATATAAATGTAGTGATTAATGAGACAAGCATTTGAATTACAAAGAGGAGCTACAACTTCAGAGCTGAACTTTCTACATTTTTACCTCAACCAGAAACTGCTATTCTCATTTGGTTATTTTCTACAGTTCCAAGTGGAAATTTGATTTATTTCTTTTCATTAAGTTGGAGACTATTTTTTTCACTCCTTCAAAACCTACTGTGCACACATAAAGAGAATCAACCATTGTTTAAATAATACTAGCCCTTTTGTTACTCCAAGAATGTCATTTACAATGCAATCAAACTGCAATCTCCCAAACTGTTTCTAGGGATGAGTGCAGATAGATCTAACATACTCCCATGAACAGACAAGAGTGATGATACCTACCTACCTACTTCTATGTTGTGTGTAATATCAATCACAGGTGCAGTGTGTTTTAGAGTATTTTGTATTAGCCTCCTCTAATAGTTTATCTATCCATTACTATTCCTCCAAGCCTGCAGGTCATTTTCAGAAAGAACTACCTGCCTACAAGCAGGCAAGAAAAAACATTTTCTCCCCAGTTCATGCAACTTCACAACAAACGGGTTTATCTGCAAAAGAAAACTCTGGGAATACCCAGATAGGAATTTCCGAGCAGTGATATAGCTGGTGAAGCATGAGGTTAGAAATACCTGAAACATTTTACAGACAGAAAAACTGAGCAACAGGGACATGATGTCAGACAACAAGCCAGAGAAAAGAAAAAATTCAGCTCTATTAATTTAGTTCAACATTCCTGTTGTAGCCACAACTCTTCATAATATCAATATATCACTGAACTTGCAATACTAAGCAAAAAAAAAAAAAAAAAGCAGAAAACTCACCTGGACATAGACTCCCTGGGAGCTGTGTACCAGTGAAAGGAGTATAAGGACTGTAAAGGAAAGAAAGCCTTCCATAGCACCTGCAAAGTGTAGCCTCTCCTAACCTGAATATATTTTCTTTTCTCTTGCTTTGGTATTTCACTGTCCTTCCTTTGTGTCTCTCAGATTTGCTCTAGTTGTCAGAGCTCTATCTCCCCAGTGCAAAAAAAATAAGCTTTATAAAGCCTTTACACAGCACTGGCTTGGTAATCCATTAACCTAAACTCCTTATAGGCATACAATAAACCTTCAGTGGACTACCAGTTATCTACTCCTTGGCAGAGCAGGACAGTCACACCCAGACAAATACTGGTGTTTATGACTCTCTCCCACTTTCAGAAACTGGCCAAGACAGGCAGGAAAATCATTGCGGCCTACAGCACATAAATAGGAAAGTCTGGTCTTAGCTCTAACACAGCAACCAAACCTAAGTCTCCATATGGGGAATGTATGGGGAAAGATGATCTTGGAGGTCTTTTCCAACCTTAATGATTCTATGATTCTATGATTTGGAAGCAGGCAAATTAATAAACAATTAAAGAAATTGATCTCTTGCACTGATTAGCGGCCAGTCAGTTCTGAATTGATTGCTGAGCACGCAGTTCTTCTGGAGACTCCAATACTGAGAGGGGATCAATGCTCTGGAGCACATGAACGCAGGGTGTGCCTGAGTATCAGCAGATATACAGTGTCATCACCTAATTAAAACACGCACATTACAGGGATTGTCATTAAAGATAAAGGCTTCAATGCAACAAATCTATTTCTCTGTGACTTTCAATCTTATCCAGAAACATGGAAATAGTACATGGATATTTATTTTCTCTTATTCTCTAATAAGCAGACCTGGACTACTAATGAGAGCTTCTCAGTCCCCTTGGGCCCTGTTTTTACAGGTTTCTGGGGTGCCCTCCTACTGTCTCTCCCGATCTTTCCTTTAGGCTCCCTTTGGTTACAGGAAGGCCGCTCTAAGGTCTCCCCAGAGCCTTCTCTTCTCCATGCCAAACAACCTCGATGCTCTCTGTGAATATTGAGCAGTTTGGCTAGAGCACTTGCTGGTGAAGAGTGAGGCAAAAAAGTTGTTGAGTACCTCAGCCTTCTCCGTCTCAGTTGTAGACAGGCCTCCCATTTCACTCATCATGGAGGGTACAGTTTCTTTTATCTTCCTTTGTTGTCCTATGTAGTTAAAGAAACCCTTCTTGTTATTTTTTACATCTCTAGCCAAATTCACCTGCAGCTGTGCCTCAGCTTTCCTGATCCCCTCTCTGCTCTTCTGGGCCATGTCCCTTTAACATTATCAGGGGAACATCCCTGCTTCCACTGCCTATTCATTTTGGTTTTGTGTTTCAGCTTGGCTAAGAGCTCTTGACTTAGCCAAGCTAGTCTCCTGCCTCCCCTCTCCAACTTCTTGCATGTCAGAATCGAGAGCTCTTGTACCTTAAGAAAAATGTCATTAAATATCTCCCAGCTATCATTTGCTCTTTTATCTCTGAGGGCAGTTTCCCAAAGGATCCCACACACTCAAACCCTAAACAGCCAAACATTTACCTTTCTGGGTTTTATAGCTTTGACTATACTTTTTACCTGTCCTGTACTACCTGTTCTGTACTACTATGATCACTGCAGCCCAGGCTACCTCCAAGCTTGACCTCTCCAATATTCTCCTGCACTAGTGAGCTACAGGTACATCGATGCCTTTTCTCTAGCTGAGATGCCGGTATGGTTACACTGCCCTGCAGTAAGTTATGAACCTTTTGATGGGAATGGGGCATAAAGCCAGGAGCCAAGTAACGGTGCGATGTGTTTTGCTACATCGTACATCTTAATAGAAATAGGAAATAGAAACCTAGGTGCCATGCCAGGCATGAAGCCGTTGTCCCTGGTGGTGCCTGTGTGCAGGCAGGCTGGACTCTGCTCTGTGCAATCGAGAAACACCTAATGCAGGGTTCAGTAGGCCACGGGAAGTGGCAGTAATGCGAGCAGTGCTCTGGATAAGGAGGTGCAGCAAAGAAGGCTGGCTTGTGAAGGATCCTGGCATGGTGGTGCTCCCTGTGCAGAGGTTCACCCATGGACCAGTGTCCTCAACGTCAGGGTTAGGCCTTTTTACAGTCACTTCCCTCCTTGAAGATGGGAATAATATTTGCTTTTTTCCGGTCATCAGGGATTTCCCCATCATTGTGGATGTCAAGTTTGCTTAGCTGATCTCTGATCCGATCCTCTTTGACCAAGACAAAGACCTCCTTTCTCTGGACTTCCTCTCTTTGTCTCTTGGGTCTGAGATTCCTGAGGGCTGATCTTAGCAGTAAACACTGAAGCAAAAAAGGCATTCAGTAGCTCTGCCTTCTCCACATCCTTTGTCACCAGGGCACCTGCCCCATTCAGCAGCGGGCTGACATTTTCCCCAGTCTTCCTTTTCCTACTGATGTATTTGAAGCCTTTCTTGTTGTCCTTGATATCCCTTGCCAGATCCAATTCCAGCTGGGCCTTGGCCTTCCTTATCACATCCCTGCATACTCTGGCAGTGTCCCTATATTCCTCCCAAGTGGCCTGTCCCTTTTTCCACACGCTGTAAACTTCCTTCTGTCTGAGCTTCGCCAGGAGCTCCCTGCTGGCCCATGCAGGCCTCCTGCCCCCTTTGCTTGCCTTCTTGCTCATAGGGATGCACCAATCTTGAGCTTGGAGGAAGTGATTCTTGAATACTGACCAGCTGTTTTCGACCCTGCTTCCTTCTAGGGCATGTGTATGAATAGAAATGCTTCAGATGTCTTTCATTAAACTCAGCCCCTTGTGGGGCAGACTGAAGGGCCTCACTACCATGCAGTTCCTCAAAAATTGGCATGCAGTCCCATAGCTTACCACCAGTGGGCCTGCTTTTGTCCCTTTCCCCCTTCAAATCCAGTTTAAAGGCCTATCAATCAGCCTGATTGGAGCCATGTATTGATCAGCTCGGTTTGCCCTCGGCTGCCTCAAAGGGGCCATGGTGTCCCAACAGGTGAGAGGGCAAATACTGATCTAAAGAATTTCCTGCCCAGGGCACAGCACTCTCAACCCCACAAACCCCACAGATTGCAGGGTTACAACCACTGCCAAAGTTTTCTTCCCAAGTGTTTTCTCAGGCTGATCCGCTCTGTGTACAGAGGACGTGTCTGGTACAGCTGGCCAAATGCTGCTGCACAGTCACAGGTGCTGGGTTACTCACAGCCCAGCACTTCATGGGCATCACTGACCCATGGCAGAGTGGGTCATGAGCACAGACGTCAGTGGAAGAGCACCCAGCAGGCTCTGCTGGCAAATAGGTTGGCATCTAAAGAGAAAAAAGAAGTACATTGAGGAATGGGCAAGGTGACCCAGGCTTAGGAGATGTCTGAAGGATGATTAACTGAGGAACTGCTAATCACAAAGACCATTATATTGGCATATTGAATATGTGTGATCAGGATTCCACCCACACTCACATTCGTAACGTCATCAGTGGGTTCTGTGCACTGATGGTCCTGACTTTTGAATCCCTTGCAGGGGTAACTCCAGTATGCACACATCTCTCGGGTTCTGAGTTCCAGAAAATGCCATGTCTCCAGGGGGTCTAAGCCATTTCTGTGTGATGCTCTACCAAACTTTGGCTAGTCTAGTAATTCCACGGAAACACCAGAGCTGGAAATTATGCGATAACCTCTCAGGTTGGGGAGGGTACTTTCTACTCCCTGCTCTTCAGGAGCTTAGATCTATTTATACTTGCACTGTCAAACAAGTTGTCTTACGGAACGTTTACCTGCAGAACAAGTGCAGATTTGGTCTCACTTTTCATGAAACTGGCTGACTTTTTGGAATCCTTCTGGCCTCAGTGAAAACTGGCAGCAGCTCAGACATAAACGACAATCTCATTTAGAGCTTTAGTAGAGTGTAAATGTGTTTATGGAGTTGGCTCTAAATAATATTTTCGTGTTAAACTCTTTTATGATCAGGAATAACTTACAGGTCTCTATTGTGCTTCCTCCATAGTTCTTTATCTCGTTTGTTTTTTTTCTAAAGACTGATCACTTTTTAAATCTGATTGTTTTATATTTAAAAAAAAATGTCAAGGGCCTATGGCTAGGCTTAGCAAGCCATAATTAATACATAACTCAGAGCCCTGCCACAAGCCCTGCAAAAACTGAAAGACAGGGAGCCAAGAACCACATGAAGTTAAGAGCACGTGGCTGACATTTGCATGTAGTCTTCCAGAATGCGTGGCAGGCTCTAAACTACTTCAGGAGAGATGCCCTGAGCTTTCCCTGGTGTAGGATGGGTGCAATTTGCGAGAAGCCATGGTGCTCAACGCACCCCTAATGCTGCCAGACGAGCACGACGTGGCACGCCGCCAGGCTCCCAGAGCAGATTGCCAGCACAGGGAGGCAGGGCAGGCTCCAGGCGGGATGCAACACGTCCTCCACCACGGAGATGGTGTCCAAGACAAAGGGCTCTGAGCCCAGGCACACCAGTGGTGTGCTGTAGTATTATGGCTGAGCACAGTCACAGTGGGGTCTTTTAACATCATGGCTGTGCACAGTCACAGTATGGTATTGTAGCACCATGGCCAGGCATTGAATCGCCACAGGGCCTTGTAACATCAGTGCTCAAAAGAAAGTCACAACGGGGCCTTGTGACCGCATGGCACAGCACAGAATCACAGTAGGTAACATCATAGTGCTGCACAGTGTCACAGAAGGGCCTTGTGACATCAAGGCTTGGCAAAGAGTCATAGAGGATGATTAAAAAATCATAGCCTGACACAATGTAAAAGCTGGGCTTTGTGACCTCAGTTCCCAGCACAAATTCACAGTGGGATTTTGTAAAATCATGGAGTGGCAAAGAGTCACAGCCTTTGGATATGACGCCATGGCATAGAGTTGCATGACAGTGTTGTAATATCATGGCTGAAGACAACATCACAGTGGGTCGCTGTAACATCATGGTCATGCACAAAGTAGAGTATTGTAACATCATGGCCCAGCAGAAAGTCACAAAAGGGCCTTGAGACCTCACAGCAGGTTCTTGTAACATCACGGCCCATCACAGCAGGGCCTTGTAATGTCACGTCCTGGCACAGAGTCACAGCAGGGCCTTGTGACCTCCCAGAACAGCACAGAATTGAGCATTGTAACATCACGAATCAGTACGGTGCCACACGAGGGGCTTTCTGACCTCGTACCCTGGCACAGAGTCACAGTTTGGTGGCAGAGGACAGAGTCGCAGTGGGGCCTTGTAACATCACGGCCCAGTACAGCATCACAGGGTGGTACTGTGACACCACGACAAGGTGTAGAGTCACAGTGGGGCTTTGTAACATCAGTGCCTGCCACAGACCGACAGGAGGCCCAGCAAAGTGTCACAATGGGGTACTTACTGTAACATCATGCCTCTGAACAGCGTCTCAGCACGGCTTTGTCGTATCACGACCTGACACAGCCACAGCGGGGCGTTGTATCACCACGGATCTGCAGAGGATTGGCGCAGGGCCTTGTGAAGTAGCCACAGCTTCACAGTGGGGCTGTGTAACACTGTGAGCCAGAAGAGTCAAAGCAGAGCCTTTGGACATCGTGTCCTGGAAGAGAGTACGAGAATGGTGTTGTAATATCATGGTCCAGCATAGTGTCACAACAGGGCCTTGTGACTTCATGGCCCAGCACAGAGTCACGGTGGGGCACTGTATCATCACGGCTTTGCAAAGTGTCAGAGCAGAGCCTTCCGGCCTCATGGCCGAGCACAAAATCACTGTGGGGCATTGTAATATCATGGCCAAGGACCAAGTCACAGTGCAGATGTGTAACATCACGGCCATGCACAGAGTCACAGTGTGGTATTGTAACGTCATGGCCCAGCACAGCCTCACAGCAGGGCCTTTTGACATTACAACGCAGCAAAGAGTCCCACTGGAGCTTAGAAACATCAGTGCCTGGCACAGGGGCACAGGAGGGCCGTGTAATTTCATGGACCAGCACAGAGCCACAGCTGGGCGTTGTAATGTCATGGCTCATCTTTCTCTACTCAGTCCTGGTGAGTCCACACCTGGAGCATTGTGCCCAGTTCTGGGCTCCCCAGCACAAGAGGGACTCATTCAAAACCCTCCTGGACACGTCCCTGTATGACCTGATCTAGGTGTTCCTAAGGATTGGACTAGATGATCTTTCAAAGTCCCTTCCAATCCCTAACATTCTATGATTCTGTGATTCCCAGGGACCCTTCCTCTTATCTACTGGTCTCTGGAGGCCTCGCAGGGCTCTCTAGTGCACTCTCAGGCACACTGGAGGCCTCCAGTGGCCCTCCGCTCCTCTCTAGATCCTCCTCATTTCCACCAGGGCTACACACTGCCCTCTAGCTCCCTCTGGAAGCCTCCCAGTGACACCCAGTGTCCTCTAGGATGCCCTAGAGGCCTCCCAGTGCAGCCTCCAGTCCTGTATCAGATGCTCCAGCTTTGGATTGGCAGAGACCCTGGGGGAGCCATGGGCTGAGCATGGGCTGTACTCACAAACAGAGGTGAACCCCACTTTGTGTCTCCCCTGTCCCTTGCTCAGAGATGGTTTCCAGGCCAGAATCACCCATTCATCTCCTAGGAAAAGAAAGAAAAACTTGTTGGAAAAGGGATTAGAAAAGGAGATCTTGGTAAAGAGACATTTCTGTTCCTTCCCTGCATGTCTTCTGAATGAGGAGAAGGGACGGAGAAGCCAGTGGGTCATGCTGGGTCCTCTGACCTTTTGCCTCCCGCCTGCCAAAGGGCAAGCTGCCCAGGGTTTACCCAGGGTTGCCCCTGCAAAGACTGAGCCCAAAAAAACCCCGGAGTGGAGGGGCAAGACCCCTGGCTGTCTGAGCGAGGGTGCAGCCCTTTTTTCCCTTGGCATCCCTCCCTGGCTGCGCATGGCTAGAAAACCAGCCAGCAAGTCCTTTGCATGCCTCTGGCTGCTTTCTGAGAAGGCAACTGTGAGCTACTGAATGCAGGTTTTGTTGCTATTTATCTGGCTGTGCAAAATTCAGCTCTTATCAGCCGACACAGGGGATGGAACCTCGTGCTCGGCGTTGCCTGCTGGGCTTAGCTGCAGATTGCTGTCTACCTGCAAAGACAGCGTGGGGGGCTCCCACGTTAGCAGAAGCAGCGGCCAAGGGGAGGCAGAGCACGGTGCTGGCAGAGAGGGAAACTCTGGCTGCCACTTCCTGGAGTTTAGACCAGATCCCTGTTTCCACTAGGATTTTGTTTCATTTCATTATTTCATTTCATTTCATTATTTCATTTCATTTCATTTCATTTCATCTCCTCCTCTCCCCTCCAGCCCCACCTCCTCCGAATCAGCATTTCTGCATCCTTCTCTGTGCATACCAGTGCAGCAGGTAAAAGTCTGGCTGGCACCTGCACGCACACACGCTCACACACACACACCCCTGCACACCGGACGCACCTCTGTCAGGGGACGGACACCTCTGGGTGGCTTCCCACACTCCTGCGTGTGGCATCTTCCTCTCCATGGGCGATCTTGGCTGGGAGCATCCCTGTACCCGCCTGAGGGCTGCTCTGCCTCTCCTTGCTGCCTCCCGCCGCAGCAGCAGAGCTCGGGCACGGAGGAGCTCAGCGGGGCCCCACTGCCCCAGGGGACAGAGCTCCGCGGGTGGACAAGCACAGCTGGGAGGCAAGAGCTGAGCGTCGGCGGTCCAAAGCGTCCAGAGCATCCCGTGGTCCTCCTTATCCCCTGGTCCAGAGCATCTGGAGCATCACAGAGCGTCCTGACACCCAGAGCACCCTATGCATCTCCAGCATCCCAGCATCCGGAGCATCCCCAGCACCCAGCAGGGCTGCCCGGGGACCTCCCAGCGCACGGGGATTTGCAGGGATGAGGAAAAGCCTGGCTGTGAGTAACGGGGAGGGGAACCTTGCTGCTGCTGGTCGGCTCCTGGGAATGTCTCTCTGCCCTGATTACCGGTGAAAAGAGAGAGTGGGGGAAGAGAGGGAGAGGAGGAGAGCGGAAAGAAGGGCAGAGAGAGAGAGAGGTGGCACTTCTTGCCCTGGGGCTGGCTCCAGCAATGATCACCTAGCGCAGGTGACAGCTGGAGGAAGTCCCCAGAGCTGCAGAGCCGGCCCTGCTGCCCAGCTCCTCATGGAGGGTGATTTGGGGTCCCCCAACGCCAGCGTGCTGGGGGAGCGCTCGCTGCTGGTGGGCAGCAGCTGGCTGGCTGCCTTCCTTTGCTTCATCATCCTGCTGACCACGGCGGGGAACTTCCTCCTCATCCTCCTCATTGTCACCCAGCGCTCCCTCCGCAACACCTCCAACTACTTCCTGGTGTCCCTCTTCATGTCCGACCTGATGGTGGGGCTGGTGGTCATGCCCCCAGCCATGCTCAACCAGCTCTACGGGCGCTGGGTGCTGCGGGGTGACTTCTGCTCGCTCTGGTACGCCTTTGACGTCATGTGCTGCAGCGCCTCCATCCTCAACCTCTGCATCATCAGCTTGGACCGCTACCTGCTCATCATCTCCCCCCTCAAATACAAGCTGCGGATGACCTCCTGCCGGGCCCTCTGGCTCATCCTGGCCGCCTGGACCTTGGCCGCGCTGGCCTCCTTCCTGCCTATCAAGATGGGCTGGCATAAGCTGGAGTTTGAGGTCCGGTCCCCGAATATCACCTCCCGGGGGGATGAGGACCAGTGCCGGCTAGTGGTCAGCTTGCCCTACGCCCTGGTGGCCTCCTGCCTGACTTTCTTCCTGCCCTCCGCTGCCATCTCCTTCACCTACTGCCGCATCCTCCTGGCAGCCTGCAAGCAAGCCGTGCAGGTGGCTTCCCTCACCTCCAACGTGGCCACCGCCACCACCGACGAGGTCACGGCACAGGTAAGGGAGCGAAACGGTCCCAGTGTTCCCTCCAGGAGGACAGCAGGCAGGGCAGGCAAACACTTCATGCGACCTGGGCTTCCCAAATGCAGCCTGGGAGCTCCTCTTACCCATCCTGCAAACCCCCAGATGTGTGCCAGGGCTAAGACTGAGGGCTTTGCTCTGCTTTCCTCCACTCCAGCCTTGCTGTGGGGTCCCCCAGAAGGAGCAATTACCCCAAAAACTGCCGGGAGGCTCCTTGCAGCTCGAGTCTGGGTACGTGGGGGCTCCGCCAGCCTCCAGCCCAGCCCGGTGCCCTGTCCCCTTGTGCCACTGCCACGTCTCGGCCCCGAGATGCAGGTGGGAATGGGGTTTGCACGTTCGAGCCACGTGCTCAGGGCACTTGCGGTGGGACAGGAGCAGGGAGGCCTCATCCTGCTCTCGCAGTTCGCAAACAGCCAAGGCTGCTGCTGCCGGCCACCAGCACCATCTCTCGTGCTCCCAGGAAGCAAAACTTTGCACAGGCAGGTGCCGAAAAGAAAGTAAATAAATGCACAGCTGGTGCAGGGAGCACAGCCAGGCACCTTCCAAAGCTTACCGAGAGGAATTAGCCCCTGAGTTCCCAGCACGGGCACAGGGATGGACTCAGGGCTGGAGCCAGGGAGGGGATTTGGCAACTGGAGGGAAACATCCACCTCCACAGTGGGATGGCAGCAGCTCTGCGGTGTCTTTGGAGGTGCCAGTGTCTTGTCCCAGCAATGGTGAGCTTTTAAGCAGCTCAGGAGCACGGGAACAGCAGGAGTATGAGCAGAGAAATAAAACAAGATAAAGGCGAAAATGTTCCGTGGTGCAAAATAAAAGCAGTTTTGTCTCCCTCTTGACTAGCATCATCCCAGAGGGGTTTAATCTTATCCGACTTTGGGCTCGTAACTCTTGGCCATGGTGAGCGTGAGACACAGGGGGGAGAAGTTTAAGTAAAAGCAAATACAGAATTCTGAAGGGCACCTAATTTTGAACATCCAGCTTCTGTTTTTGTTACCTGGCCTATAATAGGAACTGCAAAGTACCTCCTTACTCGAGACTCCTGGTTGAACCAGGCTGTGTGTTTTTATAATCAAAATGTGGCTACACTTGGGGTTGTTTCTATTTCTCCAGGAGCAGGTAATTGCTACTAAATCTAACAGCTTTAATTCCTTGTAATAGGTTTATTGACCTCATATCCCACAGGGAAAATACAAAGTTAATTGCCTTCAAATACCTTGATTTAGTTTGTTCTCTCTCTTTTAAAAAAGGAGCCAGAACTCTGACCCAGCCAGACCTTCTGCACATGATGAGATGTACTAGACTTTCAAAAGGAAAATGAGAATCAAAGAACAAGCAGCCAATATCATTAAAATGTTTATTTTTTTTCCCCTGGATGCCAGGTTTTTGGACTCTACAACCCAAACCCGCTTTGGACTTTGGCAGCCTTCCAGCATTTTAAACAGATTTTTGGTTCTCTTTTAGGGCAGGAAGCTGAGTAGCAATAGGGCCTCACCTAATCACGGCGGAGAGCTGAGATAATAATTTTAGATGGCAAGAACAGGAAAAGGAACGGGTTACTTCTGGCGTTTGTAAGCTGAAACGTTTGACTTCCTGCTTTTAAAATGTAATTAGTTTCCTGCTCTAATCAGCAGTTGGAGATGCCTCTTCAGGGCATGCTTTATCCTCACCAAAACACAGCCTGAGATGGGTTTTTCTATACAAGAAGCATCTCAATGATAAAGTCCCTATTTTACAGGGAAAAATAAAATAAAAACCTCTCAATATTGAGGGTTTCTATTGCCTCCTCTTCCCGCTTTACGGTTCAAGGACTGTGGCGTGGGCCATCCTCCTGCCCCCGTGACAAGGGAAGTAATAGCCCTTTTTGTTTTTGCAGCACCAAATGCCACTTCCCTTGGGCAGGAGGCTGGCGCCAGTGCCAGCAGCTCCAGCCTGGGGCGAAGCAGTCACTCACCGCCCGTGTCCCGCTGCAGGTTCCCCGCACCCCCAGCCAGCCCCCGGCCGGCAGCGAGAGCAGGAGGTTTGCCAGCAAGCACAGCAAGAAGGCGCTGAAGGCGAGTCTGACGCTGGGCATCCTCTTGGGCATGTTCTTCGTGGCCTGGCTCCCCTTCTTCATCACCAACGTGACACAGGTATGCACACATTTTGTTGGTTTTTTAACCAGGAAGAGCTGTTTTTCAAAAGCATTTCACAGCCGGGCTCGAGGTTCAGCTGCCTGCAGATCCTGCCAGAAAGCTGCAGTTTCGTCGGGGAGAAAAACCCTTCAAAGGCAAGGAAAAATGTTGGTGTACCTGGGAAATGCTCAGGGTCCAGGAGACGCCGCTAATTCTTGCCGTGTCTCCCCGCCAGGCAGTGTGCGAGTGCATCCCGGCCGGCTTCTTCGACGTGCTCACCTGGCTGGGGTACTGCAACAGCACCGTGAACCCCATCATCTACCCGCTCTTCATGAGGGACTTCAAGAGAGCCATGGGCAAATACCTGCCCTGCTGCCGGCGCTCGGGGCAGCCCCGGCCCAGCGCCATCTCCCTCTCCATGAGGAACTCCAACAGCGGGCCCCGCGTGGCCACGTCCCTCAAGAACGTCCTCACCTTGCAGGCCGACACCGACTCCGTCGACTCCGGGGCACCGGTGGACGAACACAGCCTGCCGCCGCCGGCCGCCGACGCTGCCCAGGCTCTCCTGGCCCCCGGAGTCCGCTTGATCAATATTTTTGACACGGAGCCCCGCGAAGAGGAGCTGCAGCACCGGCAGCTCGGCACGCCGGTGGCCTGAGAGGCCGTCCGTGGGGCTGCAGATGGGGGCGGCGCGGTTTCAGAGCCCGGTGTCCCAGGCAGGATTGCCCCGGCACGACGCAAACCCTCCGGGAGGGCAACCGCAAGGCGTTTCCCTGCCCGCACTGAGCTCCTCGATACCCTCTTCAATGAAACTCGCATCTCCTTGGGGCTGTTGCTGACCACTTCTGCGGGTAGGTTTAAAGAGCGCAAAGCCACGTTTTACTGCTGAATGAATCTGCCTTGTTTCTTTCTCTTTCTGTCCCTTGTTTACTCACCAATTCCTCACCCTTCTCCACGAGCTGCTTCTCAGGGCCTTTTCACAGCCCGTTGATCGGAACCTCGCACCCTTTTGCCAGTATGTCTCCCCACACTTCAGCCAAGGGCAGGTTTTTCAGCTTCCACTCATACAGCTCAGTATAGCCCCTCTAACTCATGCACTAGGTGCACCAAGGGAAGAGGAAACACATCCTGTGACTCACGGGCAACAGGCTGGGAGCTGCTTCAGTCCACAGAACATCACGTCTGCTTGGAGTTTAATTCTCTCGCCTGATTTGGACTGTATCTGTCAGAGTTTCCTGTGAAAGCAGTGAGCTGCAGCATGCTGAAACGATCCTATTTAATCATGAACAGCCTGCGCTACAGGGGATTAAATCTGATGCAAAATGTTCAGCACTGCCTTTTGGATATTCCACAAGGGTGTGGGTGTTTGACTTGTTTGTGGCTCTCTGGATATCCTGACAGTAGTAAGTAAGGAAATCAGCTTCCCTTATGCTTTCATCCTACAGCTTCCTATTTTTGGCACGACCGTCGTACTTTGCTCTTGACAATCCACGAGTTTTAAGATGATGCAATTAGAAAATAGACATTTCTGTTCTTCAAATCAGAATATCGACTTCCAAATGGTAATGCCACCCCCCTCAACCTTCCTCAGAGCCATAAGCAGAGAGAATAGTGAGCAGTATGGCCAGCGGGCACTTCAAAATAGCAGCAAAGAATGCTTGCAGCTAATTCTTCCTCAAGTGCCTTTCAGATGCAGAATCGGGTTGATAGTTTGTTGCTGTGCCCTCCCTGAACTCCTGCCCTACTAGCCTTGCTTCAGAGCTCATGTTTTGGTTGTGCTCCTGAAGCCCACAATCACACAGACAAATGAACACAATGCAGGGGGAAGAAGCTGCATGACAGGCAAAGTCTCGTTAGTTTTCTTTCCACGTTGCCCACATATGTTCCAGAACTGAACAACAAGTGCTTCAATAACTCACTTGACATTTATTTGCTACAAGCGCAATTGCAACCGATGGCTGGCCCTGTGGTCAACGATAAATGACCACGACAGGCAGAGGACTCATCACAGGTTCAAGTATCAAACTATTTAATACGTTTTCTCCCTATATCTGTGGCCAGATATTTAGCTTGGTTTTGGTATCAGGCATGAAGATGAATGTGTTCATCTGTCCACAAATAGTTTTATATAAAAACATATGTGGGCTGTAACTCCAGTTAAACCAGAGTAGAAAAAGACACGATGGACTCCCCAGTCCCTCAGGTAACCAATTCAGCAGACACAGGCTGCAGGAGATGAACAAAAAGAGCTTGCTGCCAGCACCCAGGAGCACCCTGTAACAAAGCTGTTCACAGACACATTTCCTCCACGAGCAGAAGTTGTTCAGAATTTCACTCAATGACAAATTCAGCTGCAGCTGGTGTTCTCAAAACTTCTTCAAGCCAAATTTTAAAAAGCAGCAATACCATTCTCATCGAGCTAGTTCTTTGTAGTAAGGCGTTTGCTTGTGGACAAATCGTCTGATCCGGTAGAGGAATCGTGTCCCTTTCCTACAGCCCACACCAAAAGAGCTGACTGCAACGGGCAGGTCCCTGAGGGATCCCAAGACTTGCCTCCAACAGCCCCAGCCCAGCAACGTGCCCATCGTGCGTCGGAATCTGGAAGCTCTGAGCCCTCCTCGGTGGCGGGACTGGGGAAGAGGAAGAGCCAGGCACCAGACCCAAAGCACTGCCAGGTCGCGCAGCCGCCGTGCCGCACCCAGCAGCAGCTGCGTGTCAACTGCCCGAGAAACCTGAAGGTAAGGGTTGCGGAAAGCTCGGGAAAGAGAGGAGAGGTTGGTATTAAACCAGCTGCTGCAGCAGGGAGAGGGAGGGCTCTGTGAACCAAAATCAGAAGCTGCGATTGCACTGTTTCCCCTCCCGTGAGTCAATGAGGCCTTCCAGATCTGGAGGTGGGGAAGTATTTATACACAACGGCACTTGTTTTAACCTAGAAAAAAACAAAGGTGTTCTCAGAAGGGGGTTTACCCTCGTGCCATATTCCTGCTAGGTTGCATTTTCTTGGGCTGAGCAGCAAAATAGGCCAGAAAAGGACCTTTTAGGGAAGATGTGATGGAAGATCAATCCCATAGTTTTGGAACTGTGCATGGCAGGGGATATAAAGCTGCGTCACTCTGGTCTGAGACTGGGGGAGAAGAGAGTGGATGCCAATTTGCTTTATGGAAGGAGGCAGAAATCAAACAGATTTATGTTTATCCTATGCCAAGTATTAGTTTTATTTTAAGCCAATTAAAAATACATCTAGAGGGGGCTTTTGAGGCTGGAGATGTGTGTGGGACACAAAACAAAAGCCTCTGTGGGTTGCTGGCTTGCAAAGCCTGGGATGAAGTTTCACAAAGTAATAAAGCATTAAAAGCCCACTCTTTCTCCTGCTGTCTTTCACCTAGGGACTCAAAGCACATTTCTAATAGTAATGAGGCCTCAAATACTCATCACCCTCAGCTTGCAGATAGGGAAACACTCCCGTCGATTGGAAAGTGCCCAAGCCATGGCAGCAAACCTGCAGCAGGACGGGGAAGGAAGCCAGGTACCCTCAGCCTTTCGCCTTCCTGGTTAGCAGAGCTGAAGCGCGGATGCTGAGACACGCAGAGCTGGGCAGCCCGATCCTGCAGCACACCTGGTCACCTGGAAACCAAAATCCGAATCAACCACTGCTGGAAAATATTTTTAATGTCCTAGTTTGGAGCCCCTCTCCACAATATGCTTCAAGATACCCGCAGAGCCACCTGCTTTCCCCAGAGTTATGTACCAGAAATACAGCCCCTAATGGGGAGAGCTGCTTCCCTCAAGAATAAAACCAGTTTGTGCAAGGAGGGGAAAGCCACCGCTTCCTCAAGAGCAACGATGATTCAGGCAGGAATCAGCCCTTTCTCATCTACGGGAGATGTCGTGGGCAGCTGCTCCAAAAGCTTTGATCCAGTGACACTCTCTGGGCCCTCAGAAGGGTCTGAAAAGTGCAGATTCAGTTCTGCCAGCGCTACTGATACTCCTTCGGGAAGAAACGGACAGTGCTGTCAGAGCGGTTTTCGTGCTGGCTGAACATGCTGCCCATCACAAAGAGCTCCAATTCGCCTCCACACAGGCCAGCTAACGCGTGGGCTCGCTGATGGTTCTGCTGCCCCTCTCGTCCAGCCAGAGCAGCCCCGCAGCCACCCGCAGCCCGCACAGGGAGCCCAGCTGGTGCTGAGCACACAGCATCCACGTGCCATGGGGGGAACGGGCCCGAGGGATGCCTCTGTGCAGCTGGCGCTGGACAAACTGCATGAGGCAGCTGGCCTGCAGGGAGCAGAGGAAGGACTGGAGATTGGGTTGGGAGGAGAGAGAGAGAGAGAGAGAGAGATTGATGTCTGCGCCAGCTCTAGAGGTTCAGTCTGTGCCTGCGCCCGCTGCCAGCTCCCCATCTCTACGTGTGTCAGTAGGCACAGAGCTCAAGTGTCCGGAATTCAGGCTGGTGCTGGCCGTGGGTGCCCAGGCCCGGTGGCCACCGCCAGCTCCATCCTCCTCTTGCACAGTGTTTTCCTCTTCCTGAGTCTCGCTGCCTGCTTCCTGCTGCGATTTCTTGGCTAGAGGGCAGAAAAGTCCGGCACCGCCCTTCTCCTCCGGCCGACACTCCTTGGTTTTAATGCCCACAGCTTTCAGGATCGTGTCCATTTGCTTCATGTAGTCCAGGTGGCCCTTGACCTACAAGCACACAAGGAGTCTGGTTAGTGGGGAAGGTGTGGGGAACCCAGCTCAATTCCATCCTCTATCCCAAAAGCCGCCCCTCCCGTGAGATTTGGTTTCAGCTCTGAAAAGCTGGAAGAGAGAGGTCTGAACAACGCAGCCCTCCATGGAAAAACCCTAACGTCGTGGCACACGCTGCTCCTGGATTATTTTATCTCTGGGGGATGTATGTTTAAGTGCTTGGACATTGCCGAGCAACAAAACTGGACTCTGGGTGCCAAGAGGGTAAAAGCGGAGGTGATCTGCCTCAGTGAGAGACTCGCAGGTAGGGGATGACTTGACTTAGTTCAACTCCCTGTTCTCTGGTAAATCATATGTCCTCCCTTGCCTTAGCTTTCTTGTAAAAGGTTATCTTATTTCAATTAAGATACAGTCACTAGATCAACAGCTACCAAGTGTGTAAAGGTTCCTGGCTGGAAGGTGCTGTGAGGCACTATTTAAATGTCCACTGATCTGTCCTTGTGGACACCATATAAAACCGGGAGTTCAAGAGTTTTAAGTTCATAAACTGAATTAAAGTCAACAGTGCACTGTTGCAAAAAAAAACAGACATTTGACTGTAGGGTGATTTCTATGATAAGATAAACCCTTCTGATGCAGCTCTTGGAATGTGTCCTTCAAGTCAGGGCACATGAGGGAGAGGAAAAAAAAAAACAACCTCCTCAGCAGTGCTAATTATTGTTGTGTGTTAAAGGCTACCTGGCTGGAAAGGCAGAGCCTGCCTCCTCTGTTTCAGGTGTCCTGCTCGAGCCATGTGTCTGAGGTAACTACAGCCAAGATCCTTCTGCAGACCAGCCTGTAGGTCTCCCTTGCTGTTGTCCTTGCAGCCAAAACAGAAGGAATCACAGGATGGGGTTACAGGGGGTTTTTCCGCGGAGGTGCTGAGCTGAGGTGACTGCGGTGGCACAGCCCTCGGCCTGCCGACTTCAGCAAAGATGAAAGGGTGTGATTTGTATCCTAAGGTATTTTAACACCTTTGGTAAACTCTATTTCCAGCAGTTTAATTCCTTCCTGACCCAGCCAGAAAGCTGTCCCAGGCAACACCTCCTCTTATTTTGCCAAAGCTTGCCAGAAATTCAGGAATTTCCACACCCGAGAATACCCAACACCACAGTGCCGGTTTCCCTGGGACGGGCTGTGCTCACACAGACAGTAAGAGCTCTTGGAAGAGCTCTGTGAAGAAACCCGGCCGTGGCCCCTCTGCTCCGGTCTGGTTAGTTAACCTGTGCTGTACTGCTCATGGGGAGGTGTGCGTGAAAGGTCCCGCACGGTGAGGCGGGTCAATCCTGTCCGTGCCGGCACGGCCAACTTCACTGCAGCCCTGCCTGCTGCTGGCTGCTCCGAACTTGCTCCATCACCTCCACGCGAGCTCACTCCATCTGCTCCTGATGGCTGGGCAGTCCCCTCCTCGCTCTGACTTCCAGCACGCCTCTACCCAAAGGTGCTGCGAGCCTCCTTCTCTGCAAGGGCAAAATCCAGAGCTCCTAGCCCATTGTGTGAAGCAGCTTTTGAGTGGTGACATTTGGAGGCAGTTAGGACTTGGAGCAAAATAAAGGATTTAATCAGCACATTAGCAATGCAATATGCGACTTTAATCAGTCCAGATGGCTCAATGGGCTCTTGATGTTTTGAACAGATTAGTTCATTAAAATAACCACCGAAGGACTAACGGACTGGCTGTTAAGTTGTGTACACTGTTCTCTGAAGAAGTGTGAACCTTTTACTGCCCCATAGGGGAGCTTGGTGCTAAAGAAGGAAACGAACACAGTGCTGGACAAGGTGGAGAGAAATGAGAACGCGATGGACTCACCGGGAGGGGTTGCTGAACCTCGTGGTTTGCTGTGTTCTGAAACCTTCCCAGTCATCACATTCCACCTGTCCTGGCCAGTGCTTGAGGATTTGTAAGAGGCTCGTTATGTTACCCACTCAGTCAGAGAGAACAAATTCCCTTTGTCACCCTAAGGACTAGATTTTCATAATTCCTTAGTATCCAGCAGCTTCCGCTAAAGCAACTGGGGATTCCTCTTCCTTGAGCACTACAAACACTGAGAGGTGACGGGTATGAGCAGTGCTGAACAGCTGAGCCTCTCCTCACACAGCTGGAAGAGAAGCTGAGACCTCCCAGAAGTCTGCCCCTTACTGCAGATCTACTAATACCACTAAATCCCCTCAAAGGAAACTCCCTTCTCTTTCCAGGGGAGTCCTAGGAAGGATTCCACACAGCCAGACACATGCAAGCACCAAGAAGCTTAACAGGACGTAGGACTCTTTCTCAGAAGTCTGCTACCCTGTGACACGAAGTCCTGAGCCATCACCGAAAGAACAGCCAACAAAATTCCTTGCGACTTTCTGTGACACCATCTTGGTGGGAAAATTCAGCACCTCCATCTCTCGAAGGCCTGCGTTCAGCTGCAGTCTGCGGGGCTGAGTGCTTCTGCTGGGTGGCTGCGCTGGGGGAGGGATGGGAACTGCCAAGCCATTATAGGGGACAATAAAAACTTTAAAGAGAAATAAACAAGAGTTTGAAACTTTGTCAGAGCAAAGTGCGGGAGGAACACCAAAACAAATGGAATGAAAACGCGCTCTTGTAACCAAAGCAAATATATTTATGCTTGTTACAAGGAAATGAAAACAGTGAGTTAGGTTTATCGGTGTGCTAAGGTGACTTCTCTCTTACATCTGATTTTATGGTTGCTTTGACTCATTGGAAGACACAAGCCGACTGTTTATACCCCTAATTCTGCTGCAGGACTCCAGCACTGCACAGAAGGATCTCCAAAGGACTACAGCATTGCTCAGGTGGATCTCTCAATCGGCTGAAAGGAGCCATCACTCCAAACAGTCTGGAAAGGTTTTTAACATTACATCCACCCAGAAGTGTCCCAAATGTCCTTGAGCACCATCAGCTGTCTCTACAAAATTCACGTGGAACTCATTTTGTTCGTTACAGTGACAGCCTCTGGTTAGTGGCACAAAAACACGGTTCAATTTACGGGCGCTCTGAAAACAAACCCCCGGGCCTGAAAGCAGCCCGCTGGTGGTCTCTGCATCGCGGCAAGGTGTGAGCTCAGCTGCTGCTGTCTCCATCAGTGGGAGCAGTTCCACGTGGAGAGGGACAGGTAGGTCGAAGTCTTTGCTCATTCCAGAGCCACCTGTTTTAAGATCCTGTCTAGCTGTCGTAAGAAACAGCTTCTCCGTTGGCATCAAGCGACCAAGGCAAAGAGCGCGCACCTCCTCTGAAGCCTAGCACAGGGGACTCTCAAAGCTGCTTGCTTTGCAGGTCTGTGTGATTTGCAAGAGCTCAGCTGAAAGCCCCCTGGCCTTTCTGCTACCCGCAGGGAGAGAGAAAGGTCAGGGCAGCTGGGCTCTGCTTCCCTCCTGCTCTCCTTGACAAACACCCAACGGATTCAAGAATTACAGAGGAACAGCGAGGCATGCAGCATGAGCAGAGGGTTCACAGGTCCTCTGCACAGAAGTGCAGGTCATTGATACGGCTGAGAATTTCAGCTCTTTGACTTGCTTTGAGCCTGCTACACTCAAAAAGCAACCTTATCATGCTGGAAAAAATACCCATGAGTTAACATTTCTCTCCAGAGCATCCTCATTTCAGCAGTAAGCAATGCTCATGAATGGCATCACGTTTACAGGACTGCTTTCAGGTAGATACTACCTGCTTTAATATAAAACATGACTTTGCGTGGAGCGAAAAGAGTTAGCAGAGCAAGCTGTAGTCCCTGACGCACAGACAATAATCACAGCTCGCTTTTCAGCAGGCCTTTCTTCCCACCGGTCTGTGTGCACACGTAAAGAAATGCACCTACCTCTGAGCGGCACATCTTGACGGAGCCAGCTCAGCAACGTTTGCTGCTGTCGGTTCAGCTGTTTGGTTTGCTCTCCACATGGAACAGTGGCAGGGAATTTGTTGTTCACAAAACAACAGTGGCAAAGACTGCCTGACTGCAGGACTCCCAAGCCGTGCCAGGTTATCAATCAGAATGCAGTCATCTTTGCCAAACCGGCAGGCATCTCTGGTCAGAGTTTCTCCCACGTGTCAGCGTAAGCCTTAATTCAGAGTGCTGACTATGCCTCGCCTGACAGAGGACTTCCAGTCTTGCAGAACATTTCCTCTGTTTTTCACAGTGTCTTCTGAAAGCTTACGGCAACGACCTAACACTGCTCAGCCAGAGGAACGGGGCTGGACTTGGGCACGCACACAAAAGCCGGTGGGAGAGCAGATTTCCACTAGGAGTACCAGCAGAACACGAAACAAACCGCGGAAGAGGCTGTGACTGAGTTAAGATAAAACAGACATAAAACTCCCCCGTTTTCATTCCTTGGAAGCAATGATTTCCTGAAGTGAGGACAGTGACAATTCCTCCTTCCCACTTAGAGGTATAAACAGCTTTAGCAATTCTGGTTTTCAGCAGAGGAGAAGCTAATCAAATTACATTCGAGGAAAACTTTACGGAGCTCAATTTATTTTGAAAAGACTGCCAATGTCATTTACATTATTCCCCTTTAATGGCTCTATTTCTGCTCTGAATAACTGATGGAATAAAGATTGGAACATGATTCAGCCACAGCTAACAGGCTTTCCTTCTAAATCATCCCTTTGCACAATCACAATTCTTGTGAATCGAATACACTGACCTGCCTGGGAAAAGTTCTTTAATTACAGTGACATTTCTCGAGCAAGACAGTAATTTTTACACACAGTCAGCCGGGACATTACCCTCAGACAGGGCTCAGGCCAATTGCACAGCAATGAAATAACTTTTACCGATTATTTTTTCCTTCAAACTTTGAAATGTTCTATGTTGACCATTCTGAGTAAACACTACTTTTTTGCTTGGGGTCGTGCACTGCAGAAACCTCAGCCAGCTTTATTCTCAATTCACCTCTGCCAATTCCAAGAGGATTGCATGGAGAGGAGAAAGAGAATATAACAAGAAAATGGAGGAAATAAATGGGGGAAATAAGTTTTAGATGGCTGAAGCCCTGCGGGGTTGAGCTGGGAAAAGCTGTACATCAGAGAGGACCGACAGGACATTAATTAGAGGGAGCTCTGTAAATTGAGAACTAATAAGATAGCTCTTGAAAAAGTTTCAAGGGAAAGGTACCTCCACCAATGTCCTTCTGCTGACAGGCAGTGCACTCCACACACCAAGCCATCGAGCCGAAGGTAATGGCTGCTTGCGTACATTTTCCAAGTGTTGCTGTGGATTATTTCTTTTGGAGTTGCTGTGGATTCTTTCTTTTTGCTGGAGCTCTCACTGATGACTGCCAGAAGTGGAATCAGTTCTTTTTTCTTTGGCTGTGAGGTTTGTGTGTGAACATTCCCAATCCTTCCAGCCGTATCAAAGTTGCGAAACATGCCACTTGCTTTCAGGGTGGCACAGTCAAATACTTATCTCTCTGTGCTAAGTCAAGTAGAAATTATTTAAATTAGATGGTGTAAGGAATGTCTTAAAAGGCCTGGAATATACTGTGCAGATAATTATAGCAAGGAAATAATTTGAACAGAATATCTTACACCTCAGAGGAAAAAAAATGCCCAAAAATAAAGACTAGATTCATGTATCAAATTGGAGTGTTTGGGGGACCCAGATACCTGACATTATAAACTACAGCAGTCCAGTAGTGATCCAAACTATCTGCTGTATTGATCAGGTCAGGATTGTGGAGAATATTCGGAAGAGTCCAGCTTCTACAAATGAAGACACTGAGATGAGATTCAGTCTCCATAATGCGATGATAAAACAGCATCTGCCTGCAGCAGGGGAAGACTCCGTAACACTGACAGGGACTGATCACCCATCCTCTCCCCTTCTTGCTCCAAGAATACACAAGATCTGGCAGCCAAAACGTTACCGTCTTTGCAGCTTTCAAAACAGATTTTCAGCCCAACTCCATGAAACAAGATCAGTTTTTACCAGCTGAGCCCTGGGATGCAGAGCAGACCTAAGCATTCTCCACGTGGCATCCCCAGGTCCTCTTCGTCCCTACTTAAGTGCCTGCAGCACCGAGACCATCCCCTGCAAACCTCAGACCAGGAAATCAAATCACGACTCGCACTCGAAGGTACTGGAAATGAACAGGGAACTGTCTAGTTCGGACGAGCTGGGACGAGTTCTCCTCACTGCTGGACTGCAGCAACAGCCACTACATGGCTCCTTTTCTGCAGCTCCTGCTCTTCACCTCCGTCACAGACTGTGCTCAGGAAGATTCATCATTTCTGATACTTGTGCTGATACCAAACACTCACTCTGGGGCAATGGATCACATCTCCCTCTACTCCCCTTTTGCTGAAGGAAATTATAAGACAGAAATGAGTGTATGTAATGAAAGGAGATGATATGGTGGGTGGCAGTGTGGTAACAGCTTTCAGGATAAGGACTAGGTTATGAGGACACAAATCTCCTTACATCAGCTCCCACTTCTGCACTCCCAGAAATCAAACTGCCCTCTGCATATTAACAAGTACTTCACTGAGAGCGGGGCTATATGAACATCATCCTTCTGATGCAGACTACAGCCTCTTTCCCTTGCTGTCTCCACTTGCAGTCTGCACCAGACCGACGCTTTGGGAAGCTGGTTTCAGGCTGTCCATGCAAACACCAGCACGCAGGACATAGGCAGCTATCCCCGTCTTCACCCCTCAGGGCTCTTCCCCAAAAAGTCAACCACCAAACAGGCTACATGACTGTTTAGACAGTGCTTCACGGTATTTCAGCTAGATTATGAACACCAATGATACGTGCTGCTGTAATTGCAAGATCTCCAACACAATTGCTGAAACTGTGCTGCTACAGCAGAAAACCTCGCGTACACACTGTGTCAGCCAAGTCAGTCTTCTCCTTGATTAACACTTATAATTGGCTGTTGATACAGAATTTCCTTTCCACGTTAGCTGAAGAGGTTAGAAATGAAGCTCAAAACTGAACACAAAAATTATACCGAATTATCATTCGTGTTCCAACATAGGACATGAAATAGAAAGATAAATTCTCTCCTCAATTCACCTCACTGTGCTTTGTACAGCAACTCCTGCAGAATCAAACATTATTAACAATACTTAGGGAAAACTCCCACTGCTTCTGCTGGCAGCTCTGTTCGCGTAACGGCTGTGTGATTGGGACGGCTGCTGGCAAAGTCTGCACCTTACAAACCTGTTAACTGCAAACCCGTCAGGAATGGAGCCTGCACTGGCTGGCTTTATGGGAACAGTCCCATTTTCAAACTCAAGGTGCTCTAACGCGTAAAGTGTAAGAGAAGAATCTGTAAAAGATGGCAAGTGATGCAAGTTGTGCTGCACGGAGGAAAGATGTAACAGTGTGAAAACTTTGCTGATTACTCAAATGGGGCAGCAAATTACCTACATTGAATTGTATGAGATGTACGTGTAAACAGCTTCTGAATCTTTCTAACAGGTGGCACTTGGTAAACCAAGCTTTTCTCAAGGCAGTGGGTGCAGTGCCAGACACGGAGCTTTGTCCACAGTAGTCAGAGTCCAAACACTGTACTCACTCAAAGAGATATCGTGGAAACCCTCTGCAAAATGATACCCACGTGTTCCAGGCACAATGGAGGAAATGAGAAAATTCCTCCTGTAAATCTGCAGTGAGGCCACATTGTTATGGCACCACGCTGCTTCTCCGTGGCAGTGCGTATGTGAATTTTGGCACCAGATTTATGAAATAAAGGCTGAAGGACTGCTATAAAATGGTTCTGCTTGCCTTTTAGAAGCAGCTAAATATCCCCTGCCTTCCAAGGAGTATAGCAAGATCAAGCAATGCATCTGTGCTGAAGCAAGAAGCGACACCAGCCTTCGAATTTTTGTCTGTCACAAAGGGAAAACAAACTGCAAGTTATTAATGGATCCATTTGCACTTGTTTTGGAGAAAGCTTATTCAGTTCCTTCCTCCATTCTAATGTACTGACATTGCCAGCACACTCTGCTTGAATCCCAAAGAGAAAAATGGATTTAATATGTATTTAATGCGTGATTATCAGAGCTCCCAAATGGGAACAGCAAGAAGGATCACAGAAAACTAAGCCACCGACAACTCCAGGGTTGCAGGGACATATAAAGAGGAAGAAGCTTTTCCTTCCCAGTGCACACCAAAAAATATAGGAACACACCCCTTATAGCTTAGCAAACCAGTAGATTTGTTTCCACAAAGGCTTGCATGCCCTCACGGAAGACATCATCATCAACCCTGGCCGCCAAAGAACTGCATCAGCAGTGAATGACCACAGCACTTCCCCTGTTGCCAGCTGACGAGGGGATGAGAAGAAAAGAAGCATTTACATCTTTGGGACACTGAACAGGTTGAAAAGAAAACCCGAACTGGTTCCTTGGGAGGCGCTAAGGCCTCCTTTCAGGTTCTGGTTTCTATTCTGTTCCTCTCCTCCTCCCACCTCATTACCTGACAATTTACCTTTCATTGATACTTGGAGGAAACTTCCAAGCAAAGGGACACAAGAAGAGAACTCTTCTACACAAAACAGCTGGGCGTACCGGAGGTGCTTCATAAACAGAACGGCTTTCCTTTGCACAAGTCCTTGCAGAACATGCTCACATTCTCCCTTCTCTGCTCAGAGCCCACCACTTCTCTCCTGAAGCAGCAAAGAAATCAGTTTGACATTAAATGATACTCTGGATTTTTTTTCAGGGGAAATCAGTTCCCCTCACCACCGAAGAGGACTGGATTTGTCTGCTTTTCTGCACGCAGCTGTTTGAGAACGCTCTCCAGCCTCCTTTGAGCCACTGCCTAAAGCTGAACTCTGCTCCTTGCTGTTGCTCTTCTGATCCTGTTAATTCCTGTCACCAGGGGAGGTGGCGCTGCTCATTTGAAACAAGTGGAACAACGGTATAATGAGACAGGCAGAGGCAACCTGTTGCATTTTGAACTCCCCAGGATTTTTAATTAATCCACATTTTGTAACCACAATTAATTCTTTCTTTCAAATACTGGGAATACTAGAAATAAAAACCAGTTTAAAGTATTTTTTTGGGGAAAAGACTAAATTACAGATGTGCCAAATCAGATGGATTTCACAAAATTCAGACTTATCATCTGCTTCTGGTGTGTATGTACCTGGCTGGCTGAAGACCAGACTGTTTGGAGTCAGTTTGCATTCCCTCATAACAGGAATACTCAGCTTCTCTTCTGAGAGTGCTTTTGGAAAGAGAGATCAGTTATTCTTGGTTTTTGTTGTTTTTTTTTTAATTGTTGTTATAAAGAGAGCTACTCCAGTGTCCAGTTACAGCAGCAAAGAAAAGAACAGGCAGAAAGCTTTTGAGGTAGCTCACATTTAAGAAGCAAAAGTGTGCTGGGTATGTATGATACTGATTACTCTAAAAATGAGCTCTGCTCTTCTCCTTCCACTGTGCTGAGATGCGTCAGGAGAACATGGCTGTGAAGTACAGCAGCATGTTTTGCTGCTATGCACCGTTACAGCAACTGCTCAAGAGAGAAAAAAAAGTGCTCATGTCTTCGGTCTGTGAGTCGTATAAAACCCAGAGCTGGCTTGCCACGTGTTTCTGGAGGGGTTTACTCTCAGGTGGTGTTTTTGTGTTGCCTTTGTAGGAATTTATGAGCACCAGCATCAGGTAGGCAGCTGCCATCCGGACCACGTGTGGATGAAAATTACAAACAGGAGAACTGAGCTGCCAACATGCTCTCTACCAGTTTTCCAGCCGTGCATTCCTACTCCCCCCAAGCTTGCAGGTTCATCCCTAGCTCCTGCTGCAGTGAAACTGCCCAGAGAAACGTAAGCACCCGTTCTTGACTTGTGAGCCTCTGTGGAAATGCTCCGCCTGAAGCGATGACTCTGAGCATTTCTGCAATATTCAAATGTTAATGCAAAATGTAATCCACAACATCCCACTTGAACAAACAGCAATCTAATACACTACAGCTCAATTACTTCCTCGGTCTTTGTAACAGGTGCTGTCAAATAAATCTACTGAATAAATCAGTCCCATTGTAACCACCAGGAAAGCTTTCATAACTGCATTTGCTGAGTGGGAGGACATTTTTCTCTCAGTTTTTTTTTACTGACAGTCAGATAAAAAACATACTAATCAAGAGAGATGTGCAATAAATGCCTTGGAAGTGAAGTCCTGTTTATACCGAGGTCTCTTAGCCCACCGCTCATTCGAAGGCTCTGATGCTACCACAGCAAAGAGAACCGAGCCCTTTGGGTCCTGTCCATTTTTCACCATGGATGAACTGCAAGATGTCGAAAATACTGAAGCTGTTTGTGTAATATTTTCACACTCAGCACTTTTGCATTATCTGTGCTTTATATTCCTAGCACTGCTTGTTATTTCTCATCCCTGGCTGAGTTTCAGTGGGACCCAAAAGGCTCCATCCCCGCAGATGTCCCTGCTGGAGGTCCCAGCAGATGAGTGGCTGTGCACCTCCTCTTTGCAGGCGCACCCAGGTCCTCTGCAGAGTCCCAAGGTGGTCTGCGAGGGCTGGTGACAGATACAGCAATGAAGGAATGACAGATAAGCTCACCCCGGTGCCTTCCCATCGTGTTGAGAAGCAGGCAATTAAGTCTCATCATTATTGTTCTTCAAAAGCAGCGAGAGCTTAATTGAAAAGCAATCCTGTTTTTTCAGATGCTTAATTTCCACTGAAGCTGAGAATCAGCTGTAGTTTTCTGGTGATCTCAGGATGCAGCAGAGACCTCTGCAATCCCTTCAACAAGCCAAAGCTCAATGAGAAACTCGTATAGGGACATGGTAAAGCAATGGGTTCTGCTGGGTTACCCCATAGCAGCAGGCACTCACAGGGTAATACTTTTCAAGCAACACCAAGCACCTGAGTCTCTGCATCACTTCAGGACCCTTATACCGAATCAGATGCACGTTTTGGGTTCCAAAACTTTCCAAATAAGCCATTTAAACTCAAGGAAACTCCGAATATTTTTATGGAACTTAGAAAAAGTCAAAAACAGGCTTTACTGGAAAGTTTAACCCTACAGGGACCTTTTAATACTCTGTACTTGAGACATTACAGTCCATTTCTCTGAATCATTCACCAGAATGACAAGTCTACTGCAAGGCAGGTATCTAATCTACCTGTGAAAAGAAGTATATATATTACATCGCGTATATGATGATTCCCCCTCCCGTTATCTATATTTTGTAGAAAAGGCAGTGGGATGTTCTCTGACAGGCAGGATACTGGGCTTGATGGATATTGGTCTGAATTACTGCAGATGTCTTATGTTTTGTCTCCTTTACCAGAAAAGAGTTTTTTTTCAGTAAAGGGTCTCATATTCTTCAGCAATTGTTTTATCAAAAATATCTGTCTATATTTCTATTATGCTGCTGCACTGTATTTGCAGTAAAATCCATTTTTGCTTTCTTGCCACTGTTTATGTAGTGCCCCTGAGTATTTCCTTCCCCCTTCTTGCTCTCCCTTTTCACTTTTAAAATGTTCATCAGAATGCACCGCATTTCTTTTCATAAAGCTCCATGCTCTGGAAAATGGAACAAGAGAATAACAACTACTTAATATAGGTGTTCCCTGCCGCAGAAGTTGCTTTTTTCTTCTCCCGGTGCTTTGCAGTAAGATTAAACAAGGGGAAGTGTCAGCTCTTTCTGAAATGAGAACAGTCTGTTGGCATCATGCAGCACAAACACAGATGCACAACACAAGATAAGCAGATAGCAGCTCTGCAACCGTTATTCCTTTAGCTGAAATGTAAATACTTTTCCTTTGGGGAAAAAATGGAGAGGCTGCTACGAGCCAGGCAGGCTCAGATCTGCAGGACTTCAGGGGGGGTTCGAAGTTCAGGAAGCTGAATGTCAACAGCAAGAGGGTCTCTGAAGAGAATTCAGAGAGAAGAGGGTAACGTGGACTAACCTGACAGGGAATGTCACCCTACCGCCATCACCACTTGAATTCTTCTGCCATTTTTCTTTTAATGCCATCAACAGATGTCACTGCTTGCAAGCCATGACAACTCCAGGGACAGTGAAAAGATGATTGTGGAAGCCCGCAGAAATGCTAACCAAGAAAATCCAGTAAAATGCAAAGATACAGGGACAGCTACAGTGCTGGACCACTTTTAAAGATCCTCTACTACATCACTTCCTTTTGGGAAGTCTCTATTTTGGTCTGTGAAGTCTGTATTTTATCGGTACAGCATTAAGCCCTGTGTTTTCTGGCAAGGGCTGTACATAGCTCAGTTATAATGAATGAAACGAGCTGGTAACAGTTGGGTATTTATAGGCTCAGCAGGCTGATGCTCCAAAAAATCTGAAAGCATTTCAAAGTGCCTTTGGCTCCAGAGCAACACTGACAGTCCTACCAGCCTGTGGGGACATTCAGGAAGGGTCACAGCAGGAAGAATGACCATGGAAGTACCCTAAGCTTTCTGCTGAGCGCCTTCCAGGCCAGTTTGCAGAGAGTGAAAAATAAACTGAATCATTAAGATATGGAAAAACAAGATTGCACATCCAAGATTCTTGTGAATATGAATACAGAAGCCAGGTTCTGCATGATTTGCTCTCGAAGAGCTCACTCATGAGTAATGATGAGGCACTGAGCTCACCAGTTTGCTTAAGATAATCGAGTCGAATATTGCTAATCATTAAAGACACCAGATAGCTTTGAGGAAGCTAAGTGTCTATCACGCATACAGGTGAAACAGGCGAAACGCTTCCTGCTTCCTGAAAACCTACACTCCAAAACCCAGCAGCCCCGCAACGTAGCAAAGCAGCCACTGATACCGCAGAGCCCTGTGCCTACAGGCAGGTTCCTGCACCACAGTGTCAATGTGGCCCAGGGGACCAAGGTACGAGGGCTATGAACCTGCCCCCGCATGAACTCCAACGGCACTGAAGGCGCCACCCAGATAAGACTGCAGGTTTCACCTGCTCTGCGGTCATGTGTTTGCGTTACACGTTTCCCAGCTGCCGATCCTACCTACCTGCCAACCCAAGACAGCAAGGCCTTTTTTTTGGAGAATAATGATCTTTTCCGTCTCCGCTATGAAATATCTCAGAACAAAAAAAGAGAATCCAACAGCAAAGGCAAATTCTAGCTAGTTACGGTGCTGTAAGTGAAGCACAGATGGAAAAACTGAGACTAAACCATGTTCTACTTACTACAGACGAGAGGTCCATGTTTACCATCCTCCTGTCGTCTAAGTCGACTGGCTGGAGGCCGGCAACATTGAGCTGGACGGAGGAGGTTCTGTACACAAAGCCCAGCAGCCAGTCCCCCCTAGGAGCAGAGCAGAAGAAGAGCATGAATAAACGCTGGTGCTAAACCCGACACAACACATGCTCGCTCAGAGCACGGGGAGAACAGAGGGGAGAACACAGATTCCTGGGACATAACAATGTAAATCTTAGTTTAATCCTGATGCATGGCAGTAGTTTCATTACATTCGGTGGGTTTACGAACCTGACCCTTCTATTTATTTCTGTATCAGCCTGGAGACTGCAATACATTCACCTGTTTAATCTTTTTAATAGGTAGAGGTTCTCCAGCCCGTAGAGAGCTGTGAACGTGGTGCGGCCTACGATGCCAATATTGCTGACAGAAATGTCAACAATGAAGCCCCTCGGAGTGCTCCTGATTTATAGGTACCGTACAAATACATAGCTTCAATGACAAAACTAGAGGAGTCTGTGCCCACTGTAAAGCACTGCCGTAAATCACCGGGACAGTTGCAGGGTAGACTCCAGCATGACGAGAGGAGGTGATACATCCTTTGGAAATCCATAATCTGTTCTCCTGTGCAGAACAGCCTAAAACCCAGACACTTAAATACCTCTACAGTCTGCAGAGCAGATTTAAGCTGGATGTGAGTGGTATGTGTACTCTGTGACGGCAGCAGATGAAATGCACCCGCACAAGAGACTGTTTCTGGCTGCTCTTGCTCACTCCAAAATGGTCTGCGCTAAAAGGTGTGGGTCAATTTTGCACGGAGCTCTGCAAAATCCCTGCGACACATCCACACTGCATCGGAGTCACTTTTTGATCCATTACCCCACTGCTACTGAGGCACGGGTTCCTTGAAAAGCTCGCTGAGTCTTAACTACCAGTTTAGTTAAGGTTTTCCCCTAGGAATTTGTAATCCTGCTGCAAAATTGAGTGGGACAACCCTGACAGCTGGCTTTCACTCCCCAGGTACTTTCAGATTTCAAAGCTGAAGGAGATGAACTACAGTGGACTCAAGCTCAACAAATTGTGCCCAAATCTGACCTTGCAGGAGGATTATTCAATGTAATTCATCTGACCTAAATACAGTTACTCCTGAAGTGACAGAACGAGGGCAAAATTTATATAAGCAAGAGACAGGAGAATGAGATGGAGGTGGGGCTTTACCAAGAAAGGTTTGTAGAATCCCCCTCTCATATCTAACATCCCCGCACAAACTCTGTCTCTCGGTTACCTCCTCTAGCTGCCCCTCATGCTGAGGATCTTTCAAATTCAGCAGTTGAGGGCAAAGCAGAGAACTAACGTAGAATTTTTCCTGGCAGTCTCCTCACCTGCTTTCTTCCTATTTGTGAGCAGCAAGCTGCATTTTCTGCAGCATTTTTTCATTCAACATTCAAGCCAGGGGCTAGCCAAAGCAAAGAGACTAACAAACTGCTGCACGTGCAAAGGCACAAATACACACGGTGTATTATTCCAACAGCACCTGCAGGCTTTGAAACTATAACAAGACAATTTCTTTTATATTTTAGAAAATGGAGAACATGGAGCTTTTTGCACTGAAATTGACACTTGTGTAACACAGGGAGGAGCAATATTCCCCAGGGCAAATTCAGTTATATGCAACAGTTGCTATCATTTATGGCTTCTTGGAGGAACACAGAACCATTCCTAAGTCCCAGTCACTAACAGACAGGAGGCAGCAATTGCTTTTTCCCTGTGTCACGTGAAGAAAGACTGTAACTGGTGTGCACATCCGGCACCCATAAAAACTCCTGTGATCCAAAAAAGACAAAAGCAACATTATTCGGATGTTTCAGCAACATTATTCAGATGTTTCATTATTTCAGATGGGATTAATGATTTTTTTTGTTTCATTTTTGAATGCTTTTAAATCCTTTTATTTAATTCTTTCTTGTAAATTAATACGCTATTTCAGATGCACAGTAACACAGTAATTTCTCATCTTATACACATGTAAGACATACGTGTGTGTGTATGGAAAGTACCAACAGCATTTGCAACTGTCCTTGATCTCTGGGTTTGTGGCTTTATAAGCTGTTTTTACTCACAGTTACATGTTCTTTGCTAATCGTCTTGCCTGGTTATTTCTCAATTTATTTTCCCATGCTCTTGGTCTTCCCTGCTTCATTCCTTCCTTTTCATTTCCCTCTTCTAATTGTGCTGGTAAGCAATGTTCTTGTCACAATTCTCTTCCAATACAGCCATTAGATTTGGTACTGTCACTCGAATTAATAGCTTTTGCGCGATTGCTTCAGCTGCTTCTGGCCTCTGAAATTCCCTCTTCTCAGCCAGCAGCTCTCACAGCTCTGCACAGCAGTTGTCTGCACAGTTTTAAAAGGCTGACTTTTAGTTTCAAGGTAACCTTTCTATTCTTTCACACCTGTAGTAAATTTGCAATGGGTATTCTAGTTGTACCTCCTTTGTAAGTAAAATATCTTGTTCATGTGGGCTATCTTGACCAGAAACTGAGTCTAGATAGAAAAACTCTTCGGTTTGCTCGAGCTCCTTCCCTTGCACGGCAATTTTCACATCTTGTTCTCCATGAGCACCACCTAATGAATTGTACCTCAAAACTTTAACAGATTTCAATTCACTTTCTTTATTTTTAACTGTCAGTGAACTTACCGGCTGCATTTGTAGACCCTTACATAAAGGTGAGATTTAAGGGGGCAATAGAATACGTCAAATTATTCACACAAACACATTGACCCAGCTTCAAACTGCCACAGCGATATAATGCTGCCACAGCGTGAACAGGACCTATGTATCGATAACCAGCATAACTGTGCAGCACAAAGTCAAAAGCTGGATACAAAACAGCCTCAAACTGTCTCCTGAAGGCTGTCATCTCCAATTAATCTGACGGAGAGACCTCTGGAGGGAAGAGACTGGCACCGGTGTCTCTGGCACTACCGAATCAATGCACTCACCAGCTGAACAAACATTCACTTACAGAACGTTTAAAAGGGATAAATGCACAAAACCGTTTCAAAGTGACACTAGCATAAGGAAGCAGGGGACTGTGCATGTACTGACCTGCAGTAACCATTTATGATCCTGCCCGACACCACTTTTGTGAGAGCTTTCCAGTACTTGGCTTCACCTTCCACTGGAGCTCCCAGTAAGACCACATCTTCAATGATCCCCTGGGAGTCTATCAAGGTGAAAACAGAACAGGTCAGATTTAGAAGATGGATCAGAGAATACACTTTACACATACATGAAGGAATGGTATATTCCGAAGTGCACTACAGAAAAACCACCATTTCTGTGGTTTAAAGACAGAAGCAATGAAAAGGAAGATCTTAAGCAACATTTTAGCTAAGCATTAAGTGTCTGCAGTTCCAGCTGTAATCAGTAAATGTGAAAACTAGAGACCCTGAGACAGTGAAAGGAACTGGGATGATGGCAAGAGGGAGAAGTGGCCTGGCCTCTGTCCAGACAGAGGTAGTTCAAGCAGCAATATGGGAAGTTTCTTCCACCGACCTATTGATCTGGGTTTGTGTAAAGCTGAACTATCACATTTTGAAATTGGTGAAAGGGACTGACATTCTACATAATGAGAGTATGTTATAAATGAAGCACAATAAACTCTTCCCACGGCCAGTCCTTAGAGCTGAGCGCATGAAAAACATCACCTGTACTTGCAACAGAAACTCCCCCAAATTCCAAATGTTGGACGATCTACCAAACTGGTTTGATTTTCTTGAAGAATACTTTAACCCTAATACCCAGGGCACAATTTGCTGAAAAGGTACGTTGACTTGCAAGCATAATAAATCTTCCTCTCCTATCAGACAGCTGCAGCTGGGAAATTTCAGTAGAAATGACTGAATGCAAAATATTGGGCAGCTCTGCTACAGACCTGAATTAAAATTTAAATATTAATGAGCTCCTACACGGCAACTCTTGTCATCTCAGGACAACAAGAGACAGTCTCAGTCTAGCTGCCATTCAGACGGTATGTGGGGCTTTACTTAGGTCTTTTTTAGTTACACTTATGTGTAGATATGGGCTTAAAGACAGGGAAAGAAACTCTTAAACAATACTTTTTATATATATATATTCATAACCCTTCTTTGTAAAGATACATCAAGCACCTGGTGCCATAGCAGTTAAATGAAACTCACAGCACTACAGTCTCCAGAATCTCACGTGCATGCCATGCCAAATCAATACTCTCCAGCTGTGGGAGACCTGCATTGACAAGGTGTGAGCTGAACCATTTTCAGGCTGGTGTCTGCGGTTTGCAAAATAATATGCTGGAATTTATGGGGAAGGGAAAGTGAGAGTGTACCACGTCAAGCTATGATGGAGAGGTGGTGCCTGGCTAGCCTTTTTAAATGGAGATCAGTTGGTTTCTTTTCCCTAATAGCAGTAAAGACGTAGCACTCGCTGCAGCGCCTGCCTCTTTCTCTGTGCAATGTAAATCCCAGCACCTGACAGCAATCCAAAAGAGCTCTTGTGCTATTATTTCTTATTGCAAAGCAAATTTTGCACAAATCGAGAAAACAGCAGAGAGCAAATCAGTTTTGTTAGTGCAATCTGTGAGCAATAAAGTCCTGTTTCTGTAATTATGGGCAACAAAAAAGAAGCCCAGAGCCTTGCAAACAGGGAGCTTGTTCCAACCAATGTACCAAATTCCATGGCCACAGTGTGAGCCAACTATATAAACGAATAGCTAATTCATCAGGATCCTGAACATTTGGGCAAGGTATTGGAAGCTTTTGTTTCTCCAGTCCTGCGTACAGCTTATTTCTTGCTCAGACCAAAAAATGTTCAGCCTTAGCTGAAAAATACCCATTTTCTTTGAATTTTGACGGAGGGGGACAGAAACCTGACAACAGATCACTAGCCTACATAGTTACAGGCACACTAGATAAATTAAATGTATTTCACAGTTTGCAAATCTTTATACTGATGAGGAAAAACAAAGTCTGCTTAAGCAGGAAAACGAAAAAAAAAGCAATTACCAATGGGCAAAGATTACTGACTCATATTTGTCCAGAAAAGTTGTGGAAGATCCAAGCTACCCCAGAGGCTATAAACAGTCTTCAGGAGCTGGGCTTTCCTGTGCCTTTAGGGTACAAAGCACTGGGCAAAGAGGAAAGCATCTCATCAGGTTAGTCCTCACTGGATAGAGAGCAAGAGTGGAACTGGGCCTCTCCCTGGGCGTTGGATCCAGTGCCAAGAAAAGTGTTTGATGGCAGAGTTTGGCAGCAGTAACGGTGATATCTAACCACAGCAGAAGACAATAACCTAGTGGCATTATTAAACAAATACATAATGTGTGACACCTCACTTAAGCACAGTTTGGCTTTGAGGTTCTCCATTTCTGCTTGTAAGAGGCATTATCAGTTTTCATTAATTTACGCTTCTCATTTCCTAAAATGCACAGGGATCACAATGAACAAATCCGACCAATGACCTTCCCCTGCAGCGATGTGTCTCTGACAGGGGTCATTACTGCATCTTGTACTATTTTCTGGAACCTACTAAGCTCTGGCTTCCAAAGTCAGTTGTGATAAAGGATCCCAAAGGTCATTTAGTTGCGTTGCAGAAGAGCATATTCTTTTAACAAACTTGGAATTTCTGCCATGGTGTTTCACTGAATAATCCACGATTAGTTGTTTGTCCTCAGAAATGCCACTGCTATCTGGACACATAAGGCCTGCGTGGCTAAGCCTTGCCGCTCTTTTGTAGGGGACATCCGAGTCCAAACCCATATCGGTCTCAGATGTTCCAAGTCTCAGCTTTATTCCTTCTGTGGCTCGCACTAAAATGTGCATGTGAAGAAAGCCTTGGCAAACTGCACTGAACATGCTGCTTTTCATCTCACATACAGCTCAGCTTTCATCATTCAATTAAGAAACTGAAAAAATAGCGTACAGTGGGGAGCTGCTACGACACACAATTAACAATGCTTAGATTGCTCAGCAGCCAACCTTAAAGACCCCATCCGATTTCCTTTCAAGTGTTCATCAGCTTTGGCCCCACGTTATTACAGCGAGACAACAGACCATGAAAGAAAAGCCTGAAAATATCTCAGCCCCTGCCATTCTTAAGACACAAAAGAGTAGGTCTAGGGCCAGATTAGGATCTAGCTTCTGCCTTCGGTGTAACTCCATTAGGATCGTTCTGGATTTGATTTGATTTAGTCTGAGAACAGAATTCCTGTAGTTGAGGACTTCCACCTTAAACCAGAAGTTAAGTTCTGGTATACAGCTCTCAACAGAAAAAGTGCTGACCTTCTCTGTCCTCACTTGACTTTATTCCCACCTTCCCGGACTTTATTGAACATTTTTTTTCATAAAGCTCCTTATTTATTAGATTTTCTGTGAGGGTGAACAGTTAATAAATTAAATGAGCTACGTAGCGGGGAAGGCGGGCTACACATGCACACTCACTACTGACTCAACTCCAAGACGCAATTTATATCAACTGATCATAATGATTTTATTCTTTTTCTAAATCAAAAATAGAATGTATTAATAAACAGAACCACAACGGGTAATAAATTGACAGATGGTTTTATACTTGACTTTGGGTGAAAATTACCATGAAAATAGCAGATGACAGCGGTATTTCAAAGACTTAAATGGAAGGGAGGACTCATGGAATCAGATACAACAGATACAGAGAGCTGCCAATAAAGGCAAAGCATCCTCTGCCAAGATCACAGCGGCTGTGGGCAGCTCACAGACTGATCTGGGAGTCCAATGGCACAAAATGTCAAGGTTGTTGTTTGCAGACTGGTGCCCAAACCATGCTGTCAACCGCACTGGAAGACAGCGTATTTAACCTACTGAGCTGGTGGATCTGACAGAAAAAAAAATGGTTCCAAATGCATTTCACAACTAGTTTTTTTAGGTTTCTGTTTGATCCTAAAAAAAATCAAGCTCTCTTCCAGAAGAATTTTTCCTGTTGGAAGAAAAACTTCTGTACGGAAAATGAAGAAAAGGATTAAAAGGTGAAGTTTACCTTTTTCTTGAGCCATCTCCTGCAGACAGAAATAAATGACTCTGGCACCCAGACTAAAGCCAATCAGTGTGACAGGTCTCTTGCCCTAGGAACAAAGGGAAGGAGGAAAGGCCATCACATACTGTGCTAGACCAAGAAAGAGTCTGGCCACGGGATCCCTGAGACCCTGACGTGCAAAGCTTCTGCTTGTGCTTTTAAATGTGAGCAATTCTGTCAATTGCAAAGGGATTATCTATCCCTAAAGTTTTGCACAGTTCCATATTCAGAGCACCTGTGTATTCTGTATTTTTTGATACTCTGAAAATCAATTGAAAGAACCCAGTGACAAGACGTTACTCAAACAGAAACGAACCAGACACTCACTGTTTTGAAATTTCCAAATGAAGTCTAATTCAAGAAGTAAAATGTTTCTGGAAATGTTTTGATAAGCAGAAAGAGAAGCTGTAATAGAAAAATATCGGTCCCCTCTAGATTTGAGACTGAATTGCAGCAGCACTGTGTGGCTGTCATAAAAATGATGTGCAGAGAGCTTTTATTTTGAATAGCCTAATAAGATTTTCTTTAAGATCAAAGAGAATTTAATCTCAACAACAATGAAAAATGGTCTTTGTATTAACCAGGGAGCAGGTGTGATGTCTAGGACTCCCTAGACATCACGCTAACTAGTTGTAGATTCTGCAGCACGCTGAAATGTGTGTTTTCACAAAAGCTAATGCTTAAAAGGCAGTAACAAAAGCCACCAGGAAAACAAAGGGCTTGTATGAAATAAAGTTTATTGCCTTTCCCATGATTGTATTTTTATGAGATATTAAGTTTGTTTCTACTCTGCTGCTTCACATTGTTATTTATGACATGCAGCTCTAGGGCCACAGCTCCCACAGGGCTCCCCTATAACACATCCCGGACTGGCGTGGCTGTGCGACTAACACGGGGCCAGCAGAAAACAGCTTTCCCCTCCATGCCAGTGATAGCCCAGCACATAACGGCAGGCTTTTGGGGGGCAGAAATGGCTTTTGCAAACCTTCTCAGGGAGGCTTCTCAGGTCTGTCACTTCTTTCAGGTACCAGCCCACTCCACTTGTCTGTTTGGGGTATTTTATTTCACCTCTAGTTCAAGCCTGCATCCCATTTGGACACATTTCTTCTTCCTTGACAAGTCTTTAAGGCCCTGCCGCTCTCCTTCCCTCCCTTTGCAGTTTGTGAATGCCCTCTGCTTTCCTCTCTCTCATTTTAGCTCATATCCTGCCTTTTGTTTCACAGGCTTCCAACAGAAGCACAGAATTACTCACCATAATTGTGCCTGTGCACCTACAAAGTACTTCTTGAATCGCCTGAAGGGCAACATCCATGTGAATCTGTGCTCATAGCCGCTTTCACGTTGGTGCTTCACAACTGCAGCAATGCAGGGAAGTGCAAGTGCATTTACCGTAATGGGTCAGTATGTGCTGCCTTTGCTTGTGTGCCTGATAAAAAGACTGCGAGCTACTGAGATCCCTTCCCCATTACTTCCCCACTTTAATTCATCCCAAGAGAAGAGAGCTGTCAGAAAGTAGAAACATCCAGCTCTTCTCCTTCTATTTCAAAGGATTCTGTTTGCTACCTTTCAGTGCTGGATTTTCCTCCTTAACTTCGTTTGCAAGAATACTACACGGGCATTGTCATAATTATTCCACAATTAAGTCTAATGAAAGCCTGTGTAGATAGAGCTTTGGATCAATAAAAGTAGAGAGAAGCTGGATTCTTCTATTAGATTATTCTATGTGTGTTCTGGTATCATTTAGACAAAAACACGGCTCATGTTGCATCTGATGCTAAAAAGTATTCTCTTATACTGTTTTGCTGTGCCTCTTAATTCTCAGTGAATACTTTTAACACTCTGTATTCTCCTTTCACCTATCCTTACTTCTGTTCTCAGATTTTTCACTAGGTGAGTCGCCCGGCTGTTCTGTGACATGCTTAAGCTATTTATCAGTTATGGCCTGGATCTCTCCTTCATTTAGGAAAGCTATGGGTTAAATGGAACTAATCTTAGCAGGAATTCTCTGATTAACTTGGGACCTACTACTTTTCCTCACTGAAACGGATATATACTGGTCACCTTCACGCATCATTTTTTTCATTTTATGAATAATTTTCTTCTCCCAGGAAAGGTAATATTTGATAGTGGATTAGCATCACTATAAAACCTCCTCCCCGTGGGCCAGATCCCCTCCAGACATTATTCCTGGATAACTGCTAGACAATTACCTGCTGTCGACTGAGCAGTATATGTGCTAGGTGTTTGCCTACTTCAGCAGACCGATGGAGACACACTCCCCAGGGATTGTCGATGACACTGGCAACAGTCAAGAGTGAAGTTGGCCAAGTCAAGGCCGTGACAATACCTGCAACACACAAAGCAAACAGCGCCGCACAGTCACAGACCTGGGCTGCTCTTAGGAAATGTAAAAGGCAAGACAGTTCACTGAAGTTAAAAGCTAAACCTAGGACCTTTTGTTATTTTCAGTTCTTCTTTCTCAAGAGGTGATCTGAGAAATGTTTTGCTAGACTAAAGATAAGAAAGAATTTGATGTTCCGATATTGAGGCAAACAGACTCTATACATGAATGTAACTTGGATGTTTGAAAGGTTTATGTAAAGCACTAAAACAAAGGGCAATAATATAGAGAAATAAACATAGACACACGTAAAGAAAGGTGTTTCCAACTGTAATTTTAAAAGACCAAGTCAATGACACAGAGGCAGAGCAATCCAGGAAAAATTATAGGTGTGGCAGAGAAGGTTCTCAGGCGATTTTTGCAGGGCGATGCCAATATTGCCAAAGGAAATGCCTTCCCAGATATCCTCTTTGTTTAGGAAAACTACTTTAAATAAACACCAATAGTGAAACTGCACAAGAGCAGACGTGATACGATTCAGGTCCATACCTGACAAGACAGTAAATTTTAGGGCTTCTTGTGCCATCATATTAACAAACCCATTCAGCAGGGAATCTAAGGCGTTGCCAAGCTCCATCAAGTACTTGGATTCCCAGGCCAGACAATACTGCTCACTCGACTGCAGCAGGCTGCTCCACGGTGCTGTGAAGCTCCCTGAGAAAAGTCACAAACATGGAATTCATGTTCAGAGAAAACACAACAATGGTTGACTCCTGGCAAGATGAATACAATAAAGAGTGAGAAAAGAACCTGCAGAGCACTGGAATGTACTGTGATACTCAGGAATCATATTTAAAAATACTGTTAGATTTCAACTCCTTTTTTTCCACTATTTTACAATAAATTTTGGCTTTGTGAATAATCCCACAGCTTTAGCTGCCTTGGCATAGGCTTCAGTATGGACAGAGATACTGCGTTCAGACTTAGACTTTGTGACCTGTTCAATTATCTCAGAGACTGCCAAGGCAGATGGGCATTAATACTAATTATGTCAGGTATTAAGGACATTCGTCCTATCATCAGACATCAGGCCAAGTCCTGCAGCTCCATCTTCTCATGCAGACCAAAGGAATGCCTGTCACGACAGATGAAGTGCTGAATGGCTGCATGGACTGAGTCCAGAAACATGGAAAACAAGTGCGATCTTTTCAAAATCTACCACAGAGCATCTTCCAAGCACTTTCGTTAGGCGGGCAAGGATTGTATTAATGGCTCGGTCTGAAAAGAAGTAATCTGCATTTGCAGATCTAGACTGCAATTATTTTTATTTTGCCATCTAACTTAGCCTCTCTGGTTTACTTTTTTTTTCCCTCCAGAGGCTAATCAAAAGTAGTGCCTGAATATTTGAGAAAGAATGGATAATTTGCATTGTGCGAGTCTAATTTTTGCCTGAAAGAACAATTTTTAAGCCACGCTCTCTCCTGTTCATCTTAGTTAACTAGACCCCTTCCCAAATCGTTCCTTCTCCAAACAATGCACGGCAAGTTGAAGAAGCTGCTGACCAAAGTGGCATGCGTGAGCCCCGTGCCAGATCTCACGACAATACTCTGTCAGGTTTGTGGACATACAAATAGGCAGCTGGTGAGAGGTCAAAAATCACAATGTGTTCTGTAAAAATCCTGTCCTCAATCCCTCTGTGTTAAAGAGCCATGCAAGTGTGTAAATAGACAGGCACAGCCGTAAGGAAGAAAACGGATAACAATTTTAGTTTTGTTCTTTTTAAAACATTATAGCAGATTGCTTCTTATGGAAGAAGAATGCATGTCATTTGTAATTCCCTTTTAAGGGCAAACAGACACCAAAATGCTCCTGAAGTTTGTAAACTCGTTTTTATAACAGTGCCTGGGAGCCCTCCAACCCCAATGTTTTGGATCCCTGGCAAGAAGACAATGAGAAAAGCAAAAGCACCGTACTGCAAAGTGAAAATAACCTTACTCTGACAGCAAGCTGCAATCCAGCAAGCAACAGGACAGACATTAATGATATCCAATGTTAATTATGATGCTTCTGAATAAATTGGCAGCTGTTCAGTCAGGTTGCTGAGCAGAGCAGACAGGTGACACACTTTATATGACAAGCTATACTAGAAACTAAAACACTACAAACTTTTCAAGGCTGTCTGTAAGTTCACTTCCTTAGTGTTCTGCTTAAGGGGATTTACTCGACACAACTTTCTTGCCAATAAACTCATTAGATTCCAAGAAAACAACATTTTCTGTTAATTCCTGGAGGATAAACATAAGGTCTCTGAGGTAGGTGAGACACTTAGTACTAGTGGTGGAAGTCATCAGCCCCAATCAGACCCTTCCTAACAAAATCAGACAAGATTTACTAACAGAAACAATCCAGGCTCCTCTCCATTTCTTCATCTCGCTCTTACCATATTTGCCAGCGCACAGCCATCCAGTAATCGCTATGGTGATATGAAGCTGCTTTCCTTCAGTAAGTGGGAGGAATTCAAATTCTTCTATGGCGCCCACACGCTTCTTCATCTTGTATCCTACGCACAACAAGACAGAAACAGAAATCTCGGAAATCGCACAGCAAGGACGGACTCTGCTAACAGTAGAAGTTGATAGGAGATTACTTGGGTCTTGGATAGGGTTTTTTCCTTTACAAAGCCCTCAGCAAGACCATGCATTACTTGCTTTGGAGCCAACATGATCCTTCTGAGCTTATGTGATCTGTGCGAATCCCAGCAGAAGGCTTTTTATGCTGCAGACCAGACATCAGCTGTAACAGCCACTGCTCTTCATAGCAGCATCTTTCTAATCCAGAGCAGGAAGCTTTCATTTCTTTCACTTAGCTGCATATCAAATACTATTTCCTGGCTTGGTCATCAAGGGCTACACAGTGTCTTAGGCAGCCTTGAAATAAAAGTCAGTTCAAAGTTGTCAGATCACACTTTGAATCGCTTCCCTTGCTCGTCAGAGCAGTCATTAGCTCTGCATTTTAGAACACGATCCTGTGCCCCAGTAGCTGAGCAACATGCAGTCACTCTCTTACCAGTAAGGCCAGCTCCAGCGGCTCCAAAAAGGGATGCCATGACAGCAATTCCAGCAGTTGAACCTAAAGCAGCTGCCCCTGCACTTCCAATAACAGTAGCAGCTCCAGCAGCAACCAGAGGGGCAGCAAGACCCCCTGTCAAGCCTGAAGAGGGAACAAGTGAGATCACCAGTCTAGTACCACGTACCAAAAACAAGCAGTCATTTCCCTGTGCTGCCTGAGTACTGCTAATGCTACCGAGAGTATAAATGGTGGCCTATTTTGCATCACCAATAAAGGGGGCTTTCTGAGACCACCCCCAGGCCCTGAATCTCTGCACTGACTGACTTCAGTAAATATGAAGAATAATTTAAAAGTGAAAGGAAGAATGGGTAAGCTATGCCCTACTTGCTTAGGACACACTGATGTAGTCATGTATTACTCTGAATTTGGAGTTGAAGATGTAATCATTTTATAACACAGGAGTATAAGAGGGGAAAGCCTCTTTTAAGGATGACAACCTCAGTTTAGTATTTTCCCCAGCTGACAACTTAGTTTTGTGATTTTACTTCATGGTGTGTACAAACCAATGCTCCTTAACAAGCCAGCTCTGAGTGAGCTAGAGCGCGTCCCAGAAAAACATCGTCTGAAATTCTCAGTCTCCTCTTTAGCATCTTTACACTGACCCTGCACCATGCACTGAGAAGTGCTCCATCAAAGCCAACGGGTTTTCACTAGAATGACTTTTTCAGCTAATTCTTTCAGTTTTCTTTTTGTGTGGCTGAAGATACTTCCCATGCCTTTGAGTATTTTTTGGGTTTGGTTTTGTTTTGTTTTGTATCTGAAGTGACATACTACCTTTAGACTGGCAAAGAAAAGTACTGAACGCTTCAAAATTACAGCCTGGACTAAGAGGTATGTTGGCTTCTGTTGCTAAATGTGCAAGTCAGAACCCCCCTCCCTGCCCCTAGTGCTGCACATGCAATTCGGGAGCAAGCCTCTGAAATGCCCAGAGCAGCCTCACCGATCACTGTTCCACCCCCGACGGTTGCCAAGCCGATCAGCAGGTATCTCTTCAGCTTCTTTCTTCTTTCCTTCTTTTTTCTTGAAACTTCTGCAGTTCTGCAAGGGAATTAGAAGCACAAAAGCCGATGAAAAAGCCTGACAGTTAACAATGCTGCATCAAAATCTGCTTATATTCTTCTCAACGTCATTTTCCTACTGGGAACAGTAAAAAGTACCACGCAGGTGTGGACTGGGATAACACATCCAGATTTATGAGGATGGACAGAAAGCCACAGATTTAAATTGAAACAACTGAATTGCTTAGTAAAGCTAACAGATGTTACTTACTCAGAAAACACTTCCTAATAGGAGTGAAGCTTGTAAAAAAAAAGAAACAAAGTCAGAAACATTTCAATAACTATATACTGCCTCTGTGTCTTAAAACCTATTGCTGTTCTTAGAAGATGAAAACCAGTTTTGCATTATGCAGTTAATTCTGTGTGTCTAATGGAGAAGAACTGGTTCCTACATATGTGATCTATTGGCAGACTGCATTGGAGAGACTTTCACCTCTAGGCTGCAGACAACCTGCCAGGCTAATTTGACCCCTTTTAACTAGTTATTAGTTGTGAGATGCTTCAAAATCTGGTCAGACTGAAGGCATGCATCCAGAAAGAAGGCAAACAGTGAAAGCTGATGGGTTCAGCTCAAGACTTCTGCATTCAGGGAAAGAGCCTGACAAAAAGGAATGGTCTGCTGCTACCGGAGAGGGGGATTCCAGATCCTGCACCCTCCAGATCCTCCCAGACACAGGTCTGTTTCTAAGAATTCAGGGCTGCAAAAAAAAAGACATTTGGTCTGATTATGCACAAATTACTGTAACAAAGATGCTAACCTTTCTGATCACTGCGCCGTGCAGTTTGCAGTGCACTGCCCAGTGCCAGCGAGGGATTCCCTACTGCCAGCAGGAGCAGCGTGTTCCTCCTGAACCACACTAGTCACATGCCAATATTTACCACGTCAAGCCCCATCCCCACTGCACTCTGTCAGCATGTGCAGGAGCAAGATTTTACCTTGGGGACAAACAGCAGGGATGCTAAGAGTGGGTTATCTCAGAGCAGCACTGATGCAGATTGGACATCACTGGGGCGATCTGCAGAACAGACACAAGGCAGTTCTTCACTCCTTCATTTATCATTAAAGTCACAGGCTGCTCCTGCCGAAAGCTCACCCAGTACACAGCTGCGTGACAGTACGATGGGAACTGCTTGATGTTCATTAAAAGAAAACCCTGAGTGCAGACAGGACTTTGAGCAGCAGTTGTGATATCACCAAGCCAGAAGGTAACTGCCACGACTGCCAGTTCTCACTTTTTAGGGCACAGCCCGCAAATCAGTTCCTTGAGGCTGTGAGCGTATTGGATCAGGGCTGGATGCAAGTACAGCAGGTTAAATAACGTCTGTGTCATGTCAATCCTACACCATTGTATGTAGACCTTTGGCACTGATCAGATATTCCTAAATGAAAGCAACTCTGCAAATGTAAATGATTACTGTTGTAATCACCTATGCACCGATAACATTTTTTTTCTAATGGTGCAGTTCTGTGAAGCTTTCTGTTTTGGGTTGAGCAACAGAGCATCAAGAAATCTACATAAAATCCACCATGACTTTTACTCCTTATATTATATACCACACTTGCCCTAGAGACCCTATTACAGAGATGAAGTAAATTCTTCTTCCCTCTGACTGGTGCAGCTCTCCAATACACCTGGGACCATTCTGCTGAACACTGAAGGCCACTGTCACTAGACCTAAGAGCTGCTGTGTTTGATCTGGACTAAAGGCCAGATTCTCCGACTGTTCATAAACAAACCAAACAATGTTAGTATAAAAAAAATAATTAGAATTTGGCCCTGAATTCCCTGTCACATTAGAGGACATAAAGCACATAAGAGGACATAAAAAAGCATCCACCTTCTCCTTTTAGGAGCAAGAACTAAAATTAAATTAGGCTAAAACCATGAGAAAGCCAAGCGGAAGTAGGACAAGTTGTTTCTAGTACTAAAGAGAATAGGGGTAATTTGTGCTAACAAACAACGAGACAGAAGCAAGTTATTTTTCAACAGCATTCTTGATATTCAGCCGCTCTCTAATTACACATCACAATATAATAATATGGTAGATATTAAGCACAGTCATTAGTTCATTTGTCTGTGTGCATTTAAGGTACACTTTAACAAGCTTATCAGAAACAGGTAAATAAACCTAAAAGGAACAAATCACTTATTAGGCACTACTTTCTCCTTCTCTCCTCTGTCTTTGGTTTATCTCTTACAAGAAATACTTTCAATTTCAGAGGAAAGTGTGAGAAACAGAAGATACTGGAATAAATTGTTTACAGAGCGAGTTTCATTCCAGCCTGCTTACGCAGTGGTTAATCTGGGCCTTGAAACATGAGAATTTATCTTGCTTCCAAACTTGGATATTTTCTCTCTTAATCCTAACCTAATTGTGGATTTTCATTATCTATATAATTGCCTAATCCTTCCTGGAACCCTCTAAGCGCTCTGTAATTTTGATAAAGACAATTTTAGACGAGTCCCAAACAATACGCAGCTTTGTAAAACACAGCAGGAGGAGAAAGAAGCACAGTGGGTGAAATCCCTGCATTGCCAAAGTCAATGGCAGAATTTCTACTGCCTTGCATGGCACGGAGATTTTGTCTCTACAGTGATCCCCCAGAAAACACCGTGCGTTACCTCCACTCGCACATTTTGCAGTTGCAAACAGAGCTGTCTGCAGAGAACAACAGTGCAGCCTGCAGTGGCTTACATCTTTTGCAATTTGTGTATAACCAAGTGCACTTTCTGTGACTCCATGGTCAAACCAGGATTTGGATACGCACTCATCTGTGCATGCAGTCACCAGTCTGAACGCCTGGCTTTGGAAAAAATTCCTTCTGGAGTTCTTCAGACAGGTGCTGCTGATACCTAAGTTGGCAATATCCAGCAGTTTCCGTTACACACAGTCATTCTTCAGCTTTTGTAGTCAATGGGTAGCCTTGGGCTGCAAATAGTAAGATCAAGAGAGCTGAAACGTGGCTAACCTGCATTTAGCTGCAATTTGGAACAATTTGGGTTACGCTCATAGAAAGACAGTTTGCAGTATGTCCTGGCTGAAGACAGTAAGCAAACCTACACGGAACTTTTACCTGGCATTGCTCTCTGTACATAACCGCTGCCAACTGCTTGTGACAGTCGCTTTCCTAACAGCTTCTGCGTTATAGTTGTCACTTGATTACCAGGCTCCTTTTCTCCACTATGGCCATTCACTGCCTCTTCTGATACTTCTCTGCCCTCACTGATCTTGGATTTGCAGCTTCTTGCCTGAACCACAGACCATGTTTTGGGAAACATTATAGGTAGGATTACAGATCATTTTCCAGTGATGAAAATCAGCACGAGTATAAGTTAGCAAGCAACTGGTATCCTATTTTCCAGTTTCTCACAGAACTGTGTACAAAAGAGGGGTTCATACCTGCAAGTCAGAACAAGTTTGGCACCAGTAAGATGGATTTAAGTGTTTGGAGCATTGTCCTAGAGACTAGCATACTGAACATGTAACTCCGCACCTGCTGGGCCACAGGCCAACCTGTCCACAGTAGCAAAGGCAAGAGCAAAAGCTTCTGTTACAAGTATCAATAAAAAATGCCTAAGCAGAAGGTGCCAAAAACCTGCTTGGTAGTTACTGCTATTCCAAAACCTCTGGCAGTGGATGGTCAGAGCTGGAAGGATACTAAGCAGAGTTGCCGTATACCCCTCCGCCCCAAATCTGTGAGGTCAAAGCAGCGATGAGGTTATATTCCCTTTCCTTTCCCAATTGTGCCCTAACTCTAAAACAAACAAAGGGTCATCACTGCCCTACAAATCTCAGCCCTGTGCTAGTTTTAGTACTGCAACAATGAATGTGTCTGCACTGCAGTCTTGGGCTGCTCTCATTGTGAAGGTTTTATTTTCCTGCTTTTATCTAACAGTTATTTCCATGGCTGCAAGGTGGGCCTCTAAACAAAGAGCAAGGTTGAAATCTATGGCTTTTACCACACCAGGCAAGCACAAAAGCCACCAAGCTAGCTACAGCATTTAAAAGCCACACTCGTAAATACGCAGTGCAGTTTTGCAGTCACTCCTGCCACTATCAGACAAAGTGCTATCTTTTGGGGCTGCACGACAGTCCATTTCAGGAGCCACAGTCCAGATGACAAAGAATTAGGTACTAGAGCACCATTTTAGCAAATGCCGCCCCACCCTCAGATGTGTGTTGTCCCATGCTGCATGCCCAGGATGGAGTTTATTTTCACAACCCATGGCAAAACAGTGCCCATTAGCATCAACCCTTGCTCCTGCATGGTGAAATGGTGTTCTGTTTAGCAGTACATGATCTTTGAGATTATTTTGACTTTCCCTTTTTACAGTGCGCTATAAAGTTAAGCTTTATTTAAATAAAGCCGTAATGGAAAGATACCTGTCACATGCTGAACGCCATGGCAATGTCTGAACATGTACTGCGTCAGAGACATCGATTAAGGTATTTATTAGCGCTCAGGTTAATCTCATAACGTGTTTGCTGAGCTGACAAATACAAATATTCAACGGTTACTTGAAAGTCCACTACAGACATTTTTACTGTTTTATATATGGCTAAACCTTCACACAGTTCATGCCTCGCAAGCAAAGTAAAAAATACTACTCTGCGTATAATGCCAACTTTTTGGCTGTTTTGCATGTGAAAACTTGCAATTAATAGGCCTAATCTCACATTAACAACACAGAATTAGGAGACAGGCATTCAATGGTCCACAGGTATCTAAAGATGGCAGATGGTTGCCCTCAGAGATCTATCTTCAGTAGGAGTTAGCTGTCTCTTAAATGGGCACAGAGAAGGACAGATCCATAGCAAATCAGCAGCTGAGGATCGAATCCTGAAATTGTATACAAACTTCATTCTGCGTGAAGCGTTATTGCAGAGATGTGAGTTAGACTGAAATTAAACAACGAGAAACAGCCTGGCTTTAGGGCTCAGGTCCTTCATTTGTTCACATTGACCAGTCCCCTTCTATTAAGGAGAGTAAGGAAAAATATCCAAATTCTGTGCCTGGTCACCAAGCATCCAGCCTGTTCGCCTTTCAGCTTTACGGTTCCTTCAGGAGGGCGCAATCCATCTGTAAACCTGTTTGGTTCTATCTGAGGAATACTGGGCCAAGAGATAAGAAATACAAGATCATTATGATGCATTTAAGCATAATCTACAGTCTGGGAGACAAAACTGAAACAAGGACATGAGGCAGTTTGGTGCAGAGTAGCTCTAATCAGCTTGCAAGGTTGGGTCGCAACTCTGATTTTAAGAGTGCTGAGCTTTCTTGGTTCTCGGTGCAGTCGAAGTGCTGTGAGGGCTCTGCAACTCTAATCAAGCCATAAATGATTAAGTTAAGAACCACGGGGAGAACGATCAGAGACTGAACTTAGGCACAATAATTGATTCTAGACTTTCAAGCACCAGCAGTGTTTTTTCATCCCATAGCCAACTCAATTGTTCTTACTCTGACTCTTCCTCTTTTTGTTCCTTCAGGCTCTCAAGCAGCGATTCCTCCAGGGCCTCCAGCTCCTCCAAGGGGATTCTCAGCAGCCAGATGATGCGGCAGATCAACACTCTTGCTCGAGCATCATAGTACCCTTAAACACAGGGAAGCCCAGGAAATCAATCAGTTTTCATCACACCAGATTAAATAGCAAGCGGTGCACCCAGCTGTGCTGGAGAAACATATCCCACGCAAGCACAGCTCCACCCCTCGGGCCCTCTTTATCTTTCATGTATTTAAAACTATTATTATCTAGAAAAGAGAGCTCTATGTGGAAAATCCTCTCCCCTGCAAACCTCATCCTGTCAGCAGAGAGTCACTGTCCCTGGTGGCTGTGGTTTAAGCCAGCAGGCAGCTCAGCACCACACAGGCATTCGCTCACTGCCCCCAAGTGGGATCGAGGAAAGAATGGGAAAAAAGGTAAAACTCGTGGGTTGAGATAAAGACAGCTTAATAGGACAGAAAAAGAAGGGAAAAATAGTAGTAATAATGATAAAAAAATATATAAAATAAGTGATGCACAATGCAACTGCTTACCACCTGCCGACTGATGCCCACCTAGACCCCGAGCAGCAGCCTCTCCGCCCCCCCCCCAGCCAACTCCCCCCACTTATTGCTCTGCTTGACACTGCACGGTGGGGGACGTCCCTTTGGCCAGTTGGGCTCAGCTGTCCTGGCTGTCCCCTCCCAGCTCCTGGTGCACCCCCGGACTCCTCGGTGGCAGGGCAGTGCAAGGAGCTGAAAGGTCCTTGCCTCTGGGTAAGCACCGCTCTGCAACCACTAACCCCTCTGCGTGCCACCCACATTATTCTCATCCTACATCCCAAACGCAGCACCATACCAGCTCCTAAAAAGAAAATTAACTCTATCCCAGCTGAAACCAGGACTCGGGTAATTGCCAATAAGGCAGATCTCAAATCTTTTGGTCTTCTCCTCCAACAGAGGACTTTTGGCTTTGGAGAGACCTGATCTCTCTCCTCAACATCAAAATGCTGCAGCAAGACCAGTCCTGGCTGGTGATATCAAACCTGTTAAGCGGCACAGAACATCTCAGGTATGCACTGGTGCAAGATACATCGTATTGTACAAATGCACCTTCAATCGATCTTGTTGGCAGCAAGCGGGACTTTGGAGTTTTGAACCACCCACCGGAGCACCTAGAAGCATGGGGTGACTTCAGTCCCCGTGTACCACTGACGACTGCTCGCATTTACACTTCACTGCACGAGATGCAGGAGTGGACATTGCACTAAAACAACATATGATATGAGGAATGATTACTCCCAGGCTTATAATTACGTGTACTTAAAAAATAAATAAATAAATAAATAAATAAAAAATAAAAAACAACAAAAAAAACCACAAACAATATTTTAGATTTAATAGATTTTAAAATGTTGTGTGCCAACTCTTTCGTTTTTTAATGTGTTTCTCTCAGTAGCATCTGCTGCTTGCTGAGAACAGGCTTTTGTAAAGGGTTCTTGGTGCACTCCAGGATGGAAAACACAATAGTTTTGCTGGGGTTGGGTAAAGATACTGGCAGGACACAACTACAAAGAAGAGTTCTCATATCTGCTGCACATAGATCAAATACGGCCTTCGGCAATTTGTTAAGGTTATTTATTTATTACCACCATTACCAAGATATCAAAATACTTCAGAAGGCTTTAATCAGGCCACTTTTAAAATTTGTACTGACTTGAGAAATAAGGCTAGGATTTATCTTCACTTCATCCCTGACATGTGCCACATCGTGCAAGTCCGAGCAGGTGTCTCAACGAGCAGCCTTCCTGCTCCCTGCCTGCTAATGCACAACTTCGCTTTCTACTTAGCCAGCCTGGCAGTAAGCCAGCAAGGCTTGAAAATATATTTGTTTTAAATTCCAGCTTACCAAAACAAGCAATTTTGCAATAACTGACGTGTCAATTTTCCATTAAAAATAAAGCAAGAACAAAAGCAGTACTTTGTTCTCAACTGAAACAGGCTCATCAACAACCAGCGAGTGCTTTCCTGTATGAATATGCTACAACACAGAGATTTTAAAAAATGCAGGTTGTAATAATAAACAGGCTTCTTTTAAAAAAAGAAGATTTTGTTCAGAAGGCAGTCTTTATTTCATGATTTTTATCAGACTAATCAATGTTACAGATTGTAAACCAGAAATTTGTTTTATGTGTAGTACGGTATACAAATAAAGCCACATTCACTCAAAATAGGCTTCACACTAAACACACAAGAATCTATTCCCTGAATATTTTTTTTTTCCTTTTAGGCAACAAGCGATACGCAGAAGATCTGTTGGGCTGAAATTTTCATAACAGCTTCACTGCCTTCCTAAAGGAAGAAGAGGTCACCTACACCCCTAGAAGCACTGGAGAAAAAACCCTCCCATCCAGGTATTTAACTTCAAAACATTTCTATCAACACATACAATTGCATGCCAATACATGATATGTGAAGCTAAGGAGGTGAACGGTTGTTCAATTTTTAATGGGTATTATTAATCATTCCTGTTATAATAATTGCCTTTTCTGTAGCGGACATAGGGAAAGAGCGTGCTGCTTTTGCTAGAAATGAAGCTAGGATAAAGTCGGATGGGCTGGTACCCCGAGCTTTTTGAGCATTGTAAAGTATCAGATAGGAACTCACCGATATTATTCTTACAAACAACAAAAGCTGAATAAACTTACCATCTCTAAGGGAGAAGGACAAAAGATCCTAAAAAGAGAAAAAAGAATATTCCAGTTAAAAGTGAAGAAGTATGCCTAGATGTCTTAAAAGGGAGGCATGAAAACCGATCGGACTACGATTTAATTACTGCAGCACGTCCACTCCTAAATGTGGCGTGACAGCAAACTGTAATTGAATGGAGCAGAAGAGAGCAAAGCCAAAGGCCTCCAGCACAAAATTGTGCCTACGCAGGTACAAATGGCTGGAGAAGTAGATCAGCACAGGATGGGAGGGCGGCACCTGCTTGGTACATGCTGAAGTAGACCGTATGTTTTGTTATTAGCACTCGTGTTGCAACTGAAAGCCCCACGATTACACAGGACTTCAACGTTTGGAGAAACCAGGCTCTAAGCCTCTCCTACTGCTCTAACGTCTTCTGCTCCTCTAGTCACATACGCTACATTTTCAACAGGAATAGGTTTGAATGCTACTCAGACGGATCACTGGCCCCTATTCTCTTTGGTGTTCTGGGAATCCGTAGCTCTAGGCACTAAAGCTGAACTGGCATGAAGTTCTTTTGGATTAAGCACTCAAAAATAGAAATCTCAGAATTTATCTGTAAAAAGATTGAGGGACTGCGTTGGCTTTTCTTCGGGAAAAAAAAATGGAAAAACAGATCAATGCAATAGAAGGCTTCTGTGGACAAATCCATGAAAAAAGAGGTCAGTGTTCCCTAGATGAGAAGTCCTAATGAACGAGGTAGTGTTTTTACTCCTATGTTCTCCTCTTTTATTGTCACTGAATAACTGAATAAAGTTTAAGTTCTTTATGTAACTACAACATTAAGCACTAGCTCAGTCTAGCTACTTCCCTCTCCTACACGCACAAAAGTGCGGCTGAATTTTACAGAGAATCTTCAGCCCTTTGGGAACACAAAAAGTACAGCCAAAGATGTAGGATGCTGCCAAGGAGTTTATGATTATTAGTCCCATAAGCCCCTAAGGAAAATTTGTATCATAAAAATGTCTCTAAACATTTCCCTACTGCACGAGAAGCGCAGAGCAGAGAACAAGCCATCCTTAACCTAGTCCTACCAGAACAGAAGCAAACTGTAGGTATTACCCAGTCCAAAGGAAGCGTCTGGACTCTGAATATCATTTTAACACGAGGGGAGTCTACTATTTCATAAAGGAGAAAAGAGAATTTCCACAGGACCAGAGAAACCAGAAGACCAGGGCAGCTGGACGTATGCATCAGACTGGATGCTTTTTCACAAGGTACAGCCCTAAAACCTTTGCTCCATCGCTGACGAATGTTTACACACACAACAGCTTTCCACAGACATGTTGCTCGGGCACCTGCAGGCACACAACTGGCGGAATGCTCTTCTGCTAAATCCCTGGGTGGCTGCTCCCAGCCACAGAGAAAGCCTGCCTTTGTTTTCCTGCCCTGCAAGCATCTCCAGAAGGTTCTGTTGAGCTGGGCTCAGCACACAGCAGTCACCACCGCACCTTCATCCTGCATCCCAGCAGCCAGAGCACTCACCCGTGAAAAGGAAAGTCCTGCCTTATCTCCAGTCTACGAATAACCACTGTAATTTAAGTTAGGCCCCGAATCAGGTCTCCCCTGCTCCCCTCAGTCACCCCACTGCAGAAGAAAAAGGGCCCAGCCACAATTACTATTCTGAGCATGCACACTGCTGCCCCAGCTGCCATTTTCTCCAGACTAATGCAGGCAGCCTCCTGCAGAGGGCTGCATTTTGTGCAGAGCCCCTTTATAGGCAGTAAATGGTCCCCGTGTACTGCAAAGGGAGCCACAGGTCAGGGCCCAGGCTCCCTACAGGCCACCCAGCATACAAGGTGGCACCCAGTGTCAGAGAAACTCCTTCAGAAATCCGGCCTAAGCATTTAGGTACGTGTAGTTCAAAAGGTGAGAGATGGATGCGGGTAATCAGGCGATAAACTGCTCTTTGATTGCATCAGTGACCATTAGCATACTCAACTCTTCCTAATTGCTTAAGGCTTTGCACGTACTGCTGTGTAGTCATCTGGAATCCAATCAGCACTGATTAGATTAGTTTACAAGTTCTCTCTCTCTCTCTCTCCCTCTGCAGTTGTTGTGATGTTTCAGTCTCATTTTGAGGGGGAGGTGTTTTTAATTTCTCTGTGGACTCACAAGACTACCCCACACACATGAAGGAGTGAAACCTTACGAAGACAGGAAGACAACCTTTATTTGGAGTCTTTGCCATCTTTTTTAATGCACTGCTACAAGTTCAAAACCAATTTCCTCAACAACAGAGTTTCCAATCCGCACTGCAGTGCCTCTGTGTGTGGAGAAAAAGAAAAACAAACAAACAAACAAACAAAAAAAACACAGGGCAAAAACCATAGGGCATTGTAAATGTGTTCAGAGAAAAAAAAATAAAGATTCGTAAGAACTTTCAATGTCTTCTCACCCATCATGAGGAAACAAAAGTGGGCAAAGTCAACTTCTTTCCCTTCCTTTAGTTGTCACTAAATGCAAATAGAAGACGTATTCCTAACAGGAATCACTGCCTTCTCCTACCACACCCACAACCTGTTTGTTACAACTCCTGTTGTCTAGAAAGGATTCAATTAACCAACATTTGCATGGATTAGTCACCTGCAATGAATGCAAGCAAAGACAAAAATCCACAGGCCTCGAATATCCGATGAATCAATGGTGAGCTCACCTCCAATCTCCTGGCCATGCATCATCCCCTCAGCACCCCTGAGGTGGAGGGCGTTCAGAAATGCAGGCAGCAGCGCTGGCAGGACCCTGCCCCTGAACACACCGAACAATTCCAGTGTGTTCTTGTAATAAGCAGGTAAATAAAAGCAGCTGAATGTAAAGAAGCAATACCACCATAAAGCAACATAGGAAGAATTACCAAAGCTTTGTCCCACAGCGTGTTTATTTTCAGGTAACGAGGAAAAAGCTTATCTCAGCGGGGTACCTCTAGGTTTCCCAACGACACCCTGCAAGACTCTTGCGCCTTGCTCCGCGACAACTTTTAATTGTGTATCTCCTTTGACAGAACGGATCACCTTGCATATACACACGACTGCCTGAGATCCAGCTGGTGAGGCATTAGACCGGCAACTACTCCTGATCTTTGCTTTCAACTAACCAAAGAATTGTTATCTACGGCTTCTGTGTTCCACTTGGAACCATGATAAGTACCTCAGTTCTCGTAAGATATTGCACAATCCCACTGACCCAGAGCCCCTTTTGTAAAAGGACACGGAGCCCTCATGCAGGATAAGCTCTAAGCAAGCACAAGTTAATTTTTGCCAAAATTTCACCCTTAATAAACTCGCAGCAATGCAGAAAGATGTGCACTGCTCTAGAGAATTCATCCTGGGGTAGACAGAACTAGGGAAAAAAGCCTGGGAACCACCAGGCCATCTAGACACAGAAAGAAACAAGAATAGATTTATTTTGAGCAAACAACATCAAAACAGCTTTTAGAAGATCTGTCCTAGCTGATTAATTAGGCTTAAGGTTCTCTGCCACTACACTTAGATTGCTACGCCATTTTGAGCCTTGTAACACAGGGATGTTTGGAGCAGATCCTTTTAAGGGCTGCCTAGAAGACACACAAGAAGGCGGAGATAATGGGAGTTGGTCGTGACCGAGGAAGATCCCTCCCATCATATCTTTACTTACACAGCCTTGCTCTTGCATCTCCTGTTCCATCAGGCTGTCATTGCTGAAGGTGAGTGTGTGCTAAATTACTCACCGCCAGCGTACTGTCTGCTCTCAGGACGCCTCACCACTTCCTTGTGTACGGCGACGGGCGCTAGGTGACCGTGGCCACAGCGTGCCTGGCAGCAGCAGCTCTTCGCCCTCCGAGGCATGCATAACGTGAGAATGAATGAGGAGATATCTTCCACAGCTGAGACTCTGAAGCAAAGGTGAATGCCACCAAAACGCGTTGTCTCTTATCTTTACATCAGATTTAACATCAGAACATTACGGCTTCAGTCTCAATAACACTTTATCAATGAAAGAAAGAAGCACCTGTAACTTTTCTCCTTCCAGCCAAAGCTGACTCTGGAGAAAAGACCCTGGGAACTGTGCCCTTCGGATCACCCTCTGTGCTGCAGAACACTAGTTCTGCCTGTACTAGCAGTCTTTCTGCCTGGTTCTCATGTATGTAGAGGTGTTTTGTATTACAGGGCAAGGAACCTTAAGGTGTGTAAAAGTTGGAGGATCTGGCCCCCTACACTCATGCTACCCATGCATATACCCATTTCTCTGCTACTACAAAATCCCCCTCATTCAGAGCAGGGTGAAGGATAAACGTACAAAAAATCAGGCCTATCATGTTCAGCATTTCACCGAAATCCACAGAATGTCTACAGGAATCAAAAACACTGCAAGAGTACAGTCAAAGCAAAAAGGCTGACAGTTCTCTGTAGAGCAAAGGCATCAAAGACAAAACGTTAATTCAGCAGGAACTGCATCTCATGGTCACCACTTCCGTGAGCTGTTAAAGGACAGAGCGATTGCCAGCCACGCAGAGCCACACAGAAGTATACGCGTATCAGAAACCCCAGTTTTACTTCTCTGACTGTACAAGCAGAATTCCCACTGCAAAAAGACACGTAGGAAAAATCTTCTTTGCAAAAGCAAACAAGGGCAAGGGCAACGCATGGACTTACTTGGATAATGACAACAGGATTATCTTTCAAGATGGGGTCCTTCAGCAAAAGCTGGGCAAAAGTTTCTGTGCCCTCACCTCCTAAGCCACTGGCAAATGCTGTCATGGCAGGTAAGACAGCATCAGGCAGGTCCAGCCATTTCACCAAACCATCTATGAATTCCACCCTGAAGGAGCTGTAAGGCAACAGAGGCAGTTAAGGCCCTGTAACTGGATGTTTTTGCAAGCTTTTGGTGGTCCCTGCTTTCAAATACTGATCTATGGCTGTTCACACAAAAATCAGAGCATCCTAAGAAGTCAACAGAAGGTGAGCTTCCCACAACGAAGCAATCAGAATGAGGCCAGACCTTTCTTCAAGACATGCTTTGAAGTTTGCTGCATTAAGGGATGCAATTTGTGCTGAAGTACAGAAGTCTTAAAAGGTGTAAGAGAAAGTCAGTATGATTAAGGAAATGGTTGAAAAAACACCTAATGTCAACGCGCCCTTTACATTTCAACAGGCTTCAGAAGAACACCAGCAAGGAAACGGCAGGAAAACATCGATGCCAGCGATCAGCCTGAAGAGCGGTCTCAGTTTTGGGTCACCTTCCCTAATTTGAGCATTCATCTTTGTGAAGAGACCCAGAGCCAAAAGGATCTTCAAATCCCATACCTTTGGGAGATCCCAAGCACTAACAGAATACTACTAACAGAAAAACTGCCAGTGATTAAAGCAGCCTACCACTACGATTCGGGGATCTCTCCCACAGCACTTGGAAGCAGAAATGCTGGATGCACCAACATGTGCTTAACCCTTTCTTCTTTTTTTAACTCAATCCATTCCACTTGCAACACAGATGCCGACACCAGCTTGGTCTGAGCTGCTACCCAAAAGCCACCTCCTTTGCTCGTCCCCTTGTGCCCACGTGTAGTACCTTTGCTCTTCTTCGGGGAACAGCCACGCTAAGGATATCCCACAAAGCGCTGCGTAAGTGAATCTTCCTGGTTCCCCCAGCTGCCGGCTCAGAAGCACACACGATTCCTTTTCGCCTGCCTGCTCAGCCCCGCTATGCTGTTTCGAAGTCCAGCTTTTCCACTCCTCTTCCGCAGCCATTTCTACCTGCAAGTTCAAAGAAGAAAAAGGAGGAAAAACAAAAAAAAAAAAAACATAACAGTTGAAAACCAGGAAGCAAGGAGACAAATTGCCTCTGCTTTTTCACTGCCACACTTGCTGGTGTAGAGTAAGCAGGCCTGTCAAGGTCCAGCTGGTGCATCCCGCTGCAACGTGATGCTGTGACCGAAGTCTACAACAGGAGGCCTTCTGTTCACCAGCTCTTAAATTTTTGCACAAAATGAGCTGACAATACGTCTCACAGCAAAATGAGAAGTCTGCTTCGAGGTGCAAAGAGACTGGGCTCCACTCAGGCATATCATTCACGCGCTTACTGCAAAAATGGGACGTAGAATAAAAGGTCTGCACCTTGTGCAGGGACCAGTAGGGCTGCCTGGGAAATAGTTTGCCTCTCTCCTCCTCAACCCAAACCGCTCCTCTGTTCATTTTCCTGACGGTGTTATGAAAGTTGAGTCCAGCCACAGCCTCTGATTAGAAAGACTTTTAACGAGACTACTTATTTCCCATGGCCATTGCTATGCTCTGCTTATAATATTCTCTGAACTGTACAACCTAACACTGCATTTCCCAAAACATAACATGCCCACGCCACATGGACCTTGAGCTGGGCCAAAATATTATCTTTGAGAGCACAGAAGCGTTTGCACCTTTTGATTACGAGCTTCCAACCGAACTGCTCAGAACTGCTCCCAGGAGCCCCCCTCGTTATACAGGGAGGCCTGGCTGATAACGCAGGCAGCTAACTGAGATGAGTGAGATCAGGCAGACACGACAACATTTCGCGATTTAATGTAGGTAAGAGCCTGCTCCAGACCTCACATTGCTGGAAAGTTCTACTGACTTCATCAGGACCTGATCAGCTTCCCAAGGGCAAAGCGTGCATTTTGCTTTATGCTTGCTCTTGAGATGCCTCCTTTCTTCTGAACCCTGGTGAAAGGAAGTGACTAAACGGGAATTAGGAGCTAGAGTCCTAGAATAAAGAAGTGCACCAGAGGAGCAGCTCCTCTTACAGACTTTATTACGTCTGTGCTATCTGTCGTGGTCTTCCAGAACTGTCCTGCCTTCCCGCTCACAGATGTATTTGAGGCAACTCCTATTTCCCAAGGCGTGCGCTATTTAACTGCTGGTGCATACACGCGATGGAGAGTCACCACTCGAGGGCTGATGACTACTGCAGCTCACACCCCTGTCCCCGGGAGAGCTCAGCCCCCCCGCAACACGCATCTCCTGCTGCCATCTGGGGCCTGAGCACACAGGTCCGCGGCATCTTGGTGCGTTTCCACGGAAACATCACATTCCAGCAACACGGGAGCACAAAGTCCGCAGGAATAAATGAACCGTGTTATTTCCACACCGATCGAAGAAGGAAACGGCCAGATTACGCTTGCCCAAGAAGAGTGGTGCCTGGGATCGGGGCCAGGCCCTCCACCGTACCGGCCCCACCACGCAGCAGCAGCTGTACCCACAGAACTGCAGCCCCGGGGACTGAGCAGGATGCGTCCCCTACCCCAGACCCCAAGACTTCCTTTTATTACCTCAGGAGCTCCAGAGTCCTCGTTTGGATGCCCAAAATCCATTTCACACCACTCACTAAGTTCTGATCCTCCCAAAACATCCAGAGCCTGACCTGCCAACCAATTTGCCTAGGAATAATCTATCATAAAGCATCGGTAACTTCACAAACAATAATCTGGCATGCCAACTCACTCCTGGGCACAGATGTATTAACTTAGTATGGGAACCAGCACTGAAAATAAAATTCCCTTCGCTGCTGTGATAGATTTATTGATTTGTTAAGAAGCCAAACCAGCAACCTGCAGAATATTTTATCTAGCCCTAAAGTTCCTGAAATGTTCATAGACACCATGAGGATGTCCTTAAGGAAAAAATTAACAACAGATCTGAGGAAGAGGTAAGAGTATCCAGATAGCTCTGAGACAAGGAAAAAAGAGCAGCGATCCTTTTTCCACCCCTATCCTTGCTTTGGTTTAAGATGTGGCAGATTGACCCTCATTCCAGCATCATAAACGTGTAACTCAACTGTAAAGAGGTGCCTGGATATTTGGGTTGGGGGCTACACCAGACTCATAGGCACACCCTGGGTTACACAGAATTGTAATCTAGTAGCCACAGGCTCAGATGAAAAGTAAAGCATCTATAAAGAATCCAGAAAAGAGTACAACTGCACAGTTTAACCTTATTTCCCAATAATACAAAGAGGTGACCAGTTATGGAGTGACACCATAAAGTTGTCTTCTTGCAGGCAACTTTATTTCTATTATGCAACAAATAATTTGTGATGCGGAATATCTAGAATACCCGAGAAAGTTTTGGAAAGACTTTTCTCTGCCACCTCATCTAGAAATGAGAGCTCTGAAGATGCTCTGATCGAGACACTGGATGTGTGCCCCTCGCATAGGTATCGATTTTGTCAAAAACATTGAGGAAAATGGGCTTGGTTTTTCACATGGCAGTATAAAAATGGGAACGTGATTTAGTACAAACACTTGGCCCAGGAAGTTTTGCCACTAAATTCAAGAAGAGGGAATCAAGACCTGAGCCAGAAACATACGCTGAAAGTTATTTACAGCTTGTGACACTGGAATTCAGGTCTCTGTCTTGAACAATGCAATTCAGCAATCTATAGCATTTCCATAATCTGAACTGTCATTTGAAAGAGAAATTTTTATCGCTTCCAGTGCTTACTTTTCACACAAAGCCCTTTGTTTTCTTGAGAGGTGGTGTATTTTATATAGTGCTTCCTGCAATCCTATGGGGAAAGTAAAAAGATGTGGACCTAAAACAGTACAGCGGAGGCACGCTCTCCACAGCCAGAGGTAGTACAGCGATGCTGGCATCACATTTGTCCTAAACCACAGCAGAAGCAGCATGTTAATCTTCAAGACCCTCAAAAGTTTACAGGGCATCTCGACAACTTCAAGGAAGTAGTTGTCGACAATTCTTCAGACGGGGCTGGCCAAAAAGTCCCTCACAGAGGCACATCAGAGGGCCGAACTACACGGACACCCCACGACTGCAGAAACATTTACGCAGATGTGTTTTCTGGGGAACTTGTGTGGGGCTCCAGAACCACACCTGCTGGCAGCACCACGGCCTTCGCTTTTAGCCCATCAATACTACCTACAAACGTGGAAGGCAATTAATCCAGTCCTGGATAAAACTGCTTCTCACCTCACAACACGTGAAGGCAACACAGGCTGCTGCCGTGGAGACGTGTCCTAAATAAATGTAAATCAGAGATTAGAGATGGAGGGCAGGAGGACAGGGGCATGGCAAAGCTAAAAGCTGAAGCAATTGCAAAATTGAGCGTGTTTGATGTGGTTAACGCAGATGCTTGTAGCAGCAGTCGTTTAGAAGCGGGGTCCTTACACATAACATAGCAAAGCCCTCCAGAGGCACGTTACCAGCAAACAAAAATCCCTCAGTGGAAAAACACGAAGGAGACGCCTCAGCTCGGGACTGACGCTGCCACTACGCTGCTGATAATACTCAGTTTTATCGCAAGTCCTTTAAAGTCGTACCAAAACCAGCCACCCCTCCGACGCCCGCTGAGGAGAGCGACCCCCTGCAGTGGCGGGACAGCCCAGGGGCGCGGACGCCGCCACAGCCCTGCTTTCAGGAGCCGCACCGCGGCCGGTCCCGGAGCCGAAAGAGCCCCGGGAGCCCTCTCCCCGCTTCTCCCCGCTTCTCCCCGCCTCCCCCGGCCCGGCTCCGACCTGCTGCCAGCCCCGCCGGCATGAGGGGCCGCCACACTCCCAGCTGCCTTCGCCTCCCGCCCCTTCCGCCCCTGTCACCCCTACGGAGACTGCGTAAGGGCGGCGGGCAGTGCTGGGCGGCCCTGGGCTTTCCTACGCTGCTGGCGTAGCGTAAGGAGGGCGGGAGGGCGGTGCGGTGTGCTGAGGGGGAATGTGTTTGGAGCCGGGCTGATGGCGAGCCCTGCTCCCTGCCTTCGCCTCGTTCCCAGCCTTCGCCCCGCTCCCGGCTTCCCTATAGGGGTTGTGATAGGGTTGTGGCAGCGGTGGGACGGCAGCGAGGCCTGGTGCAGCTTCAGTCAAAATAGGTGTTGCAGCTTCTTCCTCAGAGCAGCCTTGGTCTGCCGTCTTGGGTGCCACGTTGGTGCCTTGCTTGGGTTTAGGGATGAGCTGAGTAGGAGCTCTTCTGTCCCCCTTTAAGGCTCTTCTTTCCCTCTGAGAATGCTCCTCTCTCTGAGGGAGGACTGCAGAGAGCAGTGGGGTGAGATGTGTTGGCTGAAAGCTGCTCTAAGGTCACCACCACTGAATCTGTGGAGACATCTTTGTTGCCCCTGACATGAGACAGGTTGGGGGCTGCTCTGAGGGGAGGTGAAGCTTCAGTGGTATATATGTATATATATTGTGTGTATATATACGTATATACATGTGTATGCGCACATCAGAGGGGAGGTGAAGCTTCAGTGGTGCCTCATGCTGTGTTGTCACCAGGTGGGATCCCAAAGACATCCAAACAGGAGCTGAAGTAACTTTGTGTGTGTGTGTGTATATATATATATATATATATGTATATGCGTGTGTATGCACACATCAGGCAAACATGAGGACCATGGATATATTGCTGCTGATGGAAGCAGGGCTACAGGCACAGTCAGCTTGGGAGGCTTTGTTCAGCCAGTTGTAGTTAACTGGCCCTGCAGAAACCCCAGGGCTATGCCTAGGCCGTGGAATTAACTCAGCTACCTCAGCATAAGGCTTTTGCGTTGTGTTTTATGGGTTTCAAGAAATGTTTTTGCTTTGAGAGTAGGCTCAAGTGGGAACTGCAAGTATGGTGCTTGGTAACTCTTAGTGAAGTCCAGTTTTTCAGGAGAAGAGAGGCAGTTTTTCTGCATGGTCATGTTTCATGAAAGCAGAACTCATTTTGGTCACTTGGTAACTGGAGTAACTGATTTATACTTAAAAATATGTTACTTTGGACTTCTAAGGTAAAAATAAATAAATAAATCCACATACCTGTTCTCTTTAAAAGCCCTTTTGATGTGGCCAAATATCCTGTCCCGCTTGCTTGCAGCTAACATTAGGTCCTTCAGGTTTACTCACACAAGTACTCATGTTACCCCTATGTATTTTAAGCATCATCATATAAATAAATGTGAGGAGGTTTAGAAGGCGTGCTCTGTTGATCCCCATTAGGGTACAAAAGGTACATACTTCATTTGTGACTTAGGTAACTGCAGGACACCATGGACAAGCTGCAAATGGTTCACAACAAGCAAAAAAAAAAAAAGTCATCTGGACACAAATCCGTCCTCTCAGACCAAAATCTGCAAATTAGTTTCTTGTAGACTTAACAACAGTGCGTTTGAGGACCGAAAGTCCTCTTTGCACAGAATCTGCGTGATGTTGAAGTGTGAAATATGCTATTTATTCCATGTTTATTTTTGCCTGTTTATATCTGTGTGATAATGCAGAAGAGCTGTTAAAAGTAGTTCAAAACAGGAGTGGAATGATAATTAATCATGGGTTTTATCAGATGTTGTAAACTTGGGATCTTATTATATAGTTTAATAGCAATCAAAGGCAACACGATTATTGATAATTTAAAGTTCTGTAGATAAAGCTAGACTTCTGTAGTTAACAGTGATTTAGAACACCTACGCTCAAATTTTTTAAGGCATCTGTCTCCCTCACATGGTGAGGTGTGGTGGGTGACTGGTGCTGTTTGTTGATAAGAAACCTGAAAATGTTTTGGGATGGGGAAAGTTTGGCTTTGGGAAGGCTCCTGTGGGCAGGGGACAGAGGGAGAGCAAAGTGCAGCGTCCAGATGGTGCCAATCTCTGCTGTGGAAGGTGGAGTTCAGGTCTGGTTAAATCAGTTAAAGGTTTGGCAAAGGTGTTAGCAGCTTTTCAGCTGATGGGATGCTAAGAACAGCTGCTGCAGGGGCAGAGGCTGTTACAGCCTTCCTCTGACTTGGAGCAATGGGTAGTAGGGAGAGAAATAAATAATGGGAACATGAAGGAGCAGAAGGGAGAAAACAAGGAAGAAGCAGTGAAGAAAGGCAGCGACTTTGGAGCAGGGAAAGGAAGAGAGAGAGCTCGGGATACAGCTGGAAGAAAACTGTAGAATAGGATAGGCATATTTTTTAATTAAAATTGGCTTGTGTATATGCATTGTTAAACAAGACACCTTTGAAGCTTCTGGTCCAGCATTGTGTCTATACAGACTGGTACTTAAATATTATTGGGTTTCCTCATGCTCTTAATGTCTTGGTGGCATTCTGTCCTTGTAAAACATAGTTCTGAGGTATTCATGCAGTACGTTGGCTACTGCTTTGGCCCCTTTCTCACTATGACCATCTCTTTGTCAGAATACAATTTGCTATTTAATCGCTACACGAAATCAGGAGCCAGCTAGGTATGGTAAGCAGGGCAAGGTCATTTGGAGCTGAAACTTTATTGTCAAAAATATTGGTATGAAGAAGAACTGGATGCAAACAGATCCTTTAACATTTTAGAATACAAATATTTTGACATTTTCACCATAAACTTTTTTGCTGCTTCAGAGGTTTACGTTATCATTGAGCCTTATCTTGTCAGATGGGAATCAACAGCTGTTATAAAAGATTTCAGTTTATAGGGGGTAATGACTTCCACCAACATCCATGAACTCTGAATCAGATAATTGTTAGTGGCTCTAAAGACCAAAGAATCATTTCAGTTGAATAGTGAACGCATGCTTGGCAGGTGTTAGCACAAAGCAGCAGGGACATCCGTGGCTGGTAATCTCACTGTGTGGATCCACAGAGTTCACAGAATGTGCCCTTATACCTGGGAACGGGATGGCTGTTCTGAGGGAAAACATTTCTTTCCCTTCTAATCCTTTGTGGTTTTGGTTGTTGTTTGTTTGTTTGTTTTTGAGCTATGAGCATCAATGCCAATCAACGTGATTCACATGTCCTGTTCTTCCTTTGCATGTCGGGGCAGTGGCATATGCTGCCTTCAGGGAAGCCTTTTTCCATTGGCCTTTTTTGCCATCGTAGAAATTAGTGTAAGAAAATTGCATGTGAGACCCTTTTTGGTATGTAGCAAACTGAATTTTTTTCCTGTTCACACTTATTTTCAGACTTCATTTGTTGACACACATGTACTGACAAGCACGGAGAGGTGAACCCACACATCGTGTGTGATATGGAGGATGAGGGACGCTGCTTCTTAATATCTTCAGGTCATCTCCTGACTGATGATAGCAAACTTACTGGGTGTGACTTGAATGCCCTTCTGGAGTGGGTGTTGTTTGGTATCAGTATCGCTTGGGAAGAGACCAAGTGTCTTCTCTTGGGCAAAACTGCCCATCTTTTTTCCTTTTTAATTGGGGTATGTTATGGCTCCAGTCCAGTTCATCTTTGCCATCTTATCTTTAGGACAGCCTGTTCTTTCCTTGCTATCTGGTCTTTTGAATGAGATCAGTGTACTGCGCAATTAGCGCACACTTTTCCTTTAACCCTTCTAGCTTACTTTGATGCATTCATGCACAGCACATCAAGGCCAATATGATTTGTTACATACCTCTAGAGTGCAAGTCATCCATTAGTGTTGGCGAAGAGAGCTCAATAGGAAATTGTCCACGAGCTGAAAGACTTGGCGTGAGTTTCTGAGGTGATTTTCAGGTGAATACCTGGGCCATTCTTTGTGTCTGAAATAACATTATTCAAGAAGATATTTGCGTTTAAAACTTCCTGCCTTTTCCCCATTGAAAATCTTTTCTTGGTTTGGCTGTTAGTGAATGTTATTACATATGTACTCTGCAATTGCTGTACAAATCTATGAGAAGCAACAAAGCATTTGTTTTCCTTGAAGGTTCCTGTTCTTAGGTAGAAAATGGACCTGTTTTTTTCCCGAGGCATAGGGGCACAACAGCTCCTTACCCTCTTCATCTAATCCATTTTATCTGCTGGTGGGACACACTGCCCATATATATATATATAAATGCATATGTATAGTGAGCAACTGGGGTCCAAAAGTTTCCATTCTTAACAAACTAAAATATTTACTACAGACCTGAGCCAAGGTCTGCTGAGACCCATGGTACTCTTAAAAACCTAACGTAGCTAAAGCAAGCTCCTCATTTTTTCCAGTTTAATTTTAGTTGAGTTGTAGGGTGTTTTTTTTGCAACTAAGTTGGTTTTCTTTTAAAGCAAGGAAAAAAGCCCAGCACATTACTTTTCTGCTTTCCTCACCGACTCAGTTGTATAGACACCCTAAAATGCTTTCTCAGCTGTAGTTCCTGTCGGGAAGCTGTGAAATATTTTGACGATAATTGTTGGTGAGGAATTAAAACACAGAGTCAGTGAGCAGTTAGCATTATTCAACTTTAATGGACGCGTTCCATATAAAAAAAATCGTGTGTGGTATAGCAGAACAATTGACAGATTCCTTTTTATCTGTGGAAGGAGAATTTGTGGGCATCTCCAAAAGGCAATGTCGCACGTAATGTGAAGAGAGCAAGAAGAGAGGTGGTACAGGTAGCCAGGTAAAGAAGTTCAGCTGAGAGAAACTATTTTTGTGCTAAATAACACAGGGAACTCAGAGTGTCATCAGCTTTTCAGAGCTTTGCGCTTTGCAAGTTGTGAGCTTACGATTAGAAATGTTGATTTTGCCTCTTCCTCTCCAGTTTCGAGTACAACTTGAGATGATGTCAACTGATGTTCCCTTTTCCCATTCCCACCCCTGCTAAAAACCTTCTGGTCAGGGATCCAGATTAATGCAATAAACTGTGTTTAAACTACCCTCTTCCATTAAGGCTAGGCATCCAGCCCCAGACTTAGCAGTCTAATTCCCCACGTTGTCACAAGAAAAGGTATACCTGTGTTAGGAGTGGGAAAACACAGTAACAGCTACAGATTTTCACAGGATACAAATGTCACACGTTTCAGCTAATGTTCTGCAGTAGTAATTGGAGAGAGGATGCGAGCAGGACTAAAATGTTGAGAGCAAAACAACAACTATTCATCTGGGATAAAAAACTGCAAAGAAGGCTTACAATTTTATCTTACAAATATCAGCATACAAGTATTTTACCGTTTTCAGTAATAAAATTAAACACCACTGCATTGCCTTTGAGGCTTAGTGGGATAAGTTAGACACTTTGAGGTTCTGATGTGAATGTTTGCTTTCAAAGTCCAGCAACTGACTAGTGCTTCTGATACTCGGCTGTGCAGGTGGAACCAGTCATTATCTCGAGGCAGCTCATGCTGTTTCAGGCAATAGCAGCGATGTGGGTCTCTTTGTGGCAGGCTGTGAGTGAGTTTCCATTACAGCTCCAGTAGCATTTAGGAGTGCAGCAGAGCACCATAGACATGACCAACCCCAAAGTAAGCATGAGACAAATTACCCATTTTATCGTCCCCGAGTATATAAACGGGAGGATGAGGATAGTGAGAATCACCAAAAGCAGCAGGAGCAGCACAAGTCTCTGGATAGCCAGCCTGTTGTCTGCTGGAACATTTTGGTCTCTGTATAAAACGTCTTGGCTGCTCTGAGCCCAGCCGCTGCTGTCCAGCCCCAGGGGAGAGATGTGTACCTCAAGAGCCACGTCAGGATGTTCCAAGTGGTCCATGATTTCTTCTTTATTTGGAAGCGTGCGGATAAATCCTCCTGACACAGACGTGTTTTTTCTGCACAGGGGGCAGGTGATTATCCAGGTGTCGTCTTCTTTCCTGAGGATAAGCTTGAGGCAAACTGCGCAGAAAGCATGCTGGCAGTCGAGGAGCTTTGGGACTCTGTACACGTTGTACTTGTTGAAGCAGACCAGGCAGTCCATGTCTGCAATAGATGATGTGGGTGAAGGCTGGTAGCTCGTTTTGGGACTGTACACTTCAGGAGAGCTTGAGTTTATTACCATAACAAGTGGCTTTGGGTTTGGATAGTCACTTTCCAAAAATGCTGGCTTAAAGGTATCAGGACCATCTGGCTCTATGTCCGGAGATCTCTCCGTCTCTTTAAGATGTTCTTCAGCAAATACCAGTCCCTTCGCGTCGGCAGCATTTTCCGTGAGGGGTCCTGCTCCGCTCATTTCTGCAGCACCTTCTGCAAAGGGCGCAGGACTAGTCTTCTCAGCCTGTGGTACTCCAGAAGCTGTCGATCTGTTTTCGCTGCTTGGCTTGTCCGTGGATTTCTCCATGGAGATAAACCTCGGTGCAGTTTGTCTTCCCTTAGCTGAAGGGTTTGCGGAGTTTCTGGCTCCTTTTATGTGCTCCTTTATTCCTGTTGTATGCATGATCGAATGACAGCTTTAAGCGTGTTGTGCTCTTACAATGAGATGTTTTTAAGAGGTGGTGACCTGAGTTAACGATTAACTTCGTGGCCAAGACACTTTACAACGGCTGATATCACTGAGCAAATCCTGTCCAGAAGCAGATCCCATGGCGTTAAGAGACTGCAGCTTTGTTCACCGTGATGGCCAGAGAGAACGGCACTACCATTATTACTGAATTAGTACTTAATTTGTTAAAAAGCAATTTCTCTGCATTCGAAACGCAGCCTTGTTGGACAGTGACAGATCCAAAAGAATTATCTGGTATGAAATGGTGTACTGAACGCAGTGCTTTGATTAGAGAGAGCATGGGACAGAAAGGCAGGAAAAGTGTCCTGCTTCTCTCTTGCACTGGCTTTCTGCATGCCCTCGGTAAGTTGTTTCATTCTCCTCTTAGCTGTTGGCATTAGAACCACAGCGAGGAACGTGTCATCTCGCGCTGCGTCGCAAAAGCCTTTTACCTTGGATTGACAGGAGAACTCAACATCTGTTAGCCAGACTCTGTCAGAGCTCCTCAGGGCAAATTGAATTAGGAGTGAAAAGGTGATGTTAAAATACATGTAACCACAGGCAAACGTGTTTCTCGTGCTAGGTGAATTTGAAAGAAGAGCATACCTAGTCCTCTTCCTTTCCTTGGAACTCCACGTTTCCAGAGTTGTGTGCCATGGCATAACTGTCACACCAGTGCTGAACTCTCCAGGTAGGAGGTCTGCTCTTGCTGTAGCACTACTTGCTGCACTAGAGCTCTTCCCTTACAGCATAAATATGTTAATGTTGAGTGTTAAATGTCGGATTATTATCAATTCCTTATTGTAGGAACATCCCTGTTGGTTTTAGTCATCGGAGGGCTTCAGGCACTAACTGAAGCGTGGTTGGGGTCCCCGAGGTTCTTCCAGAGTCCATGGGAGAGGTCTGTTGGTAGGACTCTTCCTTTTCTTGCTGTTCACAGGACAAGCTCATGCACTCTCGGGAATGCACTTATGAATTCACTTTGTGAATAGTCAGCTCATCTAAAAAAAAGAAAATAAAATGCATAAACACAATCCCTCATTCTCTAACTTCTTTCTGCCTTTCTTACTTGAGGTGTAAAATACAGATTGTTTTCACAGTAAGAACCCCATGGAAGGAAGGAAGGTAGAAAAGGAAGGATTGCCAATACCGGAAGGCTAGACTAGGTCAGAATTCCTGGGAGAAGACATGCAGTACCCAGTCTGCAGCCTCAAGTGCACCTGAGTGCTGGAGCTATCTCTGCTACCGAGTCCCAGCCCCTCTGTCCAACGGGCAGCAGAAAGAACTGAAACAACCACGATTAGAAGGGGAAGGAATTCAGGAGGGCTCTAATCTCACGAACTGCTGGCGGGGGGATGAGGTGAGAAGGTTCTTTGCTGAGAAATAGTAAAAGGTTAGTTGTTAGCAAACTTCACAGAAGTGTCTGGGTGTTCCTGCTATGCTTCTGCTGACACAGGATATAGCAGTGTTTGACAGGCTTTGAGGTGACCCCAGATTTTAGGGAGCATGAAGATCTTTCATTTGCAGAAGTGGGACTCGTATTTGAAGTGCAAGAATGTTTGGAATTGGGCTTGGTGCACTGCAAGGCTTAGTTATGTTTAAAAACAGGATAATTTTTCTATTGCATTTCACATACCTATTAGCAAGTTAATTCTGTTAAAAAAGAAAAGATACGGGGGGGAAAAAAAAGACCATTTTTACAATGCTTTTCAAGTTTCATTTTCAGACTGTTAGTTCCCACGCCTTAGTGTCTTAAAACTTAGAGATTCTCAGTGAATCATTGGAACAATATGAAACTGCCTTGCAGATGTTGGGAAGCTGGAACAGCCACCAACGGGGGCAGCTACACTGCAAACTTAAAAACTCAGCGGGATGAATTCATGCCTCTGCTGTTTGCTCTGTCTTCAGCAGCGTCTGGGAGTGACTTTCCCTTTGAACACATGTCCTGGAAACCCAGCTGTTTGAGACACGTCGTTACTTTGCTACTGATGCATGTCAGCAGCAAGGACGACTCGCTCGAAGGAAGGGAAAATGGAGCTCATCACGGCTTGGCGAGGCCCTGCGCTTCCCCGGGCACGCAGGTGACTGCCACACGCATCAGGGACCCCAGGGCAGGCAGCAGGACCTGGCGTGGGGGCTCTGAGGCTGCAGCTGTGCAATTCCTGAGCTGCTTTTGGCTGGTCAGGCAGCGGGTGAGCTCTCTGCCCAGTTTTATTGGTGATATTTAATTAAAGATGCCTTTTCATTGTTGTCCTCCCCTGATGACATTTTCAGCCACGTGTTCAAAGGGCCTGTCCAAATTTTGTCTCAGTTTTGTCTTCGGCTGCATGTGTGATGTTCACTGGCTTGTAGGTATGTTGTAGTGAGCTGAGCTGACTATAGCTCTTTAATGCTTCGTATGCTAATTACCATTTCATTAATCATTTGCAGTCACTTTACAGACACATCCTGTTTTCCTGCTTTTAGAGTGTTTGCATAAGAAAATGTTTTTCCTTGGAATGTCTCTTCGCATGGATTTGTTTATGGCAGGAAATGGATATAAAAGAGTAGTCACATCATTCCAGGTTAATCTCGGAGTGAGACACCAGCTTGCTATCGCAGAATCATTCAGGTTGGAAAAGACCTCTTAAGATCATCTAGTCCACCCATTAAAGCTATACAGCTTTCAGCACAGTAGTCTTCAAAATATTCTAGGAGATAATGTTTATAGTTCCTCGAGCTTCTTCCTGCTCTCAAGTTAGATTACAGCTTGTTGTGACTGGACAAAAGGAACTTACAGATATACACGACTTAAATATTATCTTGATGTGAAGCCTTGTATGGTATCACCTGTTAATGGGCATAAGCGTGAGTAAGAGCAGAGAGCTGCAGTGCCTGGGCAGTCACCTTCAGACTTACAGCGCATCTTCTGGCGCGACAGGGAGCTTCTTACACAGGGGTTGAAAAGCAGCTTGGAAGCAGCCTTTCACCTGCTCCTAACCAAGGCCTGTTTGACCTCACAAATGCGACCTGAGAGCCTCTCGGGGGAATCCAACGTGGCTATTTGGTCTTGCCTTGTTTGTCTGCGACATGCTCCTGTAGCACACCCATAATGCTCATGCCTGGGAAGATGATTCACTCTGTATGTCGGTGTCTGTTTCTACATTGGGAGTGTTTTCTTAGCTTTCATCAGGAAGCTGTTTGGATGAACAGAGCTAGGAACTGGAATTTGACAGCATCAGGCAAATTGTCTGGTCATACCTGCAGGGCAAAGTAGGGCAAGAAAAAGAATAAATAAACGGGTAACCGCTGATGGATTAGAATGGGCCCAGTGATTGGGGGCAGCACTGGATGGTGTTAATGGTGGGGGGCTTGTTTCAGTGCTCACTGTCAGAAGGGTGGCACAGCGGGAGGCTAGCAGGAAATCTCCATGTGCTGAGCCTTCAGCTGTGGCCGTGGTCTCAGTGTGGGGCTTGTAACCAGGCTCTGGAGCTGCCCCAGCTGTTTTACAGCTGCAGCACCAGGCTCAGCGGGGGTGCTGATGTGTGCCCCGTGATTTGCCAGCTCTCCACCCACCTTCTGCCCAGAGAACGGGTGATAGAAGCCCTTTTACTAACACAGCCGGAGCTTCCCTCCCAGCTGAGCAAACTGGGAGCGGGTCCCGAATGGGCCCCCTTCTCCGTGCCCACTCCTGGCTCAGACGAGAGCTTCCCGGGGCGCCTGGGGAAGAGGAGGGAGGCACAGAATCGGGCTCGTTTCAACCATTTACAGGCTGCACTCACAGCCCACGCCAGCCGGGCTTCCCTCACAAGGCTCCCAAGAATTTTCTGACAGAAATTCACCGCCCTGCTGCAGGCCTCGGGTTTCGCTTTTCCAAAGCTGCCTCAGCAAATCCCTCGGCGGCGCTGCTCCGGCTCCGCTCCCGGCCTGCGCCGCTGCTCCCCGAGTGCCACCTCGCGGGCTCCTCGCCTCCTCTTCTTCCTCTTCCTCTTCCTCCTCCTCCTCCTCCTCCTCCTCCTCCGGAGGCCCGGGGAAGGTGACAGGCCGGCGGCGCAGGCGCGGAGCTCCCTGCGGGGATGTCCCGCAAGCAGGCGGCCAGGGCCCGGCCCGCCGGCCGCAGGAGGGCCCCGAGCCCCGCAGCGGGCGGAGGCGGCCTCGCCAGGCAGCTCCGGGCCCTCGGCCTCAAGCTGCGGGAGGTGCCGGGCGATGGGTGAGTGCTGGGGGCACCCGCGGGCCTCCCGACCCCGGGGGAGTTTGCTCCATACCCGCCCCGTGCCCGCAGGGAGAGGGGCTGCACGCAGGGGGTGTGAGGGGCTTGTGTGTCCCCCCTGCCTGTCACCCGAGGGCTCTGCTGCGCCCAGTCCCGGTCGCCAAGGGCCTGAGGGCTCCCCTGGCCGTGTGGGACACGGAAAGGTCCGTAAGTATGGGGAGAAAGGGGAGATAGATGTGTGTGGGCTGAGGAAGTGTTTGGTGAGTGGTTGTATTGGCCTCGCTTATTTCTCTCAGTGGCGGTTGGGGATGGTTTGGCCCAGCACTGTTGCTGCTTTTGGTTTGCTCTGTACAAGCTGATGACATGCTCACTTAAAACCTTATGTTCTTACCATAATTTCATCAAATCTCAGCTCCTGCTGCCCAATCTATTTTTTCCACTGCTACACCAGGGTCATTGGTTTAACGTTGCTCTCCGGTAGCAACGTTTCAGACGCGCTAACACGCAGCTTCTCTTCCCTTAGCAATTGCTTGTTCCGGGCCCTTGGTGACCAGCTTGAGGGGCACTCCCGAAACCACCTCAGACATCGCCAGGAAACGGTGGACTACATGATAAAGCAGCGGGAGGAGTTTGAACCGTTCGTGGAAGATGATGTTCCCTTTGAGAAACACGGTACAGTCTCTGTAGACGCTAATAGAAGGGGTTGTTCCAAAATGAGGTTACATCTCCTTTGGGTACCTTTCCACTAAACCATTTCTCATCCCTGAGCTATGCTATGGCCACTCTCTAGTTTTTAGAAACAGCAGTGAGTTTACCTTTCTCTCTGTTACCTTTCTGTAGAAAGATGAGTTATTAAACTTCTCCTGGAACTTGTTTGAATTTAGGAAGAACTTGGAGAAGGAGAGAAAAAAAAAAGTCTAGAAGTAATAATTTGGTGTTTTCAAAAGGAACTTGAGAAAATGAAGTTTTCTCAAAACTTCATTTCAGTTATTCGAGGGTGAGCAGAGAGCTCACCCTTGAATACTGGTGGGTGTTGTGTGGCTGATCTCCTTGGATTTGTTTTTCTCCTTGACACTTGATATTTCATAGTGTTAACCCAGGGGAAGATGGAAAGCAGAGACCAATGCAGCCTTTGTTCTAACAGCTTTGGGTATGTGCCAGGTGACATGCAGGTGGTGCGTGAAAGTAGTCCGGTCATTTAGCACATGGCACCTACCTTCAGAGCTGACACGGAACTGATGGCCTTGCATAATCAAAAGGTGTACTGCGTTTTTGGAGGTTTCTGTGGTCGTTTAAGACTTAGTAACTTCTGTCGCTAACAGATTCTTGCCTCTGCAGTTACCATTTAATAGTTGGGATTTCCTTTCCAAAATTTCTTGGGCCCTTGTTGCAATTTTGTTACTTGCTAAACCTCCGGTGCCTTTTGAAGTCTCAGAAACTGGTTCTTCATCTCTTATGAATGTTTGTTTTCCTTTAGTTACCAACTTGGCAAAGCCGGGTACCTTTGCTGGCAACGACGCTATTGTGGCCTTTGCAAGGAACAATCAAATGAATGTGGTTATTCATCAGCTTAATGCTCCACTGTGGCAGGTGAGAAACAAAACTTCCATATTTTGGTCTAATTTTTAGCTGATGGATACAAACAGCATTGAAACTTTCTGATCTGTTCACAGAGAACAAATATACTGGTTGGCAGCCATAGTTAGCTTGGCGCTTGCTTTTTCAGCCTTGAAGGAAAACTCAAGTTCTCTGTGGGGTTTGGAATGAGAAGTTGATGGTTCTGACAACTGGAAAATGAGATTCTGGACTGGGCAGGAGAGGGAAAAAAAAGTTTTAAAACCTTAAAGTGGTGTTTAATCAGCTTCTGGAAAGGACTGTGTGCTGTGGATTCCTTTTACAGCTGGGGACTGGAACAAGTAATTCATTGGGTCTCTCCTGCTCTCTTTTTTGTTGTTGTTTTCTTGTGGCAGATCCACACTGGCACGGGTCCGTACTTGATCTCTGCCTGTTCATTGAGCAAGTGAGAACCTACATCCAAGCCAGGATTGTTTCTTGACATTTTTTATGAGGGTAGTAGAGGGTTTAAGGGCTAAGCTCAATTCACGGAGAGTACCAATGAAGTATGTAGGCTAAACAGGGCAGTAAAGAAAAAAAGACCAGGTAAAAGCCGTAGGTGGTGTCTTTTGAAACATTTGGAACATCGTCAGATAGATTCTGAACCCGAATAAGTTTAAACCCATATCTATATGGCAGCAATGGGCAGTAAGACAGCTCACCTATGTATTAAAAAAATAAATAAAATCAACTGCTTGACCTGCAAGAGACAACAGAGGTAATGGAGGTAATGACCCTGCAGGAGAGGTCATGGAGGTGCTGTTCATGTGTTGTTGCTGTTTTGAACCAAATACTCACCTCAGTGCACTTAACTCTTACCGATCTTTTTGCACATCCTCTCAAAAATCTCAACCTCCTTTTTCCCATTCATTGACCTTTCCTGGGCTGTAAATACCGAGTTTGTGATGAGGTTCCATTTTGTGTGCCTGAGTGGAGTTTTGTTAGTGAGAGTGCGTCATGAAAATGGCATAAGTAAAGAGAGCTGTCAATAATGTAAGGAGTCCCCTACCCACACAGAGGGGATCACAACATGGGGACAGTCTTACCAAGTTACTAGACTCATCGAACCCAAGACACCCTTTTTCTTTCTGTTGTCCATACTATTTTGGAAAGACTAGATTACAAAGAGAGCATTTCCAGAGAAGCAGATCAGCAAGATGCTTTAAGCAGATGGTGTGAATCTCTCTGTTGGTTTCAACTCTAAAGCAGATGGTGCATTATCCTTTAATTTTAAGAGAGCCATTGGCATATGCTGAAGCTAAGGTGGAGAAATGTGAGCAGAAGAAGTGTTTGGGACCTCCAGCTGTTTCTCAGGCTGTTGGAGCTGGGCATTTCTGTGCTGACTTCTTAAGGCTTTAAGCACCCTTTACTTTTTTTTTTTGATATTTTGATAGTGACTGCAAATACAGAGGTAGAAGTCAGCACAGATGTGTTATTTTATTGGTTTTTGGGGTTACTATTTACCTTTTTCATGTGTTTTTGCTTTTTTTTTTTTTTTAACTGCAATTACATTTTACTTACAATTTCAGTGTATTTTGGAAAGAGCTCACACAAAGAGGCTTCAGTTTCTTTGTCAGTAGTTGCCAACTTTCAGAATCTTTCAAGAGCTTCAGGATTTGTTAGATACCTATTTTGACTCTGGCAAACGAAAAATGTTGATGATAGATCTTACTGAAAGCCAACGCGCTGAACAACTTAATAAGATAAAAGGAGTTAAATATAACCGATCATTGAGTTGGAATTTACGGGTGAGCAAGTGTAAAATAGATGAATGGAGAATATCTGTTGTGAAATCCGAAGTTGTTCATGTAGTGCAGACTGCAGGCGTAGTCAAAAGGTGACCTGGTGTAAATTCTGTAAGTTGGGAAAAGACGTAAAAGGATTGGGAAACTCTGGAGCCCTAAAGCAAACTTTTTTGTTGTTTGCTTACTGTCATCTTCTCCAGCAAAGGTGTCAGATCTTTGAACTCTGGCTCGACAGGTAAGCAAAGGAGATTTGCAGGTGTGTAATTTTCTGCATTCCTTGCAGGAGTCAAAATGCTGCTGGCTTTTAGCTAACAGCTTGAGACCCTTATGATCAGGGTAGGAACTGTTCTTGCATCAGTATAGATAATATCCAGAGCGCGAATTCTCTTATGGAGGCCTCTGTAATTGATGCTGACAAAGCAAAGGAACATTTGTGCTCCTGAGTGGAGTTAATAAATTTTCATGGTTTGGCTTCAGTGGTCTTTCTTTTAAAAGCAAACAGTATCAACTTCAAATGTGAATCGTTAAAACACCGTCTTGTGAAAACGGCAGAACAAAACGTATTCTGGGTGAGTGTTTCCACTGTGGTCCTGATTTGACCACACTCATGTTCCTCATATTTGAGGGGAAAAAGGCATCGTATATTGAATGGAGGCTGTTGCTGAAAATGGGGCTGGAAGAGATGATCGGAAAATTGTAGAAAACTTGTTTTGATTGTAGAAATCGCTTTGAGCTTAGCCCTGAAGTATTTTCGTATCATGTTTTGTTTGTAATGATGTAACTGACCCAGTGCTGTTTATCTTATCCTTGAGACAGAAGTTCTGTTGTTACTGTAGGCACATCTGGATTATTAGGTCAACACTTCCTGTGTAAAGATACTCCAGTAGCTATGTACTTTGCTTCCTAGCACAGTGTTTATCATTGCTTCAAAAAATAATACTAAGAAAAATCCGATGCTGAAGTTATGTCCAAATCCTCATTTGTGGTCTGCTTGGTTCAATTAGATTCGAGGCACAGACAAAAACAACACGAGGGAGCTGCACATTGCATATCGGTATGGAGAGCACTATGACAGCGTGAGGAGAATTGATGATGACTCAGAAGCTCCAGCATATCTTCAGATGGAGGTTGGTTACGACAGAATGACCTGAGATAGCTGTGGGGATAAATAACAGCTGAATGTTACTGGCTGATTTGCTTTCTCACTTGCATTGAGATCGAGAGAAGAATTTGGTCCCTGTCTCACGTGGGGATAGAAAAATTCCTAACGTGATTGTAATTAGTACTGCCTGCTCTCTTGAGACCATATGTGAAGTGCTTAAATTACTGGGCTGGAAATCAGCCTTGAATGTGATGCAGTGATACGGGCTGTAGAAGTCTTGAAGTAACCCCATCTTAATTATGTACTCATCACCTCAAATGCAAAAACAAATGGGAGGGAGGAAATGGATGGAAATGCAATGGCTGGATACAATAATTCTCGTAATGTCTCACTTTTTCCTCATAAGGAGTAAGCTGTGCTGTCCTCAAAGTTCTATGTACACATTTGTATAATGTGTGATATTGTAATAAAATTAATACTTCATTTAAAAAGCCAGTGATTGGTTGTTGGTGTACATGATCTCATAGTATGAGAGTTTGCTTGACAGCGTATGAATTGTGGGAAATGGTTCCAGTGATAACAGAAATTACACAATATCCAGGACTCCTTGATACAGGATGTTTCTGAGAAATCTGTGCCAAAATTAAATCTATATTAATGACAGGTTTTTTTAAAAAAATGTGTATGATGAAATAACTGTACGCTTTGCTTTTCTTATAGATGCTTTCCAAAAACGATGCAAGTGAGGAGGAAATGAAGCCAGAGAAGAGTGGCTCTGAAGATGAGATTGAAGTTGAAAAGGAAGCTGCTATACAAAAAGTGTGCAGTGCAACTGGATGTTCAGTAAGTATTGAGTAGCCTTTTTTCCTTAAGAAAAATTTCAGAGCGTGTTTGTCCTGGACAATTTCAGTACTACAGCCACAAATTGGAATGCATTTCATCCTAGACTCAATGAAATGCACACTGTGTGTGAATATTGAACAGTTTTGTAGGGTTTGTCTTGCAGTCTCTCAAGAAAATTTACTTTGAAACAAATTCTGTAAAATTTCACAAATTGTCTAGTCATTCAGGATGTTCAGTTTTTAGCTGTGGTAGCTAGATAACCTGTGTGGTTACTGCAGGTTGTACTGTGCAAATGCAGAGAATGAAAAGGATCAGGAGTGAAACAGTTAATACTGAAATAGCATAGCCCTTTTTCCTGGTATCTTTGAGATTTTGAAGTTTTCTCCCTCACCTTCTTGAGAAATGGAGTATGGGCTGATTGGGAGATCATAAAAGCAGACAGCAGCCCCCTCCTAATGGTGCAAATGGTTGCTGAATGGTGTCTGTATGTCACTGGTTTGAACTCTCTTTAACGTTGTCTTTCTCTTGGACAGGACATTGAGTTAGTAAGCCAGGTTCTGAAAGTGGAAGACTACAACGTAGATTCTGCAATATTTGCCATCCTTCAAGTGAAGGAAATGGAAGGTATCAGTAAGTACATGGACTTTGTCACTTGCTAACATCAGACAGCATTCCTCTGAGGCATTGTTCACTGTAAACAGCAGTTCAACAGGGACAGTAGCAGTGGAAGCTTCCTGTTGGCTGTGCTGCTGCCTCAGCCTTTCTGTGCTCGGGAAGGTTATGAGGGCAGATTTTGTGCAACTGTGGAGCCTTTCAGTAACAGTGCCTGTTGTGAGATTGACCTGGGACTATTCAAGGCACTGAGCTAAATTCTTATCAGCCACTGAGCATGCCATATCCTAATTGATCTGGTTTGGATTTGTTCTGCTCTACAGTCTTGAAAACTCCATGCAAGATTAGTAATCCCTGGACCCATTCTGCGGCCTCCTCACCAGATAACTCAGGTTTACCAGCATCTCAGAGCACGTTCCATCCTAGGTCTGTTCTCTGGAGAACCTGAAGTGCCAGGTGTAGCCTAGTTCTTGAGCACTAGAGTCCCTGGCTTTTCTCTTGGTTGCCTGTGACATGGGGTCCTCTCTGTGAAGTTACAAGCAGACATTACTAGACCTTTACACTGAAGTTCTGTAAAATAACAGCATGCCACTGGATTAGTGCGGAGTGTCCCCTTTCCACATTCCAGCAGATGAAGAATATGTTGTCCTATGTGAGCAGACAGAAGAGGCTACTGAACTTTGTCTTTTTCCCTACTCAATCCAGCTTCCAAAAAAACAGTTCCAGAAAGCCTGGAAGAAGGAATTGGCTGACACAGAGACAGCTTCTGTGTATAGAGTGTCTGAGAAAAAACTCTGTTGTTGGTAGGTGCTGAGGAGCAGCGCGATCCTCAGAGCAAAGGTCAGAAATCGTGTACCTCAGCCCTGTGGGAAGATAACAGAAGTGGTTCAAGAATCTTCAGAAATCAGAGTTTGCATCAAGATGAAATAGAAAACCACAAAGGACTGGCTAAATCTAATGAAGATAGTCGATCCAGCAAAAACCCAAAGGTATGTGTAAGGGTGGTTTGACAGTGATTTGTGCATTCTTTAAAGATTAGAGCAGTTCTTAACCAGCAATTATTTTCTTGTTTGAAGTAGAAAGCGCTTCCACTTACTGGATTTTGTAGCTGCTACAGTTGTGACTTTTCTCCAAGTCAAGTGTTTATTAGTGACATACGGCACTCTTTCTAAAGTGCACAAAGTTCAGATAGTCTGGAATAAACATTTTCTGGCAGCTGCTTTGGTATCTGCTTGTCTCCTTTCCAGTGTGTTATTTTTCCCCAGCTGGACAGTAAATGTCTGTTTTCAACTTTGTTTTCATTCTTCCCTTTTCAGGTATCAAAAAAACTAAAGAAGGAACAGCAACGGCTGGAGAAAAAGAAGAGACAGGAAGAAAGGCACCGACAAAAGGTCTTGGCCAACAAAAGTAACTGTGCAGATAGCAACAGGAGAGAGATGGACTCGGATAACCAGATCACCTTGGTGAAGGCCATGACGGCTCTAAACATATGACTGAATGTTCTGAGCATTCTGGTGAGAAAAGCAAAGGAAACCGATCAAGACAAAACTCCTCTTAAGCAAATTTCCAAGCACCCACTGTCATCTTGAAATCAATTTCTGCAGAGATCTCTGAGCACATAGGAACTTTGTTTCTTCAACTGCAGGGCAAACAGTTACTCAGTAATTCTACGTCAACCTGTGTGAGAGAAGAGAGTTTTAAACTTAACAAAAAAGTAGAGGTTTATTTTTGTTCTTATGGAGTTAGGTTAAGGTGAGAACCTTTTCCCCACACAGCAATGCCAGACTTGCTTTGAGATCTCTTGATATGCTTAGATTTGTTATAGCAACTTTGTGCTTAGTTATGCTTAGAGGAGATTTATTTTACCTTACTGTCAGGGAAAGCGTTAACAGTTCTCAACTCAGGAACACACTTTTTTTTTTTTTTTTTTAATTTAAATTTAAAAAGTAAGGGAACAGAGGAACAGAATCCTTCCAAAACACTAAGTGTCAGCCAACACTCTCAAACATAATATTCCTCTTTTCTTTCTCATCCAAGAGAGTTAAACCAGTGGGCTCCTGGTACTGCAGAGCCATTTCTTCTGATCTATAAAGTCTAATGAGGTAGCAATATGACACACTACAAGCAGGCATGAGATTTCTGCTGAGTGCTGTTACTTGAACATCTGGAATCTCATCTCCTTTGCCATACTTTGGAGCTGTAGGGCCACTCCAGAGCTTTAGTCCAAGCCAGGAACTTAATAGTTTTTAGTCTCTAAATGAAATTTGTGTAGCCAACGGATTGGGAGTTCTGGGAACAAGCTTCCAAGCAGCAGCGATCACTGGGAACCCTGCCTGCTTCACTCTTCGTAAATCAAGCTTTTTCCAGAATAGGATTTTCATCTTAAATCCCTCTTGCATATGGTCACTAGGTACTGTAGAATGTATACTTTGAATCCTGTGGTGCTTTTATAGGGAATTTGGACTGAAGTGTAAGGACTGTGGGATTTGGCCCTAGACTTATGGCTTGCAGTATTTCAGCCTCACTCAGGTTTTGGACTTGTATCAAGGAGTAAGCTTTAAGAAAGCACGTGCACTTACACACAGTAGACAACAGGAGGCACTTCATCAGCCAGGGCAGAGATGAAATAAATTTTTTCAAATTAAGGAGCATTGTTGTTTTTCTTCAAATCTATACATTCTTTGAAGCTTCCAAATCGATACGTAAATGCCTTTTTTTGACTGAAATGCCAAAACCTGAGGTAGTATTTCTTCATATGCTCTGCTACTGCTCTTGATAGAGCATTTGAACAATAAAAAGGAAGGAGCTCTACTTTAAATACTGACGGTGTAGGCGAACAGGCTTGAATGCTTGTTAAAAAGTTACTTTGGTTCCTGTAATGAGCTTGGCAGAAATAAAAAGAAATATAAAACAGCTCTTATGCTTTATGGAGGGACAGTATCTGGGAAGTGAAGAAGCATATTACGTGCTGCTGTAAGTGCCTGTGGCAGGCATTAGAAATTACTGTAGCGGGAAATCTGAATAGTATTTGGTAGGTAGGAGAACATGGATGAGCCTTGAGTTTTCAGTGCTGTTTGAAAATCGGTAAAATCCATTTTATGCTAACCATTAGATGACCTGTTAGCAATGTTATTTCTGGAATTCTCTTTCCCACTTGACTTTTACAAAAGTGGAAAGAGTGGATAGCTTCAGTGGGACAAAGTGCAGGTCACTTCACCGGTGTGATGAGACTGGAAGGCAGCAGGCACGTCAAGGTAGTTCAGGTAAATGTATCACCTTTGTCTTACCCAGCCTTGGAGGGATGTTTTTGGTTTTTTGGTTATTTACCAACAGTCTTGCCTCATCTGCAATACTTGAACAGCAAAGAAAGTCATCCATGGTATCCACGTGTGCAGCAGCATTCTGGAAGGTGCCTTCATCTTCTGTTGGGTTCTGCTGAAACTACACAAGAGTTTTCTTTCTCTTTCCTTTTCTAAATGCTCAGTGGGGCATATGCTTCTGTTACCAAACCAAATCCCCAGTTTTTGATACTGAGTGCAATAAAGGTTATAAAGATCATAGAATCCTAGAATCATTAAGGTTGGAAAAGACCTCCAACATCATCTCGTCCAACCATCCCCCTACCACCAATGTCATCCACTAAACCCTGTCCCTAAGCACCACGTCCAACCTTTCCTTAAACACCCCCAGGGATGGTGATGCCACCACCTCCCTGGGAAACCCATTTCAGTGCCTGACTGCTCTTTCTGAGAAGAAATGTCTCCTCATTTCCAACCTGAACCTACCCTCGTGCAACTTGAGGCCATTCCCTCTAGTCCTATCACTGGTTATCTGTGAGAAGAGGCCAACCCCCAGCTCCCCACACCTTCCTTTCAGGGAGTTGCAGAGAGCAATGAGGTCTCCCCTGAGCCTCCTCTTCTCCAGACCAAACATCCCCAGTTCCCTCAGCTGCTCCTCACAGGGCTTGTGTTCTGGGCCCTTCAACAGCTCCGTAGCCCTTCTCTGGACACGCTCCCGGGCCTCAATGTCCTTCTTGTAGTGAGGGGCCCAAAGCTGAACCCAGCGATTGAGGTGCGGCCTCACCAGAACAGAGCACAGGGACGATCACCTCCCTGGTCCTGCTGGGTGCACTACTCCTGACACAACCAGGATGCCGTCAGCCTTCTTGGCCACCTGGGCACACTGCTGCCTCGTGTTCAGCTGAGCAGCGACCAACACACCCAGATCCTTTTCCTCTGCACAGCTTTCCAGCCACTGCCCCAAGCCTGTAGCGCTGCATGGGGTTGCTGTGCCCCAAGTGCAGGACCCGGCACTTGGCCATGTTGAACCTCATCCCTTCGGCCTCTGCCCATCGACCCATCCTGCCCAGGTCCCTCTGCAGGGCCTTCCTGCCCTCCGGCACATCGACACGTCCCCCCAGCTTGGTGTCGTCTGCAAACTTACTGAGGGTGCACTCAATTCCCTCATCCAAGTCATCAATAAAGATATTAACGAGGATGGGCCCCAACACCGACCCCTGGGGAACACCACTGGTGACCAGCTGGATTTCACCCCGTTCACCACCACTCTCTGGGCCCGGCCGCCCAGCCAGTTTGTAACCCAGCAGAGTGTGCCTGTCCCAGCCATGGGCTGCCAGCTTCTCCAGGAGAATGCTGTGGGAAACTATGTCAAAAGGTTTTGCTGAAGTCTAGGCAGACTACGTCAACAGCCTTTCCCTCATCCACCAGGCGGGTCACCCGGTAACAGGAGGAGATGAGGTTGGTCAGGCAGGACTTGCCTTTCCTGAACCCGTGCTGGCTGGGCCTGATTCCCAGGTTGTCCCACACATTCTATGTGACGGCATTCAAGATGACCTGTTCCATCACCTTTCCTGGCACTGAGGTCAGGCTGACAGGCCTGTAGTTCCCTGGATCCTCCTTACAACCCTTCTTACAGATGGGCGTCACGTTAGCAAGTCTCCAGTCATCAGGGACCTCTCTGGATGACCATGACCACTGATAGATGATGGAAAGAAGCCCAGCAACCACATCCACCAGCTCCCTCAGCACCCTCAGGTGTGCCAGCCAAGCTGGGTGAATGGGGTTGCGTGTATTGGGTGAAGTGTGGGTTAAAAGCAAAACTTCCAGCTTATTTTAATGTGTCTGCATCACTTCATTTTGTTAATAGGCAGAAAAGGTTGGGCATTTGAGTAGTCACGACCAGAACCATTTCTGCAGATGCACTCTGGCTACAAAGGCGTACGCTCACCTGTCAGCTTTCGCGGTGTTTGGAAACTTTGACAAAGGTGGGCAAATTGGGTCAGTCTTAATATGATCTTATTAAGGCGATGTCATCGTGTGTGTGTGTGACCAAACCTTGCTGGTGCCTGGAGCAGAGCCTGTTTGCACACACAAACCTTAGAGGGCAGCATTGACTTAATCAGCTCTATCCCAGCTGGTTTCTCTCTCATCTTTCCTTTCTGATAGAAATGTTTGGTTCACGTTTCTGACCAAGGAGAAGCTAAGATAGAACTCAAAGAAACCCTCTCTCTAACAGTGGAAAGTCATTGAGTGACCCTAGAAAAACAAGAAAAGCTATTAAAACAACAACCTTGTAGAAAAACTATTAAAATAGTAACCGTGTAGAATCACAGAACCATCTAGGTTGGAAAAGACCTTTGAGATCATCAAGTCGAACCATCAGCCTGACCCACCAAGTCCCACCACCAAACTGCGTCCCATAGCGCCCCTATAGAGCTCTGCACCCCACAGAGAGTGCAACCCCATAAAGGGGTGCCAAACTGAGCAGTCTTTGAGGCCAAAGGCAGCATGGAAGCACTTCCACCTTCCAGGTGCAATGAGCAGCTGGCCCTGGTTCGTTAGGGCTAATTGCTGCTGCCACGCAGCTCCTGGGAGACCTTCCTGGTTCCAGGACCCTGTGAGGACCTACTCAAAGATGGGGGTGCAAGAAGGAGCCACCCCGAAACCGCTGTGAGGCTGAAGGAGCTGCTGGCAGTGCCCTGTGCTGCCTTAGTAAGTACTAATTGCTTAAGGAGTCAATTTGTGAGCAGGATGGGGCCGGTTTGCACCCGCGGTCTGGTCACCCTGGGGTGCTGGACCCATCGGGTCTCTGGGGAGGGCTACAGCTTTCCCACCCACTCAGGCATTGAGTCTTGAAACAAGAAAACACATTAGATGCATTTAGAAATTGTCTTTGAAGCTTATTTTTATTTGAAGAAAACTTTTTTTTTTTTTCACGATTTATTGAATTACAAGGAGTGGGTGGGCTTTCCTTGTGTGCAGGTTCAGGGATTCAGGGACTGGCCTCCAAATGACATTTTGGTGCAGTGGGGCCAGAGCTGTGCCTTACTTCATCTCACTGCAGGAGAAGAAATCTCAATTTAGAGCATTTCCATCTGATTTCAAGGCTGACTTCTCTAGCAGCGGGGACGTGAGCCCTTGCACCGTAAGTTCGGGTAATTGTCGTAGCTTTTGTTGTAGGTCCCGAGGTTCCTCTTGAAGCACTCTGCTGCTGCCTTGTCGCACTCGCAGGCTGTTTTTTGGCAGAAATTTCCAGGTTCTGGGGGGAAAAAAAGGTGCCAGAGTTGGAGGTTATCTTTTGAATCATCCCCACTGGCATACGTAGCCAGTGACTCCGGGCAGTCAGCCCTCTTGCCACCTTCCTATCCCGGTGTACATAGCGGCTACAAACATGACCCCAGGGGCAGCTTTTAATTTCCTTTACATCTAGCTCTGTATAGATACTTGTTCTGATCACAATGAAGTTCTTCTTTTTGATTCACTCCCCCCGAAAGGACAGTGTTTGCTCTGGGTGGATGGAAGGACAATCAGGAAACTGGAGTGACAGTGCCACATCCCCGTCCAAGTCAGGTCACTTCAAGTGTTCTGCGTCCAGCTTGGTCAGGTCGTTATCTGGCCTCTACAGAAGGGCAACCCCCATCCTTTGGGAGGTCTGCTAGCTCTAAACTTCACCATTACTTGCATTATTCCTGGCACATTTCCCTCCTTTCCACCCCCTCCAGGTTGATCTAAAGGACGCCAAGGAAAAGAGATCCCACCGAGAGCGTGGCTTTGGCCTCGCGCTGTCTCTTACCGCAGACTATCCGGCCTCCCTGGAGATAGAACGTGTAATGGACCAGGGTGGGATGACAGCCAGGGGATGACGACTTCAACCTGCTGTAGCAGCAGTCGTGGGCATGGCAGCACCTGGTATCGCAGAAGACACCGTCAGGGCAGGGCGGGGAACATTGGGGAGATCACTGCAGTGGCTAACACCTGCTGGTGCACACATCCTGGTGCGTTTCTGCACAGCCTTACAAAAGTAAAAGAAATCCTTCCCCATCCCATCAGCATGAGCTGCTGCTGCTGGGCAGATTTAAAGACTCATTAAGGTCACACAGATGGTTTTGGCATTGCTGTCTCAGCCCCAAGAGCAGGCCTTACCCCCTGTACACAGGGAAGAGGCAGAGAAAAGAAGCAAGTTTCTAAGATTCAGAAAGAGCCGTGTGTTCCTTCCCACACTGCCTGCTCCAGCTGCGCCCTGGTTTGAGCTTTGGGAGGAGAAGAGGGCTGGGAGCATCCTCTCCGTCTCCCCCAGCTCTTCACTCACCAGTCTGTCGCATCCAGAGGTTGTTTGGTTCCCCCCAAGCCGCAGTAGCAGCCGTAGCCGTTGTAAGCCAGCGGGTTCTTACCCGTCTTCAGCTTAATCATCCTAGCAAACTGAACCACGCCGCCGTCCACGGGGGCCAGCCCTGCGACTGGAGACCTGCCGTTAGGAGCACCAGAACGAAGCCCCCCACCCGACCCTCCACCCCAAAACTCCCCGAATTACGGTGGATTTAGGGAAGCTGTTATCACCCCGCCGCCTCCAGGGGGTACTTACGGCAGACGAGGAGCACCAAGAGCTTCATGGCTGGTGGTGAGCAGCTCCGGAGCGGGGCGAGCCTTCAGGTGCTGCACCTTAGGGTGCGCTCAGCTGCACCTCTTATAGCCGACGTGTGCCCGCTCAGCCTGGCTCCTCCTCTGTTGTCTCCACAGCGGGCAAATATTGACAGTCCTCGCCACATCGGTCCCGTTACGTGTGCAAGCTGCTCTCCACTTTGATGGGGGCCTGCTCAGATGCAAATCCCTTTCTCGGAAACGTCGGGGCGCCCTTTGATGGGAGGTTTGGGTGGACTGGTGTGAGTTGGGTCAAGCCTGTGCACGGCTCCAGGTATCTCAGCGCCCTGAACAAAATGGGAAAACTCGAGGGAAAAGAGCAGCAATATCGTTCCTGGGTGGCTGTTAGTTTTTTGGATGTCTCGGTTAGAAAGCTCCATGCTGTGTCTTACTGGTTGCCATAATTACTTGCTTGGGCAGGGAGAAAACACAGCTGGTGCAAAGCATCCTCCTTCCCTGGTTTTCTGCGCAACTGGGAGCTTGCTGGTGCCCAGATGCCCCTTGCCAGATCGGCCTCCAGGGTAAGGAAAAAAAAATAAAATGCAAGCGGAATATAATAATATATATTATAATATATAATTTTATATATATATATATATATATATATAATATAATATATAATAAAATGCAAGCGGTATATAATGGAAGGCTGAAAAGGGGATGATGGTGTTGTTGGCTTGGAGAGAATCTCTAATTAGCTAGGTGATGCCCAAAGACCATTTTAGCCATTTTTTCTGGTGCAGAGGTTGCAGGTGCGTAGTGTTGTGTGCCTCGCAGAGCACTTTACCAGAAACCCCAGCACTGAGGTGGGGAGAGGAAATCCCCTGTCGCTGAAACCGAGACAGGGAAGGAGGATGTGGCTGCGTGGAAATCAGAGGGATGGTGAGAAAAAGGAACAGGGCTCAGGGCCTCGGCAAGTCTCTTCCCCACGGCTTTTGCTGAATTTCCACACACGTTTACACAAAGTTGCCTTTTTTCAGACCGTGCACCAATTCCAGCGCTGCCTCCAGTGCTTTTGCAGCCCAATTTATTGCACCTGAGGTAACAGAGCAGCCCCTGGAGCTTGAAATGAGCTGATTTGTACAGCCAGATGTCTGAGCAGAAAAATACATAGAAAGTTAAAATTAATCCAGAATTTAAATAGAGAGAGAGTGTGTTTCGGCTCATCCTGGTGTGCAATCTGTCTGCTCGAGCGCCCCTGTCCCATCTCGGCAAGGATTTGATCCTTGATTTATGCCCTGCAAACAGCAGCTGCTCGGCACAGGGCTGCGCTCTCCTTCCTGGTGGGTGCTCATCCACCCCCCAGGCTAAACACCGGGCATCTGGTTCACAGCTGGAGGGAAACCTCTCTGGTTTAAGGGACACTTCCTTATTCGAGGGGTGCTTCCCGATTTAAGGGATACTTCCTAGAACAATTGAGTTCAGCTCTGGGGTGAGCCGGGGTGGGAATTGCAGCTGCTAATGCCCAGGGCACAGCAGAGCATCCTCCAGCCCCAGAGAAACCCCCTTTTGTCCCCGTTTTTGGGGTTGTGTTTCATTGCAGAGCCCCGTGGCAGTTTGTAGTGTTCTCCAAGTCCCCGGAGGAGGTGAGACCAGCTGAATTTGTCTGCAGGGCAGAAAACCTGCATCACTGGGATGCTTGAGGCAAGAGGAAGCAGCCACAGCCTAAACTGCCTTTTCCTAGGGGACGTGCTAGGGGTTGTTGCAAAATAAGGCCGAAACATTCTTTTCTGGTGAGAAAGATGTTTTGCTCTGTTCTGAGGGTTAGGCAAGCGTGAGCTCCCTGGCCGTCCCAGTGCAGCAAAGCTCATCGGCACCCAGCCCTCCTGCAGCATTGCGTCTGTCCCCGGACTTTCACAGCAGCTTCCATTCCTTCTGCCCTGAGGCAACTGCAAATTTTGGGAGCCTGAAGGCTGGGGCTGAAGCCGTGGGCATGAATGAGCAGCGGGGAACACAGACTGGCTGCTCCCTCTCCTGCAGAAAGGGGGTGACAGCAGTGGGCGACGTGGCATTATAGCCACCTCCCTGGCTGGCCGTGTGAAACGCACTGCGATTATTTCCCCGTGCCTCGGCCTTACGGTTGCTGTTGCAGTAGCCTTTACCTGGCAGAAATTGGCACATGCTTTATTTCAGCGGTGCCTAAAGCCTCGTGCCGTGCCTCGTCTGGCGAGACCAGGCACAAGCCAGGCAAAGGCGAGCTCTGAGCCATTTGGAAACGTTGCTGGAGGACACAAGAACCTCCTGCTGTCAGTGTTAAATCAGGGGCTCCAGGTACTGGGGGTGATGTTTGAAACAGGCTCTGGACTCTGCTGCTCAGCTCCAGTTTTAGGGTTTTGGTATTTCAACGGGAAGCCCTGCGCACAGGTGAGCTTCTCCCCGCTGCCAGGGGTTGTCACTGGGTACGGCGGAGTCGCAGCACACAGAGGACCAAAGCTTTTTGCTCTCCGGCTTTATTTTGGAATATTTATTTTGGAATATTTGGAATATTCCAAATGTTTTATATATTTTATTTGGAATATTTATTTCAGTTTTATTCTGCGGTGAAGCAAACAGCTGGGGGAGCCACGACGTTTCCGTGCAGCAACTTGCGCGTGGGGAGCTGGAGCCAAAGAGGACAAATTGCCAACTTGTGCTGGCTTCCATCACCTCGCCCTTCACTGCGACAAGGCGCAGGTGTCCCGCTCCTCCCTTGTTTTTCTCAGCAGAAATATCGCATCTGTGCAGCTCTCCCTCCTCGGATCCAGTGTCTAATGACGCAGCTTCACACGAGGGCGGCTTTCCTCCTGCCGAAGCCAAAACAAAGCCCCGAGGAAGAGGGTTGGGAAAGGCTCCTGGCGCTGCGCTGAGCCCCGCTCTGCTTACCAGCACGGAGGTGGGTTCCTGAAGGGCCCCTCTCCGTCAGCAACGCCTGCCTCGGCCCTGGCACTTGAGCAGCGCCCGGCTGCGTGCCCAGCAGAGCCGAGTCGCCCGCTCGCATTTGCAGGCTCCTCGCTGGCACCGGGTCCCCGACCCTGCGGGGAGCGAGAGGAAGCAGAGCACAGGGATGGTGTTTTGGGGATGGCTCCAGGGAGCTGCTAAGGTGGCAGCGGGGACCCCATGGAGGTGTGTGCAAGGATCCCAAAGCTCAGCCCCGGGGACTTACTGCAGGCAGGGCCCCCTGCCCGGGAGGCGGCGAGGCGCTGGCTCTGTCCCACGCGGCAGCGGCGCGCAGCCAGCCGGGCGTAGCAGCAGGCACGGAGCCGGCAGCACCTGCAGCGAGAAGGAGAGCCTGGCCCCAGGCGAAACGCAGCCGGGGCTGCTCTCTAACCCGTCCACAACAGGGCTTTGCATCCCCTCCTGCACCAAAGCACCCAGGAGCCACTCTGGGATGCTCTCCAGCCCCGTCCCGCTTTTGCCCCCGTCCTACACCGAGCCTCTTCTCAGCTTCCCTGTGCCACCCGGCTCCGAGAGCCTTTGTGCATCCCGGCTTTGGGACCGTTCCCGGCCCTCTGCTGCCATCCCAGCAGTTTCAACCACCTGTCTCTGCCTCTCCAGGGCTGAAAGAAAAGGCGAGCACTGCCTTGCTTCCCCAAAAACCTGTTGTTGCTGTACCGGTGCATTGAAGCCTTCGCTGCGTGCCCGCGGCCCCATCCCGAGTCGCAGATGTGCGCAGTCAGGTTTGCCACCGTGCTTCCCTCCAGCCCCGGGGCAAATGCAGGCGGGACCTTTCCGTGAGCAGCAAGCATGCCTGGAGTGACCAGAAAATGGGATCTTATGAGTTACGTACAGAAATATGCCTTGGGCAGCTGGAGCAGGGGAAGTTTTGCTGGGATCTCCCTTTCCAGCCTGCCTGCACTCACCACAAGCAAGCAGCAGGGCCAGGACCACCAGCAGGATCTTCATCGTCCTCTTACCCGGACCAGGGAGGAGAAACCACACCGCTTTGCAAACCTCCTTCTTCTGAAATGAGGCCAAATTATCTCAAAATTTGGAGGCAGAAAGGCAGGGGTGCTTCCTTACACCAACGGTGCTGCCTCTTGGCTGAAAGCAAACACATCCCGGTGCTGCCCCGCCGCCCAGACCTCTCCCCGCTCCCATACCGCTGCTCCTGGCACCCGGGCAGGACTGGGCAGCCACGGACCGTGCCTGCAGCCCTCTGCTGAGCTTTTCCCTTTAAAGAAAAGAGCGAGACGCGGCGTGCTGCTGCCTCCTTCCAGCACCCCCACCCTATTTTTGTTCCTGTGACAGCCCCACGGGTGCCGGCGGTGGGCTGAGGCTGGGGGCTGCTCACCGGGGGACGGCGACGGCTCCGGATCCCCGCTGGCTGCCGAGTGCTGCCCTCCGGCTCGCGGCTGGAAGCGCCGAAATGCCTCCTCCGTCCCCACACGCCGTCCTGCTACGCCCCTTGGCTCGCCGGCCAAACCCACCCTCTCCCCGCAGCCCGGCCTTACACAGCCCAGAGCCCCCCAAACACCCTCCCGGTGCCACCCCGGGGCTCTCGGCAGCCTCCTGGTGCGCTCCCGGTCCTGTCTGCAACTTGTCAGTGCTTCCCAGAACACCCCAGTGCCCTCCCACTGTCCCCCAGTACCATCCAGAGCTTTCCAGTACGCTCTCAGTGACCCCCCAGTGCTGGCTAGGGACTGCCAGGCACCCTCCTTCTGCTGAGAGCGGCTCGATAACCTCTCGGGGCTCCCCAGTCCTATCCAGAGCCCCCAAGGACATTCCCAGTGTCCCCAAGTGCTCTTTAAACCTCCCGTTGCCTTCCTGCTGCCCCCCAGTGCTGTCAAGAGGCTCCCAGTACTCCCCCCAGTTCTATATGGGAGGGCACAGGAGTGCTCCAGACATCGTGGGGGGTGTACAGGAATGTTATTGCAGGTGCTATAAAGCGCTGGGAGCGTACTGGGGGGTACTGGGTAGTACTCAGGTCCACGTGCAATGGACTGGGAGGCTTTAGACAGTGCTGGGAGGCATCAGGAGGGGATTGATGGGCACTGGGGGGCACTGGGAGCACGCTGCCAGGTTATAGATGCCAACGGTAAGGTTATTGAGGGGCTCCAGGCAGCACCTGGGGATACTGGGAGTGTACTGGGGGGTCTCCAGCCAGCACTGGGGGGCACTGTGATGTTCCCGAGGGGCTCTAAGCGGTACTGGGGTAGGCTGGGAGGCACTGAGGGGGCACTGGTGAGCCATAGACAGAGATGAAGTGCGCTGAGGTGTTACTGGGAGCACTGGGAGCGTGCTGTAAGGGACCCAGCGGTGCGCAGGGCACCGAGCACCCTCCCAGCACCCAGTGAGTGTCCGCAGAGCCTTCGACGTGCTCAGGGAGGGCGACGCTGGCAATTTACAGGGCTTGTGCCCTGCCCAGCAGCAGCTCGCCGAGGACGGGGATGATTTAAGCCCATGATTTATTTTCACACCGATTAAACTCAACGCCGACGTGGCGCGCGCGGGTCGGACCGCAGATCAGCCCGGGCGTGCGGCTCCAGGTGCAAAACCCCGTTGGGAGCAGAGGGCAAACCCGAAGCCTCTCCTCTTTGTGCTGTCGCCCGACCCCATCACCTGCACCTGTACCGGGGGTACAGGCGGTAGCGCCGGCTGTAGCTCTGCAGGCTCCCCTTCAGGCACAGCGCCAGGCTGCGGTCGCACTCGCAGGAGAGCTTGGCGCACCAGGAGCCCTGACCTGCGGGGGGTCAGTGAGCCCGGGGTCAGCTCCGGTTCTTATTTTACTTTATTTGAGGGGGGAAAAACCCGTTTTCAATGCCCCCACTTACTGCAGGTGGGGCTGCTGCCGTGCCAGCCGTAGTGGTAGCGCTGCTCCTTGGCGTTGCAGTGGTGGCGCAGGAGGCCGTCGTAGCAGGTGTCGTGCAGCTGGCAGCACCTGCGCAGGATTTCGAGGCTTTTGGTGTTGTTTTTTTTTTTTTTTTTTCTTCCCTGCTTCCCCTATTCCCCAGATTTGCAGCCAAAGGTGCCCGCAGGATGGTAAAGTTTGGGCAGAGTGATTTTAAGTGGGTGCTCACCTGTCCGTGGCGTCCTTGGGCCGTCCGTGGCCACCCAAGCCACAGTAGCAGCCGTAGGAGGAGTAATACAGGAAGGCGTTTCTCCCGGTCACCTTCGTGATCATCTTCTGCAGATCCCAGAGGTTCCCACCAGCCAGGGATGAGCCTGGGGGAAAATCAGCGGGGCTGACACAAGCCCTGTCCCCCCCCCCAGTTAAAGCAGCAGCAGCGAGGACGCCGCCTCCTTGCCATCCTCCTGGTACCCGTGCGTGGGGTCTTCTGCTGCGACCTTACCTCCTGTGACAGGGGGGACTTGTCCCCAGGGCGGAAGAGTCATTTTTTAGGGGGTCATTATGAGTTTCAGAGAGGTGGTGACGCAGGGAAAAGGGAAAGGTGGAAAACCCAGCAGGTCTGGCCCTCATCGCGGCATCACACACGGACGGGGCCACCCTGAGAGCCAGGACACCTACCCCAGGCAGACAGCACGGCCAGCACAAGGAGGGAGTTCATCTTTTCGATGAGCCTGGAAGAAGAAACCAAGCCCACATCATTTCCCCACTGCATCAGCAAGGTTCTCGCGGCGGGCGACCTCTCCTCTCTGCTCCCTCGCCCAGAGGCAGCGGCGGTGCCTGGCTGGGGACGGAGCAGGGAGGCTGTGCCCGGTGCTGCCCGGACTTCGGTGGTGGAGAGAGGGGAAAAAAAAAAAGCAAAATTAAGAGAAAACAGGAAAAGTTGGAGCCCTTGAGCGATGCAGTCCTGGCCTGGTGTCTAAAACAGCCTCTCCTCTGCTGCTCGGCCCTGCTTTCCCTGCCTGCGCCTCCATCCCTGCTCGCAGCGCAGCTTTTGGTTAAGGTAGGAAAGGGGGGAAGCGTTCCTCCATCCCTGCTTACCTCGGGGAAGCCTCTGCCGCTCACAGGATGCGTGGTTGGCATGGATCCCTTTATATAGGGCTTGCTCCCACCTCCGCTGACCTGCCGCCGGACGGTCAGCTCGCCCCAGTTTTGCTGGTGGGACTTTTCAGGAAAGGAGAAGGCACCGTCCTTCCCCTTTACAGGAATGCAAGAAACCCCCCCACGGCCCCCTGGTCTGTACCGGCAGCGATGCTGGGGAAGCAGCAACATTTCCTTACGCAGGGCCAGCAGGGGGAAGGCAATCCTTAAAGGCTGGCAAAAAACGGCTCGCCTTTGGAAAGTACGGCGTGGTGACAGCAGTTGAAAGGGAGAATCCCTTGGTCAACAAAAACGTCAAATTTTCTTAGCGAGTAAACATCAGAGGAGGGTTCTCAAACTGTTTCCCACATTTTCCCACTTCCTTTGCTCCTCTAAAAGCACCTTTCTGCCACACCTTGCCTGCCCTTCAATGCACCGCTGTGTTTTGGCTCTGGGAGTGAGTTCGGGGAGCAGGAAGGAAGATGCTGGGAGAAGCCTTTTTGGCTGAACCAGGTGAACCAGGCTCACCACAAGGAAATCATTTCATTGGCAAACCCCAGGGAGTTTTGCTTAGTGGCATGCATTTGTCCCCATTTCCGAACGCAAAGCGCTGGGATTCGAGCAGCCCTGCGGTGGGATAGACCCAGCTGAGAGGGGAGTAGCTGAATTTTGCAGTCGGCACCACATCTCCGGCTTTTTGGGGCTGCTTTTGGTACCACGGAGCATCGGGCAGCTGGTGCGACAGGGTCAGGAGGTGCAAAAGCTCTCACCAAATGCCACAGCCCGGGTGCCACTGCTGCTGCTCCGTGGTATGACAGAAACACACCACAGAGCACTTCTCGTATCTTTTATTCAGATTTTTATTTTATTTTATTTTTTTCTGGGAAATTAGATCAGAGGAGGAAGAGACTGAAAACAAACGGCGATGTGTTTTTTGGGGAGCTGGGGGACCTCCAGCCCCAGCCCTCACCCCGCACAGCCTTGCAGAGAGGAGGGCTCCCGCTCTGCTCAGTGCCTGGTAATGAGGAAAACCGCTCAAAACCCACAAACACGCTGCTCCCCCCGCCCCCCCTCAGCACTGGAGTTTGCTCCCTCGGCATCTCAGCTTGAAGTAGAAGCGGTAGGACGGATTGTAGGATGGCAGAGTGCCAGCGAAGCACGACGCCACCGCCTTGTCGCACAGGCAGGTCTCTCTCTTGCACCAGCTCTGCTCGTTACCTGCGGGGGACAAACGCCGTGTTCAGCAGTGGCTTTTCCATCCCCCAAAGCTGGCGTCGGCCGTGGGAGATGCTGCGGTGGCAGGGGGGGGTCTGCAGGCAGCCCCGCCACCCTGCAGGGCATCATCCCTTCCCGCTGAACCCTGCTGGCCACTACCACGCTGGGGAATGCTCTCCCCTGCTGCAAAACGCCCGCTGATACTCACCGCAGGCAATGTCCCCATCGGTGACATCAAACTGGTAGGGGGTTATCAGGGGGCTGCACTTGCTCTCTCGCAGCCGCCTGTAGCAGCAGTCGTGGGCACGGCAGCAGCTGCGGGAGACACCGTGTCAGTGTCAGGGCCCTGCCCGGGCTTTGGAGGCAAGGGAAGGAGCAGACGGCCGGGCAGCAGCAAGAAGTGGCTGCAGAACGGTGCCAAAACCCCTCTCAGAGCTGCCAGCGAGGAGCTTTTGCAGGGCTGCCCCGCAGCGACAGTTTTCAGGGACTCACCTGTCAGTGGCGTCCACCGGGGTGCCTCTGCCCCCAATGCCGCAGAAGCAGCCGTACCAGCTGTAGGAGAGCAGGGCGCTCTTCCCCGTGACTGCCTTGATCATGCGCTCCAGCTCCAGAACGCTGCCACAGGCTGGCAGCAGCCCTGTGGAGGGACAGAGGGTGAGGGGGACAGAGGGACAGGGGAACAGGGGGACAGAGGGACAGAGGGACACGCTCACACTGGCACAGCGTTCCCCGTGCAGCACCCGCACCGTGTTGCACACCAAGCAGAGCAGTAAGTCTCACGTTGCTGCTCCCGTGCATGTTAACTCTTCTCGGGGTGCCAGCATGAGACTCTGAGAATCCCCCAAACTACCTCTGGATTTTGTTTGCTTTTCGCAGTGACCGAATTTGGCCTCGCAGGAGGTAACAGCAGTCTCTTCACAAGCCCTGTCTCACTCGCAGCCCTTGGTCATCAGTGCCACATCGCCAGCATCAGCCTGGGGTTTGGCAGGTGATAACGGGCCCCAGCGCCTCTTAAAATAAATATCAACGTGAGCAGCCCTACGCCAGGCATTGCGGAGAAACTGCAACGTTCGGCCAACACCTGCATGCCCAAAACCTGTGGGTTTGGGTGATATTTATACCAGGCGGATGAGATCCCAACCTCACCACCCAACTCACCGCAAGCCAGCAGCAGGGTGAGCAGCAGATTCCTCATCTTGGCGGAGAACGGAGCCAAGGCAGCGGGCGGCGAGCAGCTCCCTGGGGCTGTTGAAGAAAGAAGGCAATAAAATCCCACCCTCCTTACCCTGCCCAGACCCTGCGGAGCTGAGGCTTCACGGGTTTGCTTTATATAGATGGAGAGGGGAGAGGTCCACCCCCTCCTCGGTCCATGCATCGCGCAGCGGCTCCTTGTCCGCCCCCCTTACACAAAACCCAGACAGCCACGGTGCTCCCTCTGAAATGATGCTCCTGCTCTCCAGACGGGCACGAAGATCACCACCACGGGGTTAGGTGGCTGGAGAGACGGGACACAAGCGTTTTATGCCCAGAAGGTGAATATCTGGCAGGGCAGAGGTTGTCGCCTCCTCCTTCCAGCTGCAGATAGCCGTGGTGCCATTTCCAGGTGGTGCTTGGCCAGGGGACGGCGAGCACCAGGGCCCACTGTGCAGATTTATGGTTTTGCTGTCCTGACATGAGGGCACAAGAGAGCCCCGGGCTTCCCATGCATGGACAAGGGGTCTGTGAAATGAGATCATGAGCCAAGCAGGCTGGAAGCGCCATGAAAACCCCATCTGAGATGCCTTTTGAGCACAGGTCATTGAATCACCGTGCCTGAGACATGATGCAAAGGGAGGCAGAGCGCCGAGGAGATAACGAACAAAGGCGGCTATCACTTCTGAGAAGCCATGGGGCCAAGAGCAAACAGACATACAAGCGGGCGCTATCGGAATGTGTATGCACAGCTCCACCCTTGGTAATTAACCGTGCTTCTAAGGAAATTTGGGCATTAAAAAAATGGGTCACATGTTTTGTATTCACAGGATCACAGAACGGGGGAGGCTGGAGGCACCCTTGGGCCCATCTGGTCCAAGTCCTGCTCAGGCACCATCACCCGCACAGCACCACAAGGGCTTCCTGAGGGTCTCAGGGACCCTGCCGCGTGCCACCGTGTGCCTGCTGCCTCTCGTCCCGTCCCTGGGCACCCCGGAAAGGAGCCTGGCTCTGTGCTTCGGTTCCCTGGTGTCTGTGCACACCACGGAGCCCCTGAGCCTCCTGCCCTGCAGGCTGAGCAGCCCCAGCTCTCCCAGCCTCTCCCCACAGTGCCGCCATCCCCTTGGTGGCCCTCGGCTGGGCTCGGCGTGGCCATGGCTGGGGAGGCCCCACCAGCACCAGGCAGAGGGGCAGGATCAGCTCCTTGATGTGCTGGCAACGCTCGGGACACCGGGACATGGGGACACGGGGACACAGGGACACCAGGACACCTGGTTAATGAAGCCCGTCCAGACCCGCACTATCGCTTTTGGCCACTTTGTGCCCATTTCTGTCCCGCATGGCCCCGTGTGACGTGCCCCACAGCAATGTCGTTATTTTCCCCTGATTTATTGCCCATTTCTTGCTTTCCTGGAAGGAGACCTGCCCGCCGCCATTCGCAGCCTGGCTCTGCCGGCTCTGAGCCAAAAAGCCCCCAATGTGTTGCTTTAGCTCTGTTAAGGTGTGTGTTTGGTTTTTTGTTTGTTTGTTTGCTTTGTTTTGTTTTGTTTTAAGGGGTGCTCGTGGAACTGGTGGGTTTGGTGTTTATTCGCCTGGTTTTACTCAGGTGAGGCCGCTGGATTGCTCTGCTGTGAGGCTACTGCCATGAAAGGGGGGGGGGTTAAAACCCGATCCCGAGCAACAACAGGGAGGGTTCAGCGCCGCGTTCTCAGCCGCGGGCCGCTTTTTGGGTTCAAACAGCGCGGTTTTGGGAACCGAGCCGGGTCGGCGCAGCCCCTGCCACAACATGCCGCCCGGAGGACCGCGGCCTGCGGCGCTCTGCCCAGCGCAGCCGCTCCTCTCTGTGGTAGCGGGGCGGGGCCGGGAGCGCGGCCGGAAGTGGGGCGGTCGCCTTGGCAACGCGGCCGTGCGGGGCGGCGGGCGGCAGGTGAGGGGCGGGCGGGCCGGGGGCCGCTGGGGCTTTTTGGGGCCCTTTTGGGTCCTCCTGGGGGTCTTTTGGGGCGCTTTTAGGGCCCTTTGGGACCTCTTGGGGGCCTTTGGGGCCCTTTTGGGGGCTTCTTGGGGTCCTTTTGGGGCCTTTTTGGGGCCGGGCTGCAGTGGTGGGGCTGGGGCTTGGCCCCCCGCAGGGCCCGCTGCTCGCTCCCCGTGCTGGGGGACTGCAGTGCTTCGCCCCCTCCCCCCCCCCATGGGCACTGTGGTTCCCCTTCCCAGCCTCTCGCAGCAGCACCCAAAGGTGACGCGTGCCGTGTTGACACCAGGGTGAGCCTCTGACACGTGCAGCGCCGAAGGGGTTAAAGAGCCTCCCTCAGGAGAATCCCACCGTGGTGGCTTCGGGCGGGTTGCTTGGGTTGGGAGGTTTATTCTTTAGGCTGCCAGTACAACGGGGGATGTGTGGTAAGCTCTGCGGAGCGCTCAGGCATTCCTCTTCGCTGCCTCGGGGCTTTTTTGTCAGCACTTAGTAAACCAAACGCCCCTGTCGCGGGTGCGAGGAGGCTGCGGTCAGTTGCCTGGGTGCGCGTCCGTGCTGCTCTGCAGGAGCCCTGGCTGGGAAGGGCACTGAACGGCCAAACAAACCAGCCACAGCTGCAGTGTTCCCACCGTGCTTGTTCCCTCCCTTCTGCTTGTCATCAGATCATCAGGGATTTTTTTTAAAATGCACAAAGCAGTCGGTCGTAACCAGAAAGTCCGCAGCGGGAACTTAATTTGTCGTCACAGGAGCAGCAAAAAGGCCAGGTGCATGCTTAGCTCATTCGTCTCCCATTTGCACGTAGTTTCTAGCTTTGACAGCGAATGGCTCTGTTCTTCCCATCACAAACTTCCTTTGTGAGGGGAAGGGCGCAGCTTTCTGATGCTCTTGGTCGACTTGAAGCGATTTGTGACCAAGCAGCACCTGTACACACGTACTGCTGATACACGCTGCCGTTATCGCACCGTAGGACTCGGACAACGCGCCGGATTTTTGCTGTTGTTAGATGACACCCGGCATAAAAGCTGCGGGGAGGTTAAACTCTGTAGAAGCTTTCAGGACGGTTCCTGTAACTTTTCCTTCTGCTGCCCTCTCTGCAGGTGTCCTGGGAAGCAATGGCCACAGCAGCTCTTCTGAACTCAGCACCAGCTCACTGCTACGTCCCTCTGAGCACCGCAGCCCCTTTCTTTCAGACAAACGCCGCCGCCATGCACGTGACCCGGCCAAAATCTGCCAAGGGACGCACGAGGTCGGCCTTCGGTTACTCCGGGAGCGTGAACGCCTACCCCTGCGGAGTGCCATCGTCACCAGCAGCTCCCCACGAGTTCGGGAGCAGCCTGAGAGCCTCGTCCACAAAACCGGCGTTCCCACCTGGCCACGTGTCGCCGGAGGAGATCCCGGAGCTCCTGCAGCAAGTGCCCCTGAGGAGCTCCTCCTCGCTCAACAAGTACAGGGTGCTCCCCTCCATCGGCCGGAAGGGCGCGGCGGCAGAGCCGAGCGACCAGCACGAGGTGAGCTGGGGGCAGGAGGGTGCTGAGGAAACCCCAGCTCCTTCTGGGGAGCGAGGATCTGCCAGGGGGCTGTCAGAAACCCACGTCCCTGGTGGAGAGAGCTCGTGTGCTCAGCGTCCCCCCGAGAAGCTGGGAGGGAAAACGAGACGGGGGAGCCCTTCGTTGTCAACCCTAAGTTTGGAAGAACCGCTGCAAAAAGAGCCACAGCTGCTGCTCGCTGTTCGGTCTCCCTCCGGTCAAAGATTTGAACATCGCTTCAAGCCCACAGACAGCCTCCGGACGGTCCTGAGCGTGGCGGAACAGAAAACGGCGGCCAAATACGAGCACTGCAGCGTCGAAATCGTGGAGGTGCCCCGACGGAGCTTCCCCGACCTCACCCGCTCCCTGCAGGAGTGCGGGATCCCCCCCAGGTCCGTGCTGTGCATCCGCCGGGCCGAGCAGCACGAGGCGGACCCGTAGGCGCTCAGCGGGGCGCGATGCCTCGCTTCTCAACCACCGCAGCGTCGTTTGGAGCTTGCTGACTTCCAAAAATTTCCCTCGAAGCTGACTCGCGTGCATAAAAGGCGCGTGTTGAAGTCCCACCTCACGTGTAGGTACCTGCTGCGTATTAACGGATCTTTTTTCCATGCGTGTGATTACAAGTTCCTTCCCGAGTGCCGCCAACGTTTGGCCTTTTTGGTTTTTGAAATTGCTGATTTTCGTCTCTGGAGTTTGTTCTCTTCTCGGAGCAGGAGGCCTCTTCCGTGTCCTTTTTGTTTGTTTCAGGAAGGTGCCACTTCCCAGAGGGGATTACGTATTTGGGAAGACGGAAGCAGAACTGTTTCACCCTGTGGTCGTCTTCGGTAGCTTCAGGAGGCTGTCGTCAGCCTCAGACATCTCAAGAGAGGCTGTAGCTGAGGTCAAAGCCGAAAACCGCCAGAAAATAGCAGCAAGGACGCGTTGGAGCTAGCAGGTGATTGCCAAGTATTAAAACGTTCCCGTGAGGGCTCAGCTACTGATGGAAAACCTCTGTGCGGCTTTTAAGTGTGGCTACGTCACCCTTTTAGGAACCATCGGCTGCTTTTTGGTTGTATTGCTGAGCGGCAGGGTCTCCTCCTTAGTTTTTCTTCTCTGATTCAACTCCTGTGACCCATAGCTAAGAGTAGATGGGTTGTCAGGACGGGATGATGCAAAATACTCCATTTACGCTGAAATGAGTTGGTCTTCAAGTCTAGCAAGTGCTGCTCTGGGAGTTTTTTCTCGTTAAATGTAGTACTTGGAGTTGACCGAGGACTTGGCTCACCCAGCAGCCCGGATTTTTACCAAACTGCCGTGGCTCTCGCAGAGGGGGTTCGTTAAAGAAGGCTGATAGGGTAACTCGGCAGGTTTGGGGGTAAACGCAACGTGTGTGTGCTGAAAAAACCACGGGTTTCTGTTGGAAATTGTAGTGGTTAAAGAGTCATTTAAAAAAAAAACGGACAGCTAGCCCCACGGTTCGAATAGTGTGAGGTCAAACCAAGGTTTTTTACGTCAGTGTAGTTCCATCAGTACAATCACCAGTCTTGCTGTCAGGAAAAGGGCCCTTTGGCAGGAGAGGTGAGCAGCCGCTGCGTTATCACATTTACCCCAGCTGTAAAAACGTGGGGTTCGTGGCACCGCTGGTGACGGCCGCAGGAGGAACAGCAAACCAGCATTAGCACGCAGGGACTGGCACCTGACTTTATGTACGTTATACGGCTTCTGGTTTCAGGATGTTTTCATGTTGCGTGAGTAAAATTAATAAAACCTTTTTTGGCTAAAGTTTGAACGGAAAGTCGTTTCTCTGGCACCGAAAATGACTTTTTTCTGGAAGCTTAGCATCATCTTAAACAAGAAATGCCCGGCAGCTGCACGTAAACGCCTCGGAGGGCGCCAAGGTCAGACGTTCACACGTTGTGGCTGCTGCTGCCCCCACCCCACCGGTTGGCACCTCCAGCCTCTGCTGCGCGCCAGATCGCGGCCCTGCGCCATCCCCCTGCTGCTGCGGCCCCAAAAACCAGCGAGCACCGCCCAGCTCCGCCAACGGCACCAGAGTGAGAGCAGCGCGGCCCCCGCGGAGCAGTTCTGCACCTGGAGGACGTTCCTCCCACGTGCCTCCATCTCACACGGAGCTGAATGAGACAGCTCGGTCCTCTAACAAACTTAGGCAGCACCTCCTGAGCGTAGTTTAATTATTTTCTTTAAAAAGCACATCAAGTCTCCCTCTAGGGAAGCGCCGCGCAGGGAAAACACCTCGCTGCCCCCTTTCTCCCCCTCCTCCCTTCCCACCTCTCGCTCCACACCTGTGGGAAATGGTACAGCAGCACGAGAAGCGCTGCGGGGAAAGAACGGCGTTCGCCTGACTTCGTTCAGGGTATGGCAGCATTTAACGATTCCTGGTGGGCAGCTGCCTTGTTTTCCCAGGAAGAATTCCAGAAATTCCCCATCAAACCCGCTGGGGTTCAGCCTGGCTGCTTTAAGAGAGCCAGACACTGAAAACCCACCAGGCCTCCTGGCTGCGCCCCTCCTTACCCGAGGCTTTTAAGCAAGAAAAAGGCGTCCAAGCAAGAAAGGAGCTGAGGCAGCGCTCGGTACGTGTTCTTTATTCCAATTAAAAGTACATTAGAAACAGCACACAGGACCAGCAGCAGCTTCCGTGACAATTCAACCCGATGCACTGCTGTCGCGAGGTCATTCAGCTGTACTATTAAAGTAGGTGATTGAAACGTCTTCCACTCTGCACGCAAGCACTCACTCACCTGCCACTTTAAATAGGTTTCCAACAGAATAAAAATAGATACACCCCAGAATACAAAAAGTTTAATTTTAACAGTTTTTTTTTTTTCCCCACTAAAGCCTTTATACAAATTGATAAAAGGGTGCACAATTTCCTAAAATTTTAGGTACATTTTAAACGAGCCTTTTTTTACTTGGTAAAAGGATCCATGTTCCTGTCTTTGAACAGAATATGATGGCCAAAATTGCAAAGTAAATTCCTAGTTAAATTTACAATTTGTACATTTGTTTTGAAGTGATTCCGGCACTGAGTAGCAGGCCGATGGCTGCTCACGCATGTCCCATTTTCCCCCAAGAGCTGTGCACCACTAAGTTCTAGGTCAGGAGCCTCCTTCTCCTGGAAACCAGGCTGGGGCAGCAACCCGCAGGCTGTCAGCTGTGCACGCTAAAATGGTCCCAACCGAACTAAAAACCACAGAAGTCGCCAAGAATTCCTTCTCTGGTGAGGATCACCTTAGGGCAAGAGACTGATGACCTGCCGGTCTGCGCTACGAGCACAACGAAAGCGGAGGCGCTTCCCCTCTGAAATTTGGCTGAGCAATTTAACTCAAAACTCTGATACTGAAACATCCTGTAAATGTAAATTTGGTGTTCTAAAGGTATTTTTTTTTTTTTTTGGTCAATACACGCTATTACGATTTTCTTTTTATTTTTTTTTAAGCCAGACAAATATTTCTGTTACTGGTCAGCGAAGTCCAGCAGTCGTGTACATGATTCACCCAGCATCTCAGAACCGGCACTACCTGCCCGAAGGCGACTAACCCCCACTCCAGCGGACACTATAATTTTACGGAGGTGAATTTATTCAGAAAGTCAATTAGTACAGTTCCCTTCACACTGTCCCTCCCTCCCCGTCTACCCACCTATAGTTTGGCAAGGTTAAACGCTTCAGATGAACTTCTAGAGTACTTACTTCAGCACTGCCACCACTGCACCGCTTTACGTATAGTGGCCATTCTAACAAGTCCAGGACAAAGTAAAACAAAATACCGCCCAGCGAAAGCAACACGGCACCTGTGTTAGAGAGTCTGACCTACTGGAGACATCCTTTGGACAATTTACTTAACAAAAAGCTGGGCAAATCCATCAGGAAGCCAGAAATGAGTCTTAAGAGCTCAGAGGAATGCCAAAGAGAATGACATCCTATTTTGTACAGGTCGAGTTTCTAGCCAAAAAACAGCTGTCTTGGTCTGGTTTTTCTTTTTTTTTTTTTTTCCTTAACCCATGTCCATTATATATTTGGCTGTTGAATTTTAACTGATCACATTTAGGCTGAATTTTACTCCAATTATAAGCAATAAAGCTTTTTTCTTTCCCAGATTAGTTTTGGATAATTACATATCGCCTATTTTTGGCAAGTCTATTTCTTAGAATTCAAAAGATCTTTCCATTTTAAGGCTAGACTAAGAAATGTTAAAAGCTTCTGTAAACATTTCCTCCCCACAGTTGCACATTTTGAAGTCCAACTGTAATTTTTAAAATGAGGTAATTTTTGTGTACTCATATCTTAGGAGTCCTTTTCGGGACTAGCTGAGAGGCATGCCAATCTGAACGCTGATCCAATTGTAGTGGGAGAGCTTCCACAGCAGGGTACACACCAGTTCCAGCAGCTGTACTTCAGTTAGTTATCTTCTCGATTTCATCCAAGTCGTCAGTGTCCAATTTGTTTATCTTTTTGTCTGTGAAAGATGAGAAATGAGTCACGCACCGTACCACAGAGCAGGGGAGGGAAAGATGCTTTCTTCAGGTCGTCCTGAGTGCAGATTTATCCATCAAACATTCATTCAAAGTTTTATGTTGCAGTTTTAAAACCTCTTTCTTTTCTCAAAGGCTCACCACGATACTTATACGTTACCAGCTCCACATGTCCATTTGAAGGACTACCCAGGTAACCAGCAGACAGACAACTTATTTCTACTCACACAATGCAGAAGCTCACAATCCTGAAAGTAACTTTTCGGTACTCGAGAGGCACCTACTACATGCTGCCCTACAAAAACCGTGGCTCTCACAAAGAGTGTTACGTGGTAACAGCTCAATACCCTCTTGCATGAGAACAAGTACTGCTTGTTGAGCAGTTTCTTTTCCAAATATTTCTTTTGGAGCCAACTGCAACGCAAAAATGCAGCTCATGCTCTCCTCCATTCAGTTTAAGGCTCAACAAACATTCATTAGTCAGACCTGCTCAGTATACAGCAAGTCAAAATTCCGCAGGAACATCTAATTTTAGAGAAATAAGCCTGAGGGTACGTACTGAAGTGTTCCTGGATTCTGTTGAGAATATTCATGCTGTGCTTGCTGTCCACCATGTTGATAGCCAGACCTCGCTTGCCAAAGCGACCTGTGCGCCCAATCCGGTGCAGGTAAGTCTCGTTATCAGGATTTCCATCTTTATCCACAGGAAGGTCAAAATTGATAACAACAGAGACCTGCTCTACATCGATCCCTGGTAAAAGAAAGCATCGGATGCCATTTAAACCATTTCATAGCAGGAACAGCCTCCTCTGGCCCAACCTGCGTGCGTTTTTATCAAATATCTAGGTTACTCAACAGCTGAACTTCCAGCTGTTTTCAAACAGCTGCCGTGTAGTTGTCTGCAACCTGTGCAAAGACTTAAAAACCAGTCTCACACTCTGAGGCAACGCCAAAAGGGACAAAGGCTAGCCCACAGAACCTACAAGTGCTAAGTGTAAATGGATCTTCTCCCCGGGGTAATTACGGGGTAGTTTGACATCTAGCCATCTAGCGACCACACCAGAGAATCCCACTGAAGTGGCGAACAGAAAAACAGTCTGAGCTGCTCAGGTTTATCCAGTGCTTAACAATTTCTCCTCCTTTCAGCAGCTTTGCTTTTTCACAGATTGTGTTGTCTTAACTGTTCCAAGACGTTGAACTGCAATACGAATTCCTACTGGAGTTAAGTAGCTTTCAGATCTCCCTGTTTTGGAAACAGGGAAATGTTTTTTTATTTTAATCATTTAGGGTCAGCAGTACAAGCTAGACACGGCAACAGAAACATAAGAACGTCACGGGATGGACATCTTCATCTCATGCTGCAGGAAGCCTACAAGGAGCCCCGTGTTTGCCCACAGCCATCTTCATATGCACAGACACAGGCAGCAGCCAAGAAGTCCAGGAATTGCTTTAAGGAACCTTGTTTGTCCACACTGGAACGCTTGATACAAATTCCTTCTGCAAGCTGCTCGGCAATATTTCATCTTACAATAAAACACTGCTCCTGCCCCCCCGGCGCAGCTCTGCCATGCCCTACCTCTGGCACAGACGTTCGTGGTCACCAGCACCTTCTCTTTGCCCTCTCGGAAGCGCTCTATGACGGCAGCTCGCTGCTCCACCATCATTTCCCCACTGAGCAATGCCACCTGGTGGCCTTCCTTCGAGAGCTCTGCCGCCAGCCAGCCAGCCGTCTTCCGAGTCTGAAACACAGAGAGAGAGAGAGGGCCGTCTTTGGGAGGAAGTTTTAACGTTGTAGGACATGAAAAAGCCTCTCGTGGCTAGACTGGAAGTTCCATGGCTCCTCAGTTTTGATGTTTCACAAGGAAATGGCTCCTGAATGCCCTCCCCGTCCCCATCTGGGCTCCCAGCTCTCGTATCAAACATAGGAAAACATCCATCTGCCACCGCAGGAACCCCTGTTTAAGAGAAGTACAGGGGTTTTTTGGTGCTCTGCTCCTCAGTTTTCACTCCATGAGGAGACTGGCATTACATATGTGCACTAAAGTCTCAGGACCATTGTCAAGAAAACAAAACTACTCAGCTTGGAAAGAGACAGGGTTTGGGCAGGGTGAAGCTGTGAAGTCCAACAGAGGCTCTACACCGTGACCAATTAAACCGTTTCCAGCAATGTTGTTTTTCCAAGCTCTGGTTATGTCTGACATCTCAAGACAGTGCAAAAGCAAACTGCTGCAGCAGTCTCCAAATACAGGTTTTATCCCATCCGAGTCAAGCTTTATGGGGCTCAGCTGGTGCTATCTGCACTGTTTTTCTAAGATCAGTGTCTTCCATAAAAAAGAAAAAGCCTCGGTATAATTCATGGAGAGATCCCAGCTGTGTAACAGCCCATTACCAGAGGGAAATGGGGGAAAAACTCTGTATCAGATGAAGTACAAGACTTTCCCATCCCTCACTCTGCCCTGTTTTTATCCACCTTCCAACCTCACTTTTTTTTTTTTCTGTAGTTCTGACCAATATTGTTTTGGAAAAAGGTGCATTACTCTGATCTTTGCTTCAGAAGACTTCAAGAATAAAAATGGCCATTGTGGATTGGCCATTTCTTTCAGTGAAATCAGGATATCACTCAAAGAAGGTGCCAGAAAAGCCAAAGAAAAGAGCAATCTGTCTCCTTGGTTACCTTTTGGAAAAAAAAAAAAAGCCAGATTTTTAGCACTGACAGATTCTAACAGGGTTCTTGGGACTAACATTCCCCAAAAGGACTCACGTGGCAGAAGATCATGGCCTGGGCAATGGTGATAGCGCCATAGACATTACAGAGAGCCTGGAACTTCTCATCTCTGTTATTGCACAGAACATAATACTGCTTAATAGTGTCCAGCGTCTCCTCTTCTCGCTTCAGCTTGATAATGTTTGGGTCAGGAACAACTTTTTGAGCAAACTTCCACACAGAATCCTCAAATGTGGCTGAAAACAGAAGCATCTGGCAGTCCCTGGGGAGCATCCTGCAAGAGAAAGCGAAATGGGCAGGGTCCCCACGCAACAAGACCGTGGCCCTGTGACACCCTGATGGGATTCATGCCCCACGCAAGGCAGAACATCCTCAGAGCCATTTCCACGGCTGCAAAGGCTCGTGCTTTTCTCACCAACACCTGATCGTTCCCACGTGGAACGGAGGCATCCAGACTCACATTCTTAAAAATGAGTAAGCCTTACTCCAGGGACAGACGTTTTATTCTCCGAGAAAATTAAACTGCTTGTCATCCCCTGACATTCTGCCTCTACCAGCCATTAGGATTACAGCTAAATATATCGTTTTAATCTTGTTGCTCTCTCAGGAAAGACACCAGTCAAGAACCTAGCCCCACTGTCCCTATGTTACAAAATAGCTATCGTTCAGAGGAAGAAATAGTTGCCTCCCTACCCGAGGCAATGTTCACTGAGTCCTTACCTCTGAATGCGAATGCTCTGATCCTGATGGCCCTGGGTTGCTATCATCACATCAGCCTCGTCTAAGACGAACACCTTGATTTTCTTGGGGTCTATGAATTTCAGCTTGGAGCACCAGTCCAGCACAGTGCCAGGCGTGCCGATTACAATCTGCTCAGAGATCTTCTGACCTCTCTCCACTGCCAAGACACAAAGGGAATCGTTCACAAGGTGGCTCTGCAGACACCGAAACGCTCTGCCCCCTCTCCCGCTCTGAACTAGCCTATTTTACCATTTGACTGCTCTACGGTACACGTAGCTGAAAGGTCAGCTGTGCTAGTGCTACGTGTCCCTTCACAGGTGAGAAAGTGAGTGTGAAGCATACAGGACCCACTGCTTCATTCCAGTTGGAAAGATTTAACAGTCAGCACAATTCCTTTAATTCAGCTGTTAGACTGCATCTCCAGACTGCACAAGCCATCCGTAACAGCTCAGTACAACTCCTCGTATTTAGCTGAGATTGTGTTAAGGAAGAAATCGTGGTAAAGCCAAAAACATTCATCACTGCCCCAGTGCCACCCTCTAGGTGAATTCCCATTACTTTAAATTTGTATTCAGTACAGATCTGATACTGGCGAGAACAGGGCTCGGCAGTGCTCACCTCTAATACGAAGCCCAGCAGACTGATTTGCATGTTTTAAAAGCGTTACGTTCCAGGGCTGTATTGCACCCCCACTTCTGCATGTGCAGCCCGTTGGTGGTGTTTCACCTTACTCACATTTGTTGCCTCGCACAGCATACGCGAGCTTCAGCTCTGGGTAGAACTTCCCCATCTGTTCGATCACTTTTCCCGTTTGAAGTGCCAGCTCGTATGTTGGGGAAAGGCACAAACACTGGAGGGACAGAGGAATAATGAGTGCGAGATGACCAATGCCCTGGGCAACACTATGACACCTGCTTTTAAAAACCCTATTTGGAATTCTACAGAGGGCAAACACGCGAGGAGCTGACCTGTTGGTGAACACCTATCCAGTTCTGCATCCCAAAACTATGGCAAGGAGTTTATGTACTACAGTCACCTGGCGACTGGCTTGCTGTGTTCCGTTCTGCTTTTTATGACCTGAGAATACAGATTGTCTGCTCGGGGACAAGCGTGGGTAGTAATAACAAGGAATCTACCACCTATAAGAACAGCATTTTTTAAGGAAAGGATCCTGGCCTTGGTAAAAGTGCTCAACTATCTTCTAAGGATATCGGGTCTAAGAAGTCCCCTTCCAGGCAATGTCTGCCCTGTTGTCACAGCTGTCTTCTCTTCCAACCCAAATTACACTTCCTCAACCCCTCTCAGCCTGCAGCATTTCTCTGATTTACTTCCTCCCAGAATGATAACTCCTCGCGGGACAACGGCATCCTGAGCAACAAAAGGGAGGGAGCGTCAGGAGCAAGCTGCTAGCTAAATCCACATCTAAAGGCTCCCCACGCTGCCAGCCCCTGCTGAGCTGTTTACAGAAACAGCACTGCAGGGACAGGTTCAGCAAGCCAAGAATTTGCTCTCAGAGGTCCCAAGAGAAGCCCAGCCTCCTCACGAGGTGGCCCTGCGCCACCCCAAGCCCCACAGAACCAGAAAAGTTACCTGTGGGTACTTGTTCCCGGGTTCGACGCGGCTGAGCATGGCGAGGACGAAGGCAGCCGTCTTGCCAGTACCAGACTGAGACTGCGCGATCAAGTTCTGCGGGCTGCAGCAACACAGGGCAGGGTTAAACACCAGCGTGAGCCCAACCAAACGAGCTGCCCAGCAGTGCTGGACGACAAAGAAGATGCAGCGAGTGGAGGCTTAACCACTTCAACAGCTTTTAGATGCATTGCCGCGCCGTGTGGGTGCCTACCGTGGGGCAGAAGTTGGTTTCCGCCCTCTACCAACTCTCTTTCAGCCCATGTGACCTCCCAGTTATGGAGATTTTGGAGGAAAACTGCTGTTCTCTGGCAGCATGCACGTTATGCGCATCTCCCCCTGGTGTTTCAGTACTTCCCACCTTGCAGCTCAGGGGTGCAGAGAGGAAAGCCTGCCCAGCAGACGATGCAGCACCTCAACTACCCCCACCCAGCCCGGACTGCTGGAGCCGTGCTCTCTAGCAGCTTTATTTCTCCCTGGATTTACCAGTACCAGCCCTAGGCAAAGGAAAAACCCAAGGCAGCTGTCACATCACAAATACTGCGGCCGGGGAGCCCTTCACCACCCTCCCATCCCCAGTTCAGCAGTGGCACTCAGGTCTTTCAACTCCTTCCTCTACTGACAGGGAGCAGCAAGCGCGTGTACGTACGGTTCGGCAAGCATCATGGGCAGGGCGTTCTCTTGTATTTTTGATGGTCTGTTGAAGCCCATGGCATAAACTCCTTGCAGGAGCTGCGGTTTCCTGAAAACAGAGAGGTTTTCTTTTAAGCTTTGCCTTCAAACCCCTTTGAGGTAAGCATCCCAGCAGGCAGGGTTTTGGGAGAACCAAAACAAGGGTCCCTCGGCGTTCATCTCACCGAGGTCAGCGCAATACCACAGCTAGCCAGGGGCCTCTAACCATTATTCCAGCCATATGATCCCTTTATTTTTGTTTGTTTTTGAGGAAGTTACCCTCTTAACTGCTGTGAAGCTGTGGGCGTATCAGAAAAAACTTCCCTGTTCACACCTTGTTACCCGTGGAAATGTAGGTACTTCTCCAGCTGAACAGAAATGCCAAAAAAAATCACGTTTTCCGCTTAGATACAGAAGCAGCACCGCGTTGCTATTCTGCTGCAGCCTATTCAAATCCACTTGGTTTTCATTTGTGGGCAAAAAAGGTGAGAAAAACCCTTCCGACTGGACCCAGAGCTGCCAGGCTCTGCGGGCCCGTTGCGATCCCACTGGTGAGCGACTGCGACAGGCACCGGGAAGCTGCAGCAGCAAGGGAGAGCACAGCGCTGCTTGGAACAGAAGCTTCAAAAAAAAAAAAAAAAACCCAAACCACCTCAATTTACTAAGTCAAGCTGCACGCCTGCCTTTCACACTGCACGGGAAACTTTGTTTCGCAGCTCCAGAGGCTTCCGCTGGGCTTCTCGCATGTTCTAAAGCAGCTTTTCAGACAAGCACAGGGCGGAGACCATTAATCCTGTCCTTTAGGGCAGTCCCTCCTCTTCGGATCTCAGCACCAAAACGGTCACTCCTTGAAGACTTGAGTATTAGACAAAGTAGCCTCTGTCGCTACAACCCAGGGGTGCAGCCGCACCGCCAGTCCTCAAACACTCACACTGCTCTTTCTGCAAGGGAGCTTTCCAGTCCCAGCTGGTGCTCGTGTAGCCGAGGAGATTGGAGAACAACCTAAAACTCAGGTGGTGGTGTCAGCAGACTCTTACCGCCGACCTCCAGGCGCTCACCGGAGTGCCGTCAGCGGTGTGGAGGAGCGAGCGCTTTCCACTCCAGGCAGGTTACGCTTTTCCTGCCCACCGTTTCCTCCTGTTAAGCACTCCCCATTCAGCACAACCCGCTTCTTAAAAAGCCCGTATTACTTTCAGGGGATGGCTCGAACAAAAGCCCTTTGAAACACAACCTTGTGCTGCTCAGCAGCGAGGCCGCAGAGCCCGGCTCCACCACAGTTGCCAAGGATACACCGACTCGTAAGGCGACGACTCAATTAGTCTGCTGGCCCCTGTCATTAACTCCCTTGCACTGTTTGCCTTCTGAAAGATGGGAATTAGTCTAAAGGGCACCACAGGCTCTCAGTTTTTTGGGAGACATTCAGCCACGAACGTCCCTGACATCGCTGGAAACCCAGACCACTGGCAGAGGAAAGACAGGCACCCTCCCCTTGTGCTGTTCACTGCTGGATCTTCCCAAATAACCCCAAGAACGGGAACAGGAGATGGTTGTGCTCGTCACCTCTGCCAGTACAACAAACTTCCCGTTTCCAAAGAACAGCCACGTCGCTGGAAGGCGGTCTCTGAGCGTCCCCGCGCTGGCTGCAGCACCTGCAGAGAACCAACGCCGCCTGTCCCACCGAGGAGGGCTTGGTGGTGGTGGTGGCCGTGGAAGGACAGCCCTCCCTCTGCTCGGCCCCTCGCACCGACCGCACGCAAGCTCCACCAAAATCACACATTAAAATCCAGAACAGCGTGGCTAGAGCTGATTACAGAAGGAAACGCTGGCTGTACACAAACCAGGGCCTAAAAGGAGCTCGCTTCAGATGAAGGCCTTCCCAAGGCACCAAGATGAAATAACTCTCCTTGCGTTTAAATAATACAACACGTGATATGCTCATTTCTTAACGACAAATTTGCAGCAACTTAAACCAGAAGCCTATGCACTTTTCAGTGGTCTGAGGCGGCCAGGAAATCTAACAGGGCACGAGGAGAGACCACAACCATCTGATCGGCTCCAGACTCGCCTCTGTTCTCACAGGCTCCTAAAACAAGTCCGCGCTGCCCCTGCCGAGCTCAACAACACTTCCCCCAACCGGGGGGGCCAAATAACGAGCTGCAAAGCAGCCACAGGGGAGCCCGTTTAACCCTTCTGCTCTTCAGCTCGATGCAGAGGAGCTCCTGGCACCACGACCGGCCTCGCAGCCCCGAGCTGATGGCACTTACAGGCGCAGTTCCTCGAAAGACTTGACGGAGTAGAGCGGCGAGGTGGGGTCCCTCTGCAGCACCTCCACCTGGTTGGTGGTGTCCACCAGGTTGCTGCGGATCAGCTTGTTGAGCAAGGACTGGGTAGCTCTGTCCTCTGTCAAAAAAAGAGGAGGTGGGAAAACGGTCACGGCCTGTTTCAGCCGCTGCTCCCGCTGAAATGCTGCACGGCACGGCCGGTCGGAAAGGACACGCTGCACCCAACCCCAGAAATACCCAAACTCCCTGTTAGAGAGCAAAACTGTGACAGAGCCCGGACTTCCCGAATGAAACGTCTGTCAAGGCACCCCCCACGATATTCAGGAAGGCAAAGAAAAGCAAGCTCAGTTTTAAGGCCAAGGGGAAACCTTCACAGACACGGAGCTCTGCTTGTTAAGCTGCAGGTTTCAGATCCTACAGCTCAGCACCTAACTGCAAGATGGGACAGGGCCAAAAGCCCCACTGTCACCTGTGGACAGACACCTTTTAGTTTCGTTTTTTGTTTTTTTTTCCTTTCAAGGAAGGTTTGAGGACAAACAGCATTTCAAGATTCCAGGGTTGGAACACTCTAAGGGCTGAGGACACAAGAGATCAAAACAGAAGGCGAAGTTGCTGCACTTTGGGGTTTTCCTCACAAGTCTGCCTTCTAAAGTGAGCTTCTCATAAGACGCCTTCTGAAGGATTTAGGGCCGTCACCCACCCCTTAACAGCCATTTCAGAAATGCAATGTCTTGGTTGCTTCTGAAATTCCAGCTCTGGGTTATCCAATGGCTCCGGCACCCAGCCCTGCCTCTGAGGACACTGCTGTCCCCTCACCTCTCTTCACTCTAATCCAGGAGTCCCCCAAGTTATTACAGGGCCCAACGGCTTTAAAATTTACAACTAGGTCCTTGGGGCAGGAGACAAGATCATCCACCCTGGGGCATAAGGTGGACTTACTTTAGGTACATAGGAAACAAATCTCTCTTTCCACACGCCTCGCCACAGCATTCACCCGACCAGCACCCACCTTTCTCCTCATCCTCTGTCTTCTCGACGTTGTCGTCCGTCTTGACGACGGCACCTGAATTCAAAGAGAGGGGAGTGGGATTTAGGGGATTTAGGTTCAGAATTCTGTGGAAAAGCTACGGAGCAGCTCAGCAAACAGCCCTGTGGCTGCGCAGCAGGAAAACCAAGCAGAGCTTGCTCTGCGCGGCCAAATCAATGCCGGTGCCTGATCCAAGCCAAACACACCACGAAATTTTGCCATCAAGACACAGGCAGAAAGAGTTAGCCCAGCAGGGCAAGCTCAGGAGGTGGATAGTTAAGTCATTGCGACTGGCTAAGCAATCTTAGCTTTCTGTTTTGTTTTTTTTTTTTTTCCTGCAGCTTCTTGACCGGTCAGGTGTTGCTCGACTCGGACTCCACCATCTTCAGGGTCTTCCCCTCTGTCCCCGAGGGGTTCTGCTCCCGCTCCAAACAGGAATGTGGTGAGACCACCACAGTGAGGGTAACTCACCGTTGGAATCCGGCTTGGCTTTGTCCTCCTTCAGGTGCAAACTGCTGAGCTGCGAGCGAGGAAAAACAGCGGGGTCAGGACCCCGATGGGGACAGGGACAAGGATGGGGACGGCGGCTGAGCGTCCCCAGCGCAGGGTCCGTGCCGCTGCCGGGACGGTGTGAAGACAGGGCACAGAAATGGGGGCAAAAGAGGCGTTTGTGGGCCATGAGAGGCAGCAGGACCCCGAGGTGAGGCACCGCCTGGATGCACCGTGAGGGGAAAGGAGGGGGGGGGGATGAAGAGAAAGGAGGAAAAAATATAGAGAGATATTCCCCCCTCCCCCCCGTCCTGAGGACCCGGCCCCACGACCCCCGAGGCACCGAACGACCCAAAAAAGGAGGGAGAAAAGGGGAGAATCGGGTCTCTGCAGCGCTGCCTGCTTGCTGCGAGCAGGCGGCGGCCGCCCCCAGCGCAGCCGGGCCCCGGCTCCGCACCGCTCCGGGCCCCGGCCCCGGCCCCGCTCCGCACCCGCCCCGGGCCCGGCCGCCGCTCACCGACTCCGCCGCCGCCTCCTGCTCGTCTACGGCCAGGGCCCACGAGTCGGTGGCCATGGCCGGGCCGGGCCGGGCCTCGCCGCCAGCAGCCGCAATGGCGCCGGGCGAGGGGAGGGCGCCTGCGCCGCGCTCCTTCGGGCCGGCAGCGGCACGGGCAGGGCGGGCGGCGTTCCGGGAGAGCGGCGTTCCGGGGGGGGGAAAGGGGGAGAACGGGGGGGCACGGGGCTGCGAGGGTGCTGTGTGGGGCTGGGGTCAGCCCGAGCCTCCTGTATGGGCTGGGTCCTAACCCCTGTGTGGGGCTGGGGTCAGCCCGAGCCTCCTGTATAGGCTGGGTCCTGGCCCCTTTTGTGATGTGGGGCTGGGGTCAGCCAAGCCTCCCTGTATGGGCTCAGACCTGGCCCCTTTTGTGATGTGGGGCTGGGGTCAGCCAAGCCTCCCTGTATGGGCTTAGACCTGGCCCCTTTTGTGATGTGGGGCTGGGGTCAGCCCGAGCCTCCTGTGTAGGAAGGGTCCTGGTCCCCTGTGTGGTGTGGTGTGGGGCTGGAGTCAGTCTGAGCCACCCTGTATGGGCTGGGTCCTGGCCCCCTGTGTGGGGCTGGGATCAGCCCGAGCCTCCCTATATGGGCTCAGACCTGGCCCCTTTTGTGATGTGGGGCTGGGGTCAGCCCGAGCCTCATGCGTGGGCAGGGTCCTGGTCCCCTCTGTGGTGTGGGGCTGGGGTCAGGGCCTGCCTCACTGCACGGTGTGGGGACCAGCCCCGTGGCATAGGACTGGCAGCCCGCCATGCCCTGCTGCGTTTTGTAGGGCCCAGCGCTATGCCATGATACGGGGCTGGGGCCAGGACCTGCCCTGCTGCGTGGGGTGGGGTCCCTCAGGCAGGCGAGCCCTTCTCCCAGGTCCTGGGGAGCGGCTGCTGGAGCTGCTGACACCTCCCAAGACTCGAGAGACCAAAACGATGCAAGTTTTTACAGCTTTGGGGTCGTTTATTTTGTCCTGGAGCTGCTGAGCCTCCATAGGCCATGACTGGAAGGTTTTTCCCCACAGGCAGGGAGGTGCAGAGTTGGGGTTCTGAGTCCCTTTGGGAACTGAGGCTTGGGGCAGAGCAGGGGCTGTGACATTTGCAGGGGAACTACAGCTCTTTCTGCCCCTGAAACGGAGGTGCAAGGAAGAAAACCAAGGTTGTAGCGTGAGTCTGACTTTTCTAATGTTGGCACATTAGCGACACAAGACCTGGCCCTTCACACAGCCCTCTGTGATTTTTTCCTTCCAGATAAATCCAGGAAAGTCCCTCTCGTCCCTTTCTACGCAGGTACCCTGCAGCGTCTCCGTGTCACCGAAGCCTCCTCTGGACACCGAGCAGAGGGGCTGGGAAACCTGTGCTGTGCTCCTGGTGTGTGAGAGGCCCTCGGGTGGGTCACACAGCTCGCCCAGTAAAGTAAATAAACCTGTCTCAGCTACGTTTGTTGGTATGAATCTGGGGATTTTTCCCAACATATGTTCTTTTCTTTGGCAGAGACAAACGCCATAGCAAGCAAACATTGAGCCGGCAGCCGGCTACGTGGGCTACTCTGCAGCTGATTTATTTGTCTGATCAGAACCGTAAATTCTCCAGCTCCGGGGCTGAAGTCGGCCTCCGGGGGAGGGAGGAGACTCAGCTGGGGTCTGCTTGAAGAGTTGGTGGCCAAGGTGGTTCGTTAGGGACGCTGTCGGTCTGGTCACCCATCCTACAAGAAGGATTTGTGCTGGAAAACCTCATCCCTGCTGCATGTCCCCTCCTTGGGGAGCCGTGCAGCCCCATCCCCAGCAGAGGTGCGTCCCCAGTGCCTCAGTTTCCCCTTGACCATTTTCCCTGTTTTTAAGCACCAGCCGCCCCGTGTGGTGCTGGTGTCCGGCACGAGCACATCCTGCTGGAACATCCTCGCTTGTGGGGCGGCCCCATGGGTGTCCCGCGTGCCCCACGGCAGCGAGCAGGGGGAGAGGAGCCCCGTGCTGGGGCTGCAGGCTGGGGTGGGGGGCTTTGATTTCCCCCATAAGGGAAGCAGACGAGCAAGGTGCTGTTTCCCTTCCTGGTGGGCTCCGTGCTCGTCCTTCATCCCTTCCCCATGCCCCCCGGGAGCAGGAGGGGGCTGCGGGAGGGAGGCGGTGTGCGTGGAGGGCGATTGTCATGGTTACCTTCCCCGACAGACACAAATGGCTCCAGCTAACCATGGGCACCCACAGGGCTCCGCCAAGGCTGCGTCCACCCGGCCGCGCACCGGGGGCAGCCGGCGAGCCGGGAACGAGCCTCGGGGTGCTCGCACGTGCGTGTCCGTCTGGGTAAGCCCGGTCCCCATCCGCACCCCACCGAGCCCCAGTGGGTGGCAGGGAGGGAGAGGGTCAGGGTTATTTTTTTTTGGGGGGGGGGCCGCCGAGGTGGCCGCTGTGCGGCTCCCCCCACCCCGAGCCCTGGCGCGCCGTCTCTCCCTCCCGTGCTCTCTCTCCCTCCTCATCTCCTGTCTCTCTCCGTGCCTTTCAGAGACAAAAGCAGGGCTGAAGCAGTGCCGGCCGCCTCCGAGAGCCCTCCGGCCACCTTCCCGGCCCCCCCAGCCCAGCCGCAGGAGCTTGCAGGAGCGGGGGGAAGTTGCTCCAGCCCCCCCCCAGCCACCCACCCACCCCCTCTCCCAAGGAAAGGTAAGGAAAAGAAAGCAGACGATGCTCTCCACTTGCTCCTGCACCTTTTTGGCAGGCCGGGCTGGCTGTGGGGGGGTTGGTTTGGGGCGGGGGTGCGGGCTGCTGCTTCGCCAGGCGGTGCACAATCCCGGCACAAAGCCGCTCTGTCGACAGATCCCTGTCACAATATTTTTCCGCAGGCGACAAGCCCGCACTTGGCAAAGCTGCTGCTTCCCTACGTCGTCCCTTTCTCAGCTGGTTGGGGAGCCCCTGACCGTGTCCCCCCCCCTTCCCCTGGCTCCCCAAAACGATGCCCCCCCGTCGATGGGGCTGTCCTCTCGCTGCAGGCAGGGGGCAAGGGAAGGGGGCTGGATGGTGGTGCTGCAGTGCTGGGGGTGACAGTCTTATCCCCTCCTGCGCAGAAGGGGGGAGGTGACACGCTGCTTTGGGGGAAGAGGGGACCTAGCCCATCCCAGTGACCTCAGTGGCTTGGGGGGGCCCTCTGCTCCCCCCACGTGAAGGCTTGCAGCACCAGGGGCTGGTGTGCGTGCTCGGCCGGGCAGCTCTGTGCTGGGACGAGGAGGAGGATGGAGCAGGGCTGCTCCTTGGCCATGTCTGCATCCCCTGCCCGGCGCTGGCAGCCTGTCCCCGTGGCTCCCCTCTGACTCGGCCGGCTTCGTCAGAAGGAGCAAGGGGGGCTTGAAAAGTTTGCTTGCAGGTGAGGTGCGATGGTAACACCCGAAATTTGCCCCGCCGCCCTCCCCCTTGCCCCTGCTGACTGGAGGGGTAACAGCCCCTGCTTTTGGAGGTGCTCCCAGAGCAGGGATGCGAGTGACAGCTCCAGGAACCCAAATCCAGCCCCAGAACCTGGGGCAAGACCTACGGCCCAGCCCCTGCTAGAGGGACAATCCGCACCCCCTGAAATCCGTCCCCGGGGAGGTGAGGACAGCCTCGGGGTGCCCTTTGGGGCCAGACCAGCCTCTCCCACGGGGGCAGAAATCCGCTCCAGCTGGGAGCGAAGGTGCAGGGGGGGCAGCAGCAGCAGTTTTGCTGTTTTTTTCAGGGCAGGCAGGGAGTCAAGCACTTGTGTTTTGAGGCTGGAGACGGCAGGGCGATGCCCGGAGCTGGGAAAGGCTCCCGCACGGACAGCACCACTCGCGTTCTCGGGGTGCATCCTGGAAGCAATCGTGGTCCTCCCTCAAGCTTCGGCCCTGAGCCTGATACCACTGCTGTTCAGATCCCAAAAAGCTCTGGAAGTGCAGGGGTTTGGTCATTTTGGCTCTGCAGGCGGGTGGGGTGTTGCTTTCCCAGTGTGGCTGCCGGGAACCTTCCCGAGGTGCTGCTGGGGTTCCCCCACCGCAGCGCTGGGGCCGGGCTGGGGTGCAACAGGCGCTCCCGTGCACATCTCCGCAAAGCACGCCGACTGTACCCTGCCTGGCGAGCCACTGGATGTCAGTGTTGATTGATACAAATGAAGCCGAAGGAATATCTGTTTTTTTGTTGTTTTTTTTTTTTTTTTTCACCCGGTTGCACAACAACAGGCACCCTCCGAGCGGGATGGATTTCGGTGGGACCTGGTGGTGACTTTGCCGGGGTGCGAGCGGAGCTGCTCCCAAAACCCTGCTCCCAAAACCCTGCTCCCAAAATCCCCTTTGGGGAGAGACACGGGCTGAGAGCTCAGCACCGAGGCTCGCTGGTCCCTGTGTGGCTGTGGTACCGGCATGAGATGTCTGCGGGGAATTACCAGGAGGGTTCCTTCTCCCCGTCAGATAATGTGGGGTGGGGTGGGGGGGAAGCAAGAAGGAGGAAAAGTCTGGGGTTTGTTGTGGCATGGGACGAAAGCACAGCTTGTAGCCAAATGGCGGAGGGCTTTCTGGCCAGCTGGGGCCAAGGGGACGTTTTCTGCCTGTTTAGGAGACCGACACTGAGGATGGGGTGAGAGCGAGATCCCCAAGGGGACAGCTGGCCTGTGCTCGGCTTCCCGAGCAGACGCTGGCACAAGTGGCTGCGTTCTCACCTCTCCCCACTCCCTCCTCACCCTCAGTCACCTTTTGGACACCAGTGCCCAGGCGAGGTCGTGTTGTGGGTTTTATCCCAGCAGCCGCAGGCAGCTCCAGGTCTGCTGTGGGTGCTGGGGACCCTGTGGTCCCTTTCTGGGTGGTGGCACTGCCGGGACCCCGGCGCTCTTTTGGGGGCCGGGCTACCTGCATGCAGCAGTCATGGTTTTCTTCTCTCCTCAGCGCATGAAAACACACCTTAGAAGAGCATTTTTCTGCCTCTGCCTTTAGTACACCTGCTCCAGAGCCAGGTTTTTTTGGCGGCACCAAAGCGCTTAGGGGCACAGGTAGCACCCGAGCAGCCCTGAGGAGCTCTCTGGGCTTCACGCCCTGCTTCCAGGCACATAATTGCCCTTTACCCAAGCTTAAAATCCAGCTCCCAGCCTGCCCGTGGCGATCACACCCGCGCTGTGCAGCAGAGCCCCGCTCTCTCCGCACGTCACAGCGGCCGTCCTCCGACGTCGGCGCAGCAGCAGCAGCGCCGGCCCCGTGCGTGGCGCACCGAATTCAGCCGGGCTGAGCTCCGAGCTCATTACCAGCACAGCTCCCTCCCCTGCGGCCAAGGAAAGATCATTTGCAAAGCAAGGGGAAAATAAAGCCTGCCGGGGCCTGAGCGTGGCCAGCCGAGTGACGACTGACGTCCAAAGCCCTGTGCTGCTGCTCCCCTGGCGGGCAGGATTACGGGCACGGCTGGTTTTGCTGATGCAGCGAGCGCAGGGCGGCCGCGCCGATCTGTCCTGCTGAGGCCGGGCCAGCGGCTGTGATGCCGCAGCAAGCAGCATCCGAGGCTGGGAGGATGCGGGGATGCTCCTCACGGCCAGCAGCAATTGCTGGGGAGCGAGGGTCCTGCCAGCTGGGAGCTTGGGGTGGGCTCCTGGGGGGCGCAGGGGGTGCCCTGGGGGTCCCCATGCCCGCCCCCTCCTCTCCCTGCTCCGTGCTGTAGTCACTGAATGGTGTCGGTTCCTCCAGCCCTATCCTGGGGCAGGGAAAGGGGCTCAGCAGGGCAAGCCAGAGCTTCCTGGAGCCCTCCCCATCCTTTGGGGCAGTTTTGGGGCAGGGCTCCGGGTCACCTGGGGCTGGAGCTGGCACCCCGGCCCTTGGGGAGAGGAGCTGGCGCCGAGGAAAGCTGCTGGGAGAGGGCTGAAACGGGCTTGGCAGGAGCGGCTGCTGTGCATCCGAATGTCTCTGCTAAGCCAGGATGGGTCACCCTGTGCAGGGGATGGGGAGGGCAGAGCCTTGCCCGAGGGGAACATGTCCCTTGGGGGATGAGGAGAGCCTGGAAGGCCACAGCTAACCCCTTGTGCCCCCGCTCCAGCAGTAGGTGGCTGGCGAGGTGTGCCGCTCGCTGCCACGATGTCCTGCTGCTGCCCGGCCCCGCAGTGGCCTGCATCCCCCATCGCTGTCTTACGGGGTCTCACCTCCATCCCCACCTCTGCCAGCAGGGCCATCACCCCGGGTCCTGTCCCACGGGGATCTCTCCTGCCCTCTGTCCTGCCCACAGGGCCGCGAGTACCCCGGGAGCCACTAGCAAGACTGCTGCAAGGAGCAAGCAAGGAAAGCAGCGGGCACAGAAGGGCCGCCGAAGACTCCAGGAGGTGGCGGGGACGTGCGGGTCCCCCGGGGCTCCTCCTTGCGTCCCCCAGCTCGCCACCGGGCGCCCCGTGACCGCTGGGGAAGATGCCGGGGCTGATCAACCGCGGCACCCGGCGCCCGCTGCCGCTCACCGCCTCCGAGGTAACCTCGTGCGTCAGCGGCTACGCCTGCGGGATGACGGCCTCGCTCACCTACCGCAACCCGGAGGCGCAGCCGTGTGAAGGCAAGTTTCTGCACTGGGTTTGGGAGCACGCTGCTTCGGGAGCTGCCTCCCCTTGGTCGAGTCCTCAGGGGTTGTGAACGCGAGGTTACACGGGTCTAAGGGGTGCGTTCGTAGCAGCAAGGGCGCACTGCTGGCTCACCTTGGTGCCCACCGGGATCCCCAGGTCCTTTTCGGCCAGCCCACTTCTCAGCCCGTCCTGGTGCCCGGGGTTGTTCCTCTGTTTCTTCCTTCCCTTGCTGAACTCCTTGAGGCTCTCACCAGCCCCATTTCTCCACCCGTTGAGGTGGAGGTGGCAGCAGCACACACCTCTGCCACCGCTGCCGCTGGGAAAAACCCACGTGGGGAGCGCAGAGCGTGGGGAAGCAGCCCCCTGCGGTGGGTCTGGGCGAGGGCTTGCCGGGCTAAAACCCTGCTGGCCGGCAGGGCTCTTTGTCTTCCCCCTGGATGAGCACACAACCGTGGTCGGGTTCGAGGCGGCGGTGTGCCGGCGCGCCGTCACCGTGCAGATCAAGGACAAGGCCAAGATCGACACCGCCTGTTTCGATGGCTGCGGCCACCCCGACGGACGAGCTCACGACAGGAGCGGTGAGAGGGTTTTGGGGGAGCATGGGGAAGGAAAGATGAAAAAGTGTTGAAAAGATGAGGCTCTGGGGCTCGCGTCCTTATGGTGTCTGCCAAAAGGGACGGTCCCATCCCTCTTGGAAAGCGCTGTTGCTGCTGGACAGCCAAAAGTGCGATGCAAAGGGCCGTGGGTTGGGCTCTCTAGAGGAATCTCTGCAGCAGAGGTTGCTTTGAGCATGTGGCCCAGGGCTGGGGTGGTGGAGGCCTGCGGAGGAGCAGTTTCTGTGGCTGACACCGTGTCTCGTGGCGTGGCCATCTCTGCAGGAAGGATTGTGATGGACGAGGACTTGGAGAGAATTGCATTTGTGGCTAGCCTGGGCACAATTCCTCCCCTGGAAAGCATCTCCGTCTTCATCAGCACCTCCTCGGAGCTGCAGACGCTGCCCAGCGGGGCCGTGAGGGTCCTCCTGCCAGCTGTGTGTGTCCCCAGGGTCCCACAGCCCAACTCGGAGGGCACCAGCACCCTTCCTGGCCACCAGCTCCGGACGTACGAAGCCACGGGATGGGACTGGGGAGGAGGGGGGGAACGGGAGACAACACCCCAGAGCAGACGGGCTGCAGATGTGCAGTCCCTGGGGACGCAGCACACGTGCCCAGCATTAACCGGGGCTGGTCTCACCCGCAGAGCCAAGCCCTGCTGCGGATCAGGGAGCCCGGAGCAGGGCAGCAGCTTCTGCCTGGCCCAGCTGCTGGAGAGCGAGGCCACCAACCCCTCCGAGTACGAGTTCAGCTTCCACCTGGAGATTCGGGGGCCGTGCTTGCTGGCAGGTAGGGCATGCTGCGGGGCTCTCGTCGCCTCTGGGCAATGCCTACCCTCATCATCTCCCTCCTGGCGTGGGGTCCTCTGGTCCTCCCCAACCGCCCCGCGGTTCCCCCGGGCAGGCGTCGAGAGCCCCACGCACAAGATCCGCGCGGACGCCGACCCCTCGGCTCGCTCGGCGAGGAGCATCGTCATCACGCTGGCCGACAAGCACACCTTCGATAGGCCCGTGGAGATCCTGATCCACCCCAGCGGTAGGTGGGCTCTGCTTTCCCTCCGCTGCCGCAGCCCCTTCCTAGAGCCCTGTCCCGTAGCGCTGGTGTCGGGGCCAGGGGCTCTCCGTGAGATAATCCCGGGCCCTCTCGGGGCTGCCCCTGTATCTTTGCAGTTGGGGGTGTCTATATTTCTTGCCAAGCTGACGTGTGGCTGAAGTGGTTCTGCATTTCCAGAGCCCCACATGCCTCACGTCTTAATGGAAGAAGGCGATATGACGCCCGCGGAGTACGAACGACACCTGAAGGGGAAGAACGATTTCATTAAAGGCACCAAGAAGGACCCCAGCGCCGAGAAAAAGGTGAGAAGCACGAGCTGCCGAGCCTCAGCCCGGGCTTTCCTTGGCACTGGAGCTGCGCAAGAAAATGCTTGCTTTGCTTGCTTGCATCACGCCGGTCCAATAACTGCAGCATCCTCCCTCGGAGAGGGGTTGGTGTGGAGGAAGAGGGGAAAATTCTGCGTTGCTTCTGATAAACCAAGTGTGGAAGAAGCTCTGAGATGGTTATTGTGTGTGTAATTAGTGCTATTCTAGCACAGCGTAATTAGGTAGGTGCGTTATTATAGCATTAAGGGTATTATTGCAGTGACATAGAATAAAATATTCTTTTAATTGCTCGGTAAATGTTTACCTTTCTGGATAGCTGTCAGAAAGACAGAAGCGATCGGGCTTGGAATAATGAGCTCAACTGGAGACAAAGGTAGCAGAAACTTCTCTTTGTTCTGTTGACGAGCAAATGGAGAAATGTCTGCTCTGGGATTTCTGCCTCATCTCCTGGCAGCTCTGACGCGCTGAGTGACAGCTCCGCACCCCGAGCTGCTGCACCGGCGTGCCGGGGCTGAGCGGAGAGGAGGGGACCGGGGGAACCGTCCGAGTTTACGGGGTGGGGGTCTCCCCCAGCGCTCGTTTCCCCGAGAGATGCATCGCCCGCCTGCCCTGCTCCCTTCCCCTGGGCTTTCTCTCGCAGCACGGCGCAGGGATGAGGACGGCGCTCGCTCTGCACGGCGGGCGCCTCCTCTAATTGCCTCGGCTGTGCGGCAGGTGGAACGAAACGAAACTCCCACGCTCCGGCTCGGATGGCTCCCTAATTATTTCTGTGTCTTTAGCATGTCAAATTGGTTTTTGGGGGGATCATTCCGGAGACGTTTCCCCGCAGGAAGCCCCCCTCTGTGCCCCAGGCTCCCCCCTCCTGGAAAAAAGCCTTCCTCCCTAAACGCCTCGGGGTAGATTTCGGGTGAGAACCAACACTACTCAGCGGGTGCCACCCGGCACCTCTTGCCTTCAGTGAGTTAGCCCAGAAATTTCGGCAGTAAACGGTCGTTCATTTCCATCCCTCGGGTAGCTATGCAGAAGCCTTGGGTGCCCATCAGCTGGCAGGATGGTGGGGAGGAGCGCACGCGGGCATCACTCTCGGCCGGCAGGATCTGGTTAGTCCCCGTCACACGGGGATTTTGAGTCCTGGATCCCCAGGGGCATCCCAGGGAGCGCTGCACTTGGGTCCAGGGGCACAGCTCCATGCCTGGGCAGGGTTCCCAGTCTGAAATTGGATGGACATCCATTCTGGGAAAGATCCTGATGAAAATAACGTTGAGTGCAGGAAAAGGGGAACAGAGCACACCCTTCCAGCTCCCGGTGGCCAGTTCATTTATTTCCCGAAGCTCGAGAGGGAAATGCAGGAGAAAACCAGCCCTTTGGGGTCTGGTTTCTTCTCGTGAAATCAACAAGAACTGGCAGGCTCTGAAAGCAAGGAAAAAGGCAAAAAAAAAGGCCAGGAAAAGCCTGTGGGGCCAGGACAGCTCGCTGCACGGCCTCCTGTAGCCCTTTGGAGCCAGGGGAGCAGGTGGGGCGCAACGGAGCCACCTGGAAACCACGGCGGGTGGCAGAACCAGCTCGAGAGGGTTTGTCCTGGTTTAATTTTATCACGTCTCCAACGGAGATTGATCCTTGAAATAAAAGCAGACACAGCGCAGAAAGCCATCAGAGCTATGCGTGGCGCAGAGACGTGCGTCGTGTGGGCTCCTATTGAAATCCTGTCCTGAGTGACGGGTTGGGCTCTCTGAAGCGCTTCGGTTCCTACAAAGGGAAGCGGTGGAGGGAATGGGCAGGAGCAGCAGCAGGGCAGAGGTGGCAGGAAGGAAGCGAAGCGGCCAACGCGGCGTGCTGAGCTCCGCGTCCTGCGCTTTGCCATCGAGTGGCCGTGCACAAAGCCTTGGGTAGCTCTGTGCCTCGTGTCACGCCAAGTGGTGCTAACGAACTGTGTTACCCGAGGGAAATAATGACGATTTAATAATCATTTTGGCGAGGTGTTTTCATCACCGGGGCCAGAACGAGCATCTCCATCTGTAGGCACGCTGTGAACCCCCTCCAGGTGGAACGGGGCGGCAGGATGCTGTCCCCGCTGCCTTCCCTCTCCTTCTTCCCTGCAGACCGAGATCATCAGGAAGCGCCTGAACAAGGACATCCCCCACCACCCTGTTGTCATGCTGAACTTCTGCCCGGACCTGCGGACGGCCCAGGCGGACCTCCGCAAAGCCCCCGGCGAGTTTATCTTCCTGGTCGACCGCAGTAGGAGCATGGGCGGCGTCAGCATCGACCGCGTCAAGGTACCGCGCGGGACGGGAGGCGCCTGTGCGATGTCAGAGAGGGTTGTCAATGCTGATGAACCTTCATTAAGAGGGGATGGGGGGTAATTACACGCTGTGGCTTTAGTCATCGTGACCGTGCTGCTCGTTAGGTACCTGCAGTGACGCTTGCTGCCCCTGCTCCTCTCCTTCCCATCCGTGCACCAAACGAAAATGTATTTCCCTCTCCCTCTTGCTGGTTTCCCATCTCCTGTGACCCTTCTCCATCTCTCCCCGTGCCCGGGGCCTGGTCGCTGCCCCAGTGGGAAACCTCTGGAGAAGAACAAAGGATGCTTCGGGGCTTTGCACCGGTCTTAGGAGACGTGTCACTGATGGGCAGTGCACCTGGAGAAGTCGTTAGAGCACGAGGCACCCCTTTCTCAAACACCACTTATCTCCTGTGGTCTGGTGGAGGGTTGTGAGCGGTGTGCTGAGCGCTCTGGGTAAAAAAGGGGCCACGGAAAGGCTTTGCCATGGTGTTCTGGGGGTCTGAAGTTCCCCCGGAGCCACCACACCGGATTCCCTTGCCCAGAGCCAGCCAACGGCAGCCTCCCCATGGCCGCTGGGTGGTTGCGCTGGGCTGAGTCCCATGGAGGGGAATGGGGCACCGCGCCTTGTCCAGCGGCTGCAGGGCCATCCCGGCAGCCATCTCCCATTTTTGGGACCGAGCTCGGCTCTGGGCCACTGCTCATGCGATCTAGAGAGGTTCCTACACCGGTGGCTGTTTCATTATCCTTAGCCCTTAACGCGCTTTGGGGGCAGGCTGGTGTCCGCCAGCTGGCACGTCTCGGGGAGCAGCTCTGGCAAAAGCTCTCTTCGGGAAGTTCCCCTTGATTTTCGGGGCCAGCTGAGCCCTGATACCTTAAAACATTGCACCCTCCTGAGCAGGCGCAGGGGCAGGCTTCCCCTTGGGGCTTCGATTGCAGCCAGGGGTGTCCCGCTCACCCCCGTCCCTAACACGGGCGACTGCCGGATTTGGGGTACAAAAGTGCCCCCCCCCAAAAGTGTCCCCAGTGCCACCGTGTCCCCACCTCCGGCAGCAGCTCTGCCCGCAGCCGGAGGTGGGTGGCGGGGAGCATCTCGATGCCGTCTCCCTCCCCATCCGCCTCTCGTTTCCATGGGAACTTGCCGAGGATGGCAAAAAGGAGCAAAAAGGAGCGTGCGGTGCCATCGCAGGCGGCGGGGAGCCTGAGGGGGGCTGCGGGGGGTCCTCTGGGAAGACCTGGCTGTGCCCTGTCCCGGCGTTATCTCCGCGGTGGCTTTGCTGGTGCCGCACGGGGTCCCCCCCGCCTTTTTCCTTCACCACGTTTCAGAGCCTGGGAATCAGGAGGTGTCTCTGCTCTGGGCCAGGCTTCTGCTTTCTGGCTCGCTGCGTGGCCTGCGTGCGGGTCTCTGGTCCGTCCCCTGGGGATCTGGGGACACTGCGGGGACAGAGCCCCCATCCAGGTCAGCTGAAATGATGGGGGTGGAAGGTTCAGGGCGTCCCCTTCCGTGTGGGGTAGTGGGACCGGGCTCTTATCAGGGGGAGAAGAGGTGGTGCATGCGTTGGCACCGACCAGGCTGGCAAAATAACTGGGAATTGACTTCTCCGGAGGCAAACATCTCTCCGTATTGAGCGGCGGTATTGATACCGAGTGCAACGGGATCAGGATCAATATTTACCACAAGAAGCAATAAATCCTTCTGCTCGCTCAAACAGAAGGCAGGCTTCGGTAGCCCACTTTGGGAAGTGCTTCAGCAGAAATATTTGGAAATCTGCTTTTTTCGTTGTTGTTTATTTTTGTGTGTTTTTATATTTATTTATTTTTTTTAATCCTTGCAACGAGTTCCAAGGCGGGGATGTCAGCGCTGAGATTTGCAGGAGCCAGCACCCCCGGAGCCTGCCGGGAAGCGGCGATATAAATACATCCTCGTAGGTTTGAGCTAACAGCTTGGTGTAAAGTCCTCGGGAGCCTGCTAAAGGGCAGCAGCCCCGCTCACGTACGTTACCTCGCGGCTCTGCCGCGTGGCTGCGTCTCCGTGGGGCCAGCCCGGACCCCGTGGCCGAGAGGAGGCTGCCCTCGCCTGCGTGACCTTGGCAGCTCCTCTCCTAGGGCTGGCTCGAGGGTTTCTGCTGCCCTCGGCAGAAGTCTGCCTTTATCAGCACATAAACAGCGAGCGCCGAGGCGCTCCCAGCGCTGCCAGCACTTTGCTTTTGGATTGTCCTCCCTCTTCTGCAGCGCTGAGTGCTGGAGCTGCCCTGCAAAGCTCCCAGGGGAGCTGCCTGGCTGCGGTGCTCCGTCCACAGCCACCACGCACCTCTGAGACCGTGCTGGTGGCCCCTTACATAAAAGCCCAGGACTAGGCAAGTTAGGTAACAGCTTCTGGCGAAGAGAAGTGCTTGAAGCAGCCCTTCCCTGTTATTTCAATCGGTGCCAGCTACGAGAGAGTTGGGGCTGGGGGAGGCTTTTCCTTTTGTGTAGCTTTGGGCTGTTCGTTTGCTCCTGCCGGTTTGGGCATGGCGATGCGTTGCGTCACAGCTCTCCGTTTCACACCCCGCTTCTCATCCACCAGCTCGGTGCTGCAGTGCTGCACCACAAGCACGGTTTCCATCAGTTAAATAAAAAAAAAAAAAAAAAGAGATTTTGCTCCGCTCTTCAAAAGCTCCCCCTTCCCCTTGCTGCTTTGGACCCAAATATCATTAAGGAGCTCACAAAAGAGCAGACCAGCATGCGGTGCTTTCTCAGTGCAGGGAATCACGTGCAAGGAGCTGTCTTTGCATCAAATGCAGGTGGGAGAAGGGCGTGAGCAAAGGCAGGATGGAAAGAGCCATGGTGTGCCTGACCCCTCTGCTTTTGCTCCCCCCCAGGATGCCCTGTTGGTCCTCCTCAAGAGCCTGATGCCCGCGTGCCTCTTCAACATCGTTGGCTTCGGCTCCACTTTCAAGACGCTGTTCCCTGCCAGCAGGAGCTACTGCGAGGTGGGTGACGGGCTGGGCGAGGTGCTGGAGGGCGCTGGCCTCCCGAGGCTGCTGCCTCTGCTGCTCCTTTCGCAGGAGAGCCTGGCCGTCGCCTGCGAGAGCATCAGGAGGATCCGGGCTGACATGGGCGGCACCAACATCTTGTCGCCTCTGAAGTGGGTCGTGCGGCAGCCGATCCCCAGGGGCCACCCCCGGCTGCTCTTCCTGCTGACGGACGGGGCCGTGGGCGACACGGGGAAGGTCCTCGAGCTGCTGAGGAACCACTCCTCCTCCACCAGGTATGGGGCTCGCCGCCACGCGGGCAAAAAGCCTGGCGTGAGCAGGGTGGGCTGCTACTTGAGCACAGGGGGGCCGCGGGTCTCTGTCGCACAGATATCCCTGCGTCAGAAATAGAGGCAGGAGAGCGGGCTGCTGCAAGCCACGGGAGAACCTCAAAGGGTTTGGAACAGATCCCAGAAGTTCAGATGCTTTTTAAACAATCAAAAGTGGGATAATTGGGCTGACGACTTCACAGGCTCTTGTCGGATGCTTCCTGCTAGGAGAGATTGACACACGAACAATCTTCCTTGCTGCTTTTTTTTTTTTTTTTAAAGCACATCTGGGTCCAGACCCAGCTGCTTCCAGGATGGGGCTGCACAGAATTGAATAGGCTGAAAAAGAGCAGTGGGAGAAGCAGCAAATTTGCTCCTAGCCTGTTCCCCAGCCCTGACAGTCTGATTTCTCCTCCGTCTCCTTAAGGGAGATGAAACATTAGAAAAATGCAAGAAAAGCCTTACTCCTCTCCCGTCCCTCAGAGCTCAGGGCTGATCAGGGAAGCGGCTCTGTCCTTTTTTTTCCTATATGGAGGGATTGTCAGGGGTACAGGACTACCCGCCCCTCGCTCCTGGAGGTGTGCCAGTGAGCTGGACACAGCCAGTGCTGGAGCTTGGGCTTGGGCAGCCCCGGAGGGCACCGCACAGCGCGTCTGAGTCGTGCCCGGCCTCCGAAGGAGATCAGAGCCCCGTGTAAGAGGGTGCGAATCTCCGTAAGACCTGCAGCCATCTGGAGATTAAAACCTCCAGAAGAAAAGCCCCTGCTGCAGATGCAGATTGCTGCCAAAGGTGTTTTCATCCCCACGCTGCCCCCAGCCCTGGCCGTACGCTGCGCCCTGCCTGTCCTGAGCCCCCGGGCTGCCCCCATGCCCCCCGCATCCCGCTGCCTCCCCGCGGGGTTTTGCCTGAAAGCCAACCCCGACTCGCTGAGTGGGGAGCAAGGGCAGCCACCCTGCCCGGCTGGTTCCCCTTTCCTTGAGAAAACGTTTATTTTAATTGCGAGCAGAGATAATTGCTAGGTCTTTAATGCTGCTGACCACAGGCGCTCAGCAGGGAGAGGAGCTGACTGGGCAGCTTGCTCGCACTCAGGGAGAAGGCAGGGAGGGGGGGGTGGATCCTGCAAATGAGTGTTGCGGCCAAAAACCTTGGAGCCCTGCTCAGGCAGAGAGGCCAGCAGGGAAACTGGGAGCTGCTCGATGTGCCTGACGCTCTCCATCCCCGTGCAGGTGCTACAGCTTCGGCATCGGGCCCAACGCCTGCAGGAGGCTGGTGCAGGGGCTGGCCGCCGTGTCCAGGGGCACTGCCGAGTTCCTGGCCGAGGGCGAGCGGCTGCAGCCCAAGGTACGGCCGCCCTCCCTGCTGCGGGGAGATGGGGAGGGCAGGGCCAGCAGCGTGCCCCCCAGGGCCACCACATCGCTCTCCAACACTGCCATGCGCGCAGCGAGGGGGAGGCAGCGGCTCAGCAGCCGGTCCCGCTCCCTCTCCCGGTGCTGCCTTCGTGACTCCCACTCGGCAGCAGGTGGGTGAGCGGGAGGGGATGAAAGAGCAGCCTCATCTCCGGCTGTCGGAGGGAGTGGGAGCCTGTTTACCCCGCGCGGGGAAGGGGAGAGGCGATAGCCTCAATACGGCAGCTCCAGCTTCAAAGGTAGCTGCTGTCGCAGGCGCAGGCATGGGCAGGAGAGCCGGCATCAAAGCAGCCAATTAGTTTTGAAGTCAGGCTCAGCCCTTGCGCTGCTCAGGCAAGAAGTACCTGGGGTTGGAGGGAGGGGAACGCGCGGCGATGGCTTTGCCTATTAAGCCAGCTTTAAAGCAAACGAGGGAGCTTCATTTCCACTCTCCCTGTGAAGACCAGGGCCGGTGACTCAGATGTGCCGTAAGAACGGCCCTTCGCGGGCTCTGTCCCCTGGTAAAAGCACGGTGTCATCTGCCGAGTGACCAAACCCCAAGGGAATCGGGTCTTAAGCTCCTAAATATCTTTAAAAAGCTGCCTCCTGCGCTCTTCATCTCAAAAGGGCCTCAGCAGCCCACCCTTCTGCAGGAACCTGTAGCACACAGAACAGCATCAGCATTTCTGATGTAAATTAAAAACAAAAACAGTGAAGAGAGTTTTTTTTGCCATTGTTTTTTGTTGTTTGTTTTTAATAGAGCTATTAATAAAGAGCTTTGCGGGCTGTGCAGCTTGGTGCCTTCAGCAGTCTGAGGCATCAATTAATAGCTGTATAAACCACAGCCTGGTGCGTCTCCCAGAGCCTGTGAACAAGCAGTGGGAACACCAGGGAATGGTTAAGATGCTCTGCCTGGAAATCTGGTGCTAACCCCTCCTGGTGTGCAGGAAAATGCCTGTGGGCTCCCCGCTGGGTCTGCCCGTGAGATGTTCACAGGTTTGGGCTCTCTCCTGGGTCAGGGCATGGGGCTGGCCAGGGGCTGTCGGAGACCCCCGCGCCTTTCGGGGTGCTCTGCGGAAGCACGGGAGGGTCAGCAGCAGGACCAGGCACCACCACGGCACGCACAACCCCTGCTTTCCATGTGACTGCTCTTCTCTATTTCCCCAGATGATCAGGTCGCTGAAGAAGGCGATGGCGCCGGTCCTGAGCGACGTGTCCGTGGAGTGGGTCTTTCCCGAAAGCACCGAGGTCTTGGTCTCCCCGGTGAGCACCAGCTGCCTCTTCCCTGGTGACCGCCTGGTTGGCTACGGCGTCGTCTGCGACACCTCGCTGTACCTCTCCACCCCCCGATCGGTGAGTCTGCCCACAACCCGGGGGCTTTTTTTTTTTCCTTTTTCTTTTTCCCCCTTGCAAACCTGCAGCCGTGACTGCTCGTGGCTCGCCGGGTGGGAGGGGAAGTGGCAGATGAGCCACTGGGGAGCCCGACGGGTGGCCAAGGGGACGGAGAGGGGCGAAAAGGGCACCGGGGTGCAAGCCCATCCGAGGGCTGCAGCCCTGGGACCTGCTACTGCGCTCTCCCCAGGACAAGAGGCGGCGGTACAGCATGATGCGCTCCCAGGAGTCGAGCAGCTCAGTTTTCTTGCACTCCCAGGAAGAGGGAGCCAGCACGGAGAGCTGGAGCTACCCGGAGGGGTGCTGCCCGGCCGAGCGTACCCCGGATCAGCTGGCGGTGGGCAGGGATCCCGGCGGAGAATCGGACACGGACACTGGTCAGGTTTCCCGCTGTGCAACCGTGGGGGTGATGCCCCTGTCTTCCTAACCAGCTTTCCTCTCTGCTCTGCCAATTTCCTTCTCTGACAGCTAAGCCTTCCCAGCTGTACCTCTGCAAAGCGTCAGGGGGGTTTGCAGGAGCAGTGATGGATCTCCCGAGGCTCGAGCGAGTCTGTTCAGTTTGGATGTTTTACCCAAACGTGTCAGGAAATCAAGGGAAGCCCTGGCGATCTGGCTTCCCCAGAGGTTTTCAGAGCAGCTCCAGATTTGGCCACATGTAATTATTTACAAGCTGTCCGAGCTGCCTACGGTATGCAGGGAAGGAGGCTGGAGCAGGTCGGTAGCCCAGCCAGGCCACGTGAAACAGCTGCTTATTGCAGCAAGCCCCAGAGTTGGAGTTCAAGGGGAAGAGAAGGGGAAAAATGGCCCCAAAGCCCTGGTCGGGGCCACGTTTCTGTGCTGCAAGGGAAACCTCCGCTACTCGTGGGGTGTTCTTTGCTTGTAATCAGAGAAGAGCTGTGCTGTGCATCCTCTCAACCTTGTCAAAAATAATGAGAAATCATGCATTTCCAAATGAAATCCTACTCTCGCTCTGACAGGAAAATGTCTGTGCTAATGAAATTTCATTAGTAAACCCTTTGTCTTCTCCAAGGAGATTTGGGTAAACGCAGACAGGTTTTTGTTGTGTTTTTTTTTTTTTTTTTTTTTTTTCTGACTGAAAATCTCTCAGACAAAACCTCCCAGCCTGCTCCCCTGGCATCCCCCAGGGGACTGAGTGCTCTCGTTTCCTTCTGTGGTTTTGTCGCCTCCCTTCTGACCGAGCAAGGCCGAGTGTGTCCCCCTGGTCCCCAGGGGGACCGGAGCCCATCCTCTCTCCCTCCGTGCAGGAACGGATGCCAAGACGTCCTCCAGGAGACGGGCGTACAGTGCCAACCAGGTGGCCAACCACGAGCCCCTCCGGAAGGAGCCCACGGCCAGCGATCCGGGCAGCGCCCTGCTGAGGAATCCCCTGCGCAAAGCCCACCTGCAGGACCTGCAGCAGCTCAGCCCCGAGCCGTGCCCGGTGGATTTCCAGGTGGGTGCCCCCGGAGAGGCTCCGCGTGTGGCTGGGGCCAGCCTGCAGCACCGGGGGCGTCTCAGGTGTGGAAGGGAAGGAGCCCGGGTCA